>NC_072022.1:20480380-20788713 GCF_027791375.1 Indicator indicator | reverse complement strand
GAATGCGATGCAATTATTATTTTAAGGGCAGTCTAAAGCAGAACTCTACAACTTGTTCACCCATCAGAAATATGCAAGGACTGAATTGTTTTTCCTAGTCCATTAGAAACAATAAATTAGAAGCTCCTAATGCCTCCCATGGACATTGTTTCACTTGGTGTAAATGATTAAACGTTTATTCAAAAAGAAATGAGTTTCACAGTGTCATACATCTTGACAAAATGTCTGACACAGTACTGAGTCATCCTCACAGTCTCTCAGTGATTTGTTAATTACATTAAAAAGTAGAACAGCACAACAGGAAAAAGAGAGGGAAGAAGGGAAGAAGGGAAGAAGGGAAGAAGGGAAGAAGGGAAGAAGGGAAGAAGGGAAGAAGGGAAGAAGGGAAGAAGGGAAGAAGGGAAGAAGGGAAGAAGGGAAGAAGGGAAGAAGGGAAGAAGGGAAGAAGGGAAGAAGGGAAGAAGGGAAGAAGGGAAGAAGGGAAGAAGGGAAGAAGGGAAGAAGGGAGAAAAAAATGCAGAAAATCTTTTCTGAATAGCCTATATATATATCTCTGGGCAGGCATGGATCCAGGCCTGATCTTTTACAAGCAAGTGCTAAAATCATCCATTTATTGGGGCAAACGGCAATATTCCCCTCCTATTCCTCTCAAAAACAAGGTTTGGTTTTCAATCTGTTCTTGAAAAATGTGTTTTCAATCAAAGCTAGTTGTTGAATTTAAGATGAATTTGCAAATTCCTTTGGGAATTGTTTAAAGGATTTTAAAGTGTTCAGTGAAAAATATTAGCTCAGCTTTGTATTTGGCAGCTTTGTTCCCAGTGAATGCAAACACTCTGAAACACTAGCATGGCATTTCTCTTTCCACTACATCACATGGCAGAGCAGAAACTTCTACGTGGTGACTGAAAGCTTTATGGTAATAACTAGCATTGTAGGAAGGAACAGGGGATGCTCTCTCTGCAGCTGTGAAGGACATGTTTTGGAGTATCATCTTCTTCTATTCCTCCTCAGGGGTTTCCACAGACATGCACACACACATTCCCTCTCACATTACATGGATTTAGATGCCACTTTCTAGCCAGGCATAGAAGTTTGAAGGACACATATGTTATGGGGAAAAGTTAAGTCCCACATTAAATCTTCAGCCAGGTAGTTAGTGGTCCAACTGAAAATTACCAAGAAGTTCAGGACTTGTTTGAACTTGCCGTAAGAGTTTAATCAAGTAACTTCCTCAAAGTTATTCCATTCTCTGAGTTACCTGCCCAATAAATCCTGAATAAATGAACCAGTAGGAATTTATAACTCACATATTCAAATAATTTAAATTACACTTGCATGTCCTAGGACTGAATCAGCAACTTGCACAAGGTAATCTGGCTTCACTGACCTCTCTACTGTTGCCACATTTTCCAGTTCGTCTGGACTGAGCTTGCTGTTGGCACTTCGAGTGACTGGCTCCCTGATGCATGTCAGTAGGGTGGCTCCCTGCTTCACAGCTAGTTTCAGCTCATCCTGAGGGGAAATATACAACAACACAGCAATGCTAAAGGAGGCTTCTTTCATATGTATTAAATATTTGGAATAAAATACAAATGTTTACTAAAGACCTTTTTTTTTTTTTTTTCTAGAAATGCAGAGACTCAATCTGTTCCCTTTTATAGCAGATCTACTTCTGAGAAAAGAAATAATATCTAACATCTGAGCAGATTGCATTTCTGAGCAATCAACTTGCAGAATAAATTTTTCTACCACAAACTGAACTGTGCCACAGATCGTTTGGTGAGTTGAGACTGTACTGAGACCTTGAACTTCTTAGTGGAATTTCCTTTAAATTGTGACACACTGAGCCACAGTATGCCAGCGACCAAGGAGTCATCCACAGAATGACTTCCCAGCATGAAACATGAGAAGTGAAAAAGACAAGGCTCAAACGTTAACATGTCAGCTGAGGAGTCTCCACATCACTGCACACTTCTTGCTTATGACATATCCTTGTGCTAATAGAGCTAAAGCAATTTTCTTCTGAGCCTTACTCTGCAAAACTAAACTTGCCCCAATTTTTTTTAAAAAAAACAAGATGACAGTCATCATCTAGCTAGATCATTCTGTCTATTTCTGGATTATCTTCACAGATGTTCTCTGCATTGGCTCCAGTGTGAGTTCTGATGAACTCTTCATCAGGATCCCATGCTATTCCATATGTGATCCCATCACATGCTCTCATACAGTAGAAGTGACATTTCCCTGTCCTTTTTTCCCCCCATAGTTGAATCAGATTGACTTCCGGAACCCAGGCTTCCCTCCCCTTCAGTAGTTTCCAGAAAATGGACTCCCAAATGATGGCAGAAAATTTTGTTAAATCAAAAATCATCTACTACACTGCTGGAGCTGTCATGAGACAGCATTCACCTTCAGCTTGCTATGGTGGTCAGTGTGTGCGGAGAGGAGGTCCTCTGTGCACTGCACATCGTTGGGAAGTTCAGTCTCTGCTAGGTCTGTTCCAAAGGTCTGCAGCATCTGTGCTGTTGTTTTTACTGTCATTGCAAAGTTTTCAATAGCCTAGAAAAGCAAGAGCACAAAGTCACAGGCTGGTTACTTACCCTTAGCCCTTTAACAGTGCTTCAGGTACACTCTGCTGTGTTATATGCCTATAAAGCTGTCCACGTTGGCCTTTTTTTTGGGTGGACATGCTAAAAGTAACAAATGAAATGCTGTGCCACAAATGGTCTTTTCACAGGCCTACAAGTATTGAAGTAATCTCCATGAACCAGCTGGGAAACTCCCAGAGCTTACAGGCATAATGAAACCACAGAGGACATCAGCTTCAAAGCCAGGACTGGAACTTCAGATCCTCTGCCCATACTTGTTGGGAAATTCTGCTGTGTTAAAAACTTTAATTAAGCCTTTATTTAAGTTGAGGAAACTCAGAGTATATAGGGCAAAGCCTTTTTACATTTATATTTATATTTATACAGCCATTGTTCACTCAGCAGCAATCTGTTTTCCTCCTGACTTCTGAAAATGTCCATCTTCAGCCTGGCTAGGTCCTGCACTAGATATATTCCTGGCACTCTCTCCCATCAGTTCATATTAGCACACAAATACAAGAACAACCTAGAGCAAATACAGTTACAATGCATAAAATAATTGGAGCACTGCTGGTTTTTTACCATTTGACTGCACCAATACAAAACTTGCCAGAAATCTGTGGTTTTACTGAAGAAAGAAGAAGTGAGGAAGGCTTAAAAACAATGCGTGCTTTTCAGAGCAGGATATATTGTCCAGACTTGTGAGGTGTGATTTAAACCTTTATGTCTAGCAGCAAGTTACTGCATGGGATGTTTTTTTCAGCATCATGCCCCAATTTCTTTAGTGATTGTATTGTCCTGTATAGCTCTTTCCTTTTTGTGCTTTTTTTGATCTAACCCACCCAATGGTTTGAATCACTTAACAGCACTGGGGATGCACACAAACACTACAAAATTGCTGGAAGTTGCATTCCCTTCTCCAGGAACGATGGGAATTCCTCATTTGCAGCCACAACGGTGTGCTCAGTGAAAAACAAACTGGAGGTAGATCATCAGTCAAAAGGCACACAGGGAAATTACATTCCACATATGTGATGTGAAACATGCCTGAGACAAGGCAATGCTATCAGAGCTCACAGCCTTCTTCCCTTTTCCCCCATAAATTCATGCTTGCTTTCAACATAAGCAGTACAGACCCATGCACAGTGCTTAGCAGCTGTCTCCTGCTATTCTCAGCACTGAAACTACTGGATTAAAGTTGGCTGAAGTGCCACACTTATAACTGCAACGCAGACAGAGCTACCCATAGCCAAAGGCTGTTTACTAAGAGCCAAAATTGTACTCAGTGGGTAAGAAAGCTCATAGGCTGCTAGGCAATCAGGGTAAGAAGGCAGAAACAAAGAACAATGCTGTGAAGTTGCTGTGTCACTACCATTTAGCAAGCTTAAAGCTGTTTCAGATAAAAGCACTGGCAGGACAAGATATGGGAGCAGTAAGAGAAACAAAGGGGACAAAGCCTCAGCTCAGCCAGACTGAAAGTCAGGCTGTTTCAAGGTGCCATGGAGGCTGACACTTCCCTGATGACAACCTCTTATCCAGCAAGAGATTGCATTGGCTGACTGCACCAGGCTTATCAGCTCATTTAATGAGTGCCTCACTTAATAGCATGCTTGCCCCCACCCTCTCCTGTGAGTAGGAGTAATAAATTGTTTTGTGTACCTAATTTACATCTGTGGGGTTTTATTTATTTTTTCAAGTCTTTGCACTTGGTAAAGTTTTTCAAACGAATTTACCCAAAAGATCTGGGGGTCACATAGCCACAGTCACCTCCAATCTTGGCTTACTTTTTTTATTTGGATAATTTAACAAACTGTATATTCATGCTTTATGTAAACTGTTATTACTGAACAATACAGCCTTTCTTGGGACTCTTTTGACTCCTTAATTTTTTTCAAGCCTTTAGCTGTTTGAAAGTTCACATAAACGATTCCTTCAAACTCATGCCTCCTGCAAGGACAGTTTCATATTTTTGGTAATTTTAATATAAAAGCTTGTTCACCTATCTCAATCCTAACCTTACTGTGGTCAAAATAGCAAACCAGTGCTACAGGAAAGTCAGAAGACTGAAATATTTAGTGCTTCACAAGAAGAGTAAAATCCAGTTTTATAAGGCCAGTAAAGCATAGAAAATGATAGCAGGAAAGTGACAAAAGTGATTTGACTTAACAAAGCAGCCTCAGAAAAGCCCTTTATCCAAGTCTTAGACCTAGCCTTTAGGTTAGCAAGAACTGACTCATACCCAAGGCTGCTCAGAACAGTGCAAAACACTGGGGCTACCAAGATGTGAGCTCTAACATACCAGTCTTGCAATCAGAGTCATAAAGACAGATACAAACATTGCATACAGTCTCCAGAAATTCATTTATTCTCCAGGATCAGGACCCAGTTTAGAAAGGATGAGACAGTATTTTAGTTGCTAATCTGCCAGTTTGGGGTCTGGTTTTAGTAAACTATCACCTTTTCTGGGCATCATAAGAAAATGTTTATGTTGTTTTGATGAAGCCACTGAAATGCATTAATTAACTGAAAAAGGTAACAATCAATCAAACCAGGAATAAGTTCCCTCAAAGGCAATAGAATAAAAAGCCTTCTACGTTTTTTTCAGTGTTAATCACTAACACAAAGTAAGACCCAGCTGGAGAGCATATTTACATAACACAAAAACTAAAACAAAGGGAAATAAAATCTAGTGTCTGGAGTATTTTTCTTTCTTAAAAACATGGACATAATCAATCATTAAAGTAAGGATTCTGACCTCCGCTTCAGTAAAGTGCTAATGCATATGTTCAACCTCCACCATGAGCTAAAGGCCTATGAAGCTAATTCATCATTCAAAAGCTAAGAATGTGCCAAAATGTCTTGCTGAGTAAGAGCACTATAACACTGTGTCCAGGCCAACAGCAAGATACAGATTACTACTTCTGTGGCAAGCTTTTGTGGAATTCACCCATCTCTGAATCATGGATTTCCTCTTCCCACGAGTCCCTAGCAGAATTCCTAGGCTGAAATGCAGCTAGGAGTTGCTCCATGTTCATCATCTGGACAAGGCTGGGTGCAGGCATGTGTGAGAACAACACAAAGCACTCACAGTTCGGTGATGTATCCACTGACTGTGGCCATACTCCAAGGTTCCTCCCAGCTCCCGGGTCAGCTGACTTTTGTCAATATAGCCATGAAGATCGGAGACAGAATTTAACATGATGATCTGAAATGAATCCAAACACAATGGACTGAGAGAAATAACGAGCCCCTTCGATCGTTGTGCTTGGGATCTGGGGTTGCCTTTAAACATGTAGGACCCAACTACAGTTCCATCATAGGCAGTAAGTTCTCATTATATATTGCTTCATGCAATGGCTGGAATTTGTTCTCTTTAGATCTTGCCTTCTCGATATGTATATAGCCATTCTTGAACTAACTAATTCAACACCATCTTTCTCCTTGTTAGTCTGAGGATGCAATCATCTTAGATGTGCATTGAGAGCACAAGTATTGTATTTATAATGTTCACACAGAGCTCCATCAAACAACTTCTCTGTTTTCTAGATAACTGTTATTTACAGAGAAATAGAGGAGCAGTCAGCTTCTGCAACACCAAGCACTTAATCCAGGGAAGTGATGAAATGAGTCCTTTGAGAACAAGATTTTCCTTTCAGTTGTGTCACTGGCATTATTCAATTTTAAAGCATTTAATTATGCCTTGTTGTTCCAATAGCTAGAAAATACACTGATTTCAGCAACAGAAAAACAAGCCTAGACACTTTAAGCCTTAGACTTTAATATATGTCAAATGTATTATTTCATTCTGCTGTTAGAGAAAGGATAACTGCCTATGCCTATTAGCAGGCTCAAAGGGAGCATGGTAAGTACGTTTACAAACACTGTGAACAAAGAGATGAGCACAGATGCATGAAGGCAAGGGGATGTATATTCTAGGCTGATAGTTCTCTATGAAAAGCACTGAGAACAAACCTTAACAGACTTTTAGCTGATTATTGTAACGGAATCATTCTAGAATAATTCAGTTTGGCAGGAATCTCAGGTCTCTAGCGCAACTTCTTTCTCAAAGTTGAGTTGCCTATGAGATCGAAACAGGTTGCTCATGGCTTTATCACCCCGGGTATTAAAAATCTCCAAGGACTGAGACTGTACCACCTCTTTGGGTAGTCTGGCTCACTGCCTGGTTATCTTTGTGGTGGAAAACATTTTCCTTCTATCAAGTCAGAACTCACAGATCACAGAATAGTAGGGGTTGGAAGGGATCTCTGAGGATCATCGAGTGCAACCCCCCTGTCAGAGCAGGATCACCTAAAGCAGATCACATAGGAACACATCCAGGTGGGCTTGAAAGTCTCCAGAGAGCCCTTACCACCTCTCTGTGCAGCCTGTTCCAGTGAAATTGCCCTTGTTTCACTTTGTCAGTTATCTCTTGTCTTGTCATGCACAACCTGGCTGCATGCTCTCTGCAACCCGCTTGGAGGGACTGTAAAGCTGGTGGTGTGTCATATGAACCCCCCAACTCATCCCTTCTCCAGGCTAGACAAGCCCAGTTCCTTCAGCATCTCCTTACAGAGCACATGCTCCAAGCCCTGACCTGGATGGCTCTCTGTTGACTTCACTCCAGATAATATTTTTCTTGTACTGGGAGACCAAAACTAGACAGGATATTCTCAATGCAATCTAATGAGCTCCAAGTAAAGGGTGATAGTCACTTGTCTCAATCTGCTGGCTATGCTCCTCTGCTATGGGTGTCAATGCAGAATGCTGCCAGTGTACAGTGCTGGCCCATGTCCAGCTTGCTGTCTACCAAATTTCCCAGGACCTTTTTAGCAGAGTTGCTTCTCAGACAGTCAGACTACAGCCTGTATTGTTGCCAGCCATACAACACTGTTGCACACTGTTGTGAGAGAAGAACATAGGGTCTTCCTTTTTGAGGAAGGAAGTCCTTCTGGAAGGATGGCCTTCCCAGCTACAGGGGTTTGCATTTGTCCCTTTTGTGTTTCATAATATGCTGGTCAGTACATTCATTGAGCTTATGTTCCAGTGGTCCTGTCTTTGAGCATACCAGCTGCTCCTCCCAGCTTAGCCTCATCTGCAGACTTGATGACAGCACACTCCATTGCCTCTTCAAGGTCACTCACAAGGTAAAGTTGATAATAAGACAGATTCCAGCAGATATCACTACACCACTTCATATGCTGCCCACCTCCAGGTAGAATGTGACTTATTAACCACTACTCTCTGAGACAAGTGATGCAACTAATTTTTACATCAATCTAGTTGTCTACCCCTCCAGACTTTAACATCCTAACTCGGATGCAAGAATAGTGTAGGAGATACATCTGATCCCATGGACTTGTATGGGTTGAACATTCTCAAGTCATCTCTGATTTGACTCTTTTTCACTTCCAGCAATTCATGTTCTTGAATCCTGCTTCTAAAAACAGAAGCCAGGAGACTTTGTTGGTGAAGAAACTGAGGCAAAGAAAGCACAGAGTACGTAATCCAAAACTAAAGGGGAAAACTATTCTCTGAATGTGTTATCAAACACGGGGGGTTTTATGATCAAAGCCAGAAAACTAAAAAAGCTACAACATCTTGGAGTAGCCTCAGACTGGAACATGAAGTCTATGCTGTACTTCTGAATTGCAAATCACCTGTAAGAAAGTAAGTCTTAGCTGCTTTGTAGCTCTTCCCCATCAGAGATGTTGCTGACAAACTGGAAAACTTTTGATACTCCAAACTGCACTGAAACTATGGAGGAACACTGTCATGCACTTACCTATTACTATTGCTAGCTATGGTGCTACTCAAGAGGTAGTTATCCTGCAGGCAACTCTGCAGGAGAAAGCCTAAGAGCAACCCAACACCCATCTAAGAAACCAAACTTACAGAGCATTAGCATCTCCCATACTTCTTGCCAGATTGAATACAGTCACATCCAGTGAACTGGAGAGTACAAGAGAAGGGCCTGCATAAGCAGGTCAGCAAGGAGCACAGAGCTGTGGTGGGGGTTGCTTCATGAGCTGTCTTAAAGAAGTCACAAACTACAAAGGTCAAAAAGGGCCTTCTATGGGCTGATTATTCAGCCTTTTGTATATACCATGAAGATGCTTTAATTCACTTTTTAATTTGGGAGGTTCCTTAAGTACAGCTCTGGGTGTTCCTCTTGAGTTCCCAGATTTTATCTCAGATGAACCCTGGTGTATCTCCTGGCTAATGATATTTAGCCAAATCACTATTATACAACAGAGATGTAACTTAGGAGGTTTTACTAGCTACATTTGTGTGTCAGTAAGTTATATGCATCCTGCATTTCCTTATTGTGTCTGGTTTATTATTTCAGCCTTTAGTTCCTGCTCCTGTTTGATTATCTGGCTACTACTCAATCCAGTGTTGATTTAACCCAGCAATATTTTACTAAACATATTTGCAGTCTCATAGCTCAGATAAACTCTTTAACAAACGTTTCCTTAACAAATCCACATCATACTCCTGCAGCCCTTTTTGAATGCTCATGTGCCAGCCCTGAGTCACTTATATTTGTGGTAGGAAATAGAACCCATCTGTGGCCCATTAACGTTGTCATAGTGCCAAATGCACAACATGAGCAAACAGGCTTCAAACAAATGAAAAGGTGGTGAAAGTATTAAAGAGAGGTACTGATTCTTCAGTAAGGGTGTCTCCCATGTGACAAGAACTCTCTGGCCCTGTTCTTATGCTTGCCATGTAGGATGCTGTTTTCAAGGTGCTGGTAACCCCCACAAAGCTAGCACCCTTTTTTGTGCAGAACTGGAATAAAGCAAATATATTGACTCTGTGTTGTTTGGGTTTTTTTGTTCACTTGGTAAAGAACCCAGATCTGGGACAACAAAGAGGGACAATAAATGTCTCTCCCAGTAACTTACCCTTTCTGAAGCTGGGGTAGCATGCCCAGATGGTCTTTTAGAATGGGTTGCAAGCACAGGTAAAAGGCCTTTCCAGAGAGTATGGTAGACCCCAAGAACTTAGGACACCTTTAGCACAACCCTAAACAATTTACAACAGTATCAGGCTTATGTGGACAGCCTGTACATAAATCTGACAAGCTGTGCACAGATACCTGGGCAGGAAGCAGGCAGATCTAGCAGCAAACACATCATGCTCTCAGTGTTTGTATGACTGCTCTCTAAGAGCTCTGTGGGCATACCCAAGATGGCTCAAAATCTGAATGTCCGAGACAACCCCAAACTAAACTCCTATCTTGATTTTGCTGCCTGTAAGAAAGGTAAGTTGCTATTTAATACTTGACGAAGTGCTTGACCCCAGCCTAGAATTAACCTCCCTTCCAACTTTGACAGTTTCAAGTTGGATTTCAAATGCAACTCAAATAAATAGCTAAAAGTATAGAAGATGTGGAATTGTTAGAAAATGCCAGTCCTTGATGAAGTTGTCTCTTTCTAGGCTGCAGTCACTGGTACAACAGTTGCT
The DNA here is from genome assembly GCF_027791375.1 of Indicator indicator. Taxonomy (NCBI): domain Eukaryota; kingdom Metazoa; phylum Chordata; class Aves; order Piciformes; family Indicatoridae; genus Indicator; species Indicator indicator. Next base: position 20,778,655 of record NC_072022.1, on the reverse strand, counting down.
GTGGTAACAGATTTGGGCTTATTAAATACAGGCACATCCATCTTTTAAGGTGCTATAAAATGTAAATATATTGTTGTGTAATCAAACCTACATTTTAACAACAAATTTGCATCTTAATCACCAAAAAGTCATTCTTGACAAACTACAGCAAATGTTACAATTTAATCCACAATAACCAAATTAATATTCAGGGTTCCTTTTCCCTATGCATTGTAATCCATGGGCTGCTGTCTCTTGCTTCAGAAAAAGCATAAACTGTCTTAAACACCTCAACTTCAAACTTAGGTATTGACAGAGCTAAAACTTGTTGGAGGAGAGCCGTAAGTCTTCTGCAAACAGTATCAAACCACAAGAAAAATCCAAACCAATCATATGAGATGACTCTAGTAAAGCCTGAGCCAGGATGAAAATATAACAATAACAACAACAACAACAACAATAATAATAATAATAATATATGTTAAGTGCTCCAAAGCCACATGCAGGCCTGCAGCTGAGAACAACTCCCAAAAGAGCTCTCACTGAATAATCTAAAACTTAAATTCTTTCAAGATTGGTAACCTGCTACAAATTACATTCTCCTCAAGCCCACATCATATGTCAAGCACATATAAAAAGAATTAAAAATAAACTTTGTATCTTGAGGGCATGGGATCATAAAAGGCAGTAAGAATAGGCAATGCTATGCAAGTATTTAACAGGAGCACTGTCAGCAGTCCTAGGGATAATACATAAAATCAGGTGGAATTCAGCCCTAGCCTTTCTGCTCTGTAGTCGTAAACACTTACATTTATGCTCTATGTTTGTCATTGGAGCAAGAAGCTCTCCTCCTAGCAGGGGAACATCTCCACTGACTTAAGATGACAATACTTAAAAACCAAGTCACATTGTATAGCTAGCCTGACTTTTCACATGCGAACATGCCCACTGAGCACTGTGAGGCATCCCCTGGTAATCAATTCTTCAGCATTACTCTTACACGCATCACACAGACCCAGATAAAAGTTCCCAACTGCCACTTGCAATCAAATTTCAGTCACTGGGGTATGAGAAATTGCTGACTTATAAGAACTGCAGACATGGAGATAAAGAAAACACATGGGCAAAAAAATCCATGCTTACCGGTACCTTCATTTTAAAGTCATCTCGATAGAGCTTAATGCCAATGTCAGCGATGGTCCTTTGGATAAAGCGGGAAGGCCGCAGGACAAACACCAGCTGCAGGTTTCCAGGAAATGCTCCCTGCAATACATGCAGATCTATTAGAAGGCACAATTCTGCCTTGCAGGAAGGCCAAGGAAATTTTCCACCAAGAGTTTCCTGAAGATGGCAAAGCAGCTAGAGCTTATTGAACCTTGCTCAGTCAACTGGTCCCTTCAGCACACATCCATTGTCACAGCCTCCACAGCCAGTGGAAAGACTGGGCCATGGATTTTATTGCCCAGCCATACACTGTTATAGATTTAGCACAGAGCTCTAAAGTTTCTGCACTAGTGCTTTCCTCTCCCAGATACGAATCACAGAAAGCTGCCTTTGCACTACCACACCATAGGTTTTACTGGGGTTTTTTTGGTTGGTTGGTTGGTTTTTTTTGGGGTGGGGGTTAGGGGAAGACTGCAGCAAATAGAAGGCAAACTGGCTACCCATGTTGGACTTGGTGAAAGAAGCTGGTGGCACAGATTAATTCCCTGGGCTGACCTACCTTGTCACTCTGGAAAGGGTTTTAAATCTTTTAACCTCACATATTTTAACACACATACAGGTACTCAACAACTTCCTCAGACATAGCCCTGTCTGCAACACTCAGCCTACAACTCTCACACTCCTCAAGCATAAAAAAGGAACGATTTCTAGAAGAGAGCACATGAAAAGAACTTAGAATGAAAATCAAGTCTGTCTAAATTCCTTGAAAGAACTTAAAAGTTGCTTTGGTCATCCCTCAGTTATATACCTCCATGCATAATTGCTTGCTCCTCACACAGCAAACGTTCCTGGTAACAGATGTATAAACCCAGCTGCTTTTATTAGCATTCAAAGTCAGCACTTAGCTCTGATTTTTGCAAATGAGATATAATAATCAATTAAGAGTTTCTGACAGAGATCACTTACTACCAGGGCAAACACAAGTCCCTTGGGTTTTGTTTCCTTCATAAACAGGCCACTTCACCACTCCTCAGTGCAGAGAAAGGTACCTTTGTCACACTCTTCTAGGAACTGACTTCAAATCACTAGAATTTAAATTGCAGTCAACCCAGCAAACAAAGAATTTGTCCCAGTTCAGCAGCAAGCAAGGTTGTATAATTTGTTACTGCAGCTTCCTCCCTTTCTTATTCAAAACTGAGGAGCTTCAGGGCAGGGGAGAACCTGCATCCACAACCAGAAAATGGGAGCTAAAAATCAGCACAGGAGACTGTATCTTGTGCTGAAGGCTCAGCAGAGCATTTTTATTTCTAGAAGATAAAATAACAAAAGGAAGCACTTACTGCTATCCGTGTCAGGGATGCCTTGACTGCACTCCATTTGTCCCGTCGTCTGTCTATGATGATGATGAACCCGATGCTGGCAGCCTCCAGACTGCAAAACAGATGAAATAAGTGTGCTGGTTACATGGAGATGCTCCCTTTCCAAGGAAGGAAACTGCAGCAAAACTCAGCCTCCATCAGATCACCCTCTAAGCCCGTTATGAAAACGCAATGTACAGTGGAAAGAATGAGTATCTGGCAGAAATTCACATGAAAACAAAAGCTGGCAAATTTTCTCTTTCCAGGGGAAGGCTAGCAGCTTACACAAAACATGAATATTTTATCTGCTAAATCTTTCAGCTGCTGTGCTACTCTGCTGCCAAATCCAGGTGATACAAAGAGTTCAGGATCACGAATTACACTGTGCTGTCTTGAAGACAAAGCCATCAGGTCTTGTTTTCTTTGCAGATTCAGGTTATTAAACACTCCAGTCTTCATTCTCCAAGGATGCTGACATCTGACAGGGACACTTAGCTCCAGGAAGTCAGTATCACCCTACTGTCACCAGCTTGCCTGTGTATACAATGCCCCTGGAATTCTGGTAGGCAAAGCAAGAATTGAAGTGTTCTATCTTGCCAACCACAAACTGGTTCTAGGGTTGCAGGTCGTTCAAAAGTATTCTTTGTCTAGAATAACAGTTACTGTTCCTTCTCAGTGCTTTTCAAGGAGGATCTGAGGCACTGATCTGGTTCTCCATCCCATCTATGTAGACCTCATAATAAATATCCTATCCTCTCTCTCTCAAAAATCTTAACTTTGGCTTGCAGGGCTTCAGTGAGACTGCTCTACATTCTGCCTTCCAAGAGTGCTCAGAGTTGGAGAGAAGCTCCTAGAAGCTAATAAGCAAACACAGAAAAATCTCCAGAAACTTTGTTATAGTAGAATGGCTCTAGTCATCTCTGGACAAATCCAAGGCAGGTAGAAAGAGTAAAAATGCCATGACTAAAGGACATATTGCAATCAAACATCTCATCACAGATAAGATCAAAGGAAACTGTATAAAATATTTCCTTGGACCTTTTTTTCATTGTTCATATAAGGAACACCATTTTCATGGGGCATTTTGTGCCACCTCATGTCAATAATCCAGCAAAAAGCACCAATGTTAGCAGATCTGCAGCTCTGCAGGATCAAGAACAGAAACCTAAAAGCCAAAGTGTCATGCAAATCTGGAAATCTGGGATGCCATGCAAATTTCCTAATAGGAACAATGTTCTGGTAATAGGAAAATTCATTCCATTTCACTTTTTTTTTTTTTTTTTTAAACAGAATTCCTCTGAGAATTGTAAAATGCAATGACAATAGGTGACTCTTTCTGTTAAGCAGTGCAATAGGTAGCTCTTTATGCAGAGAGCAGATAATGTGTATGCAGCAGTGCCTCTCCAGCAGAGGGAAGATAATCCAGCAGTTTCTCTGTAATTGTTGTGACTAATTATTCTAAGACAACAATGTTACAATTCAACATCCATGTTGCTTACAGTGTGCTATTGAAACTGGTCTATTGTTTAGAATAAAGTTATTAGTGAAATAGTGAGATATGAAGTGGGAATTAAATCAATGCAATTGTCCTCTCAACAGTATTTAGATGACCTTGGAAAAGGCTGTCTCTTTAATATGCTTTATGTATATTTGACAGCCAAATTAAAGCAGAAAGAAAATAGGAATGTAAGATCTATTGAAATCAAATAGATCTCAAAAATATGGCCTCTACTTAAAAAAGAAATCCAGAGAACAATGAGCATTTAATTTTGTTTCCAGCTCAGACTCACACAACCAGTTTATAGCTGCTATCTCTCAGACAGCAATTAAGCACACAGAATCAGGTTTAATTCTGATGCAGTTCCACTACAACCAGTGTGAAGTTAGCAAAATGCTCATGTTGGTCTAAAGAAACATATCACTCAACTAATATTAGGTTAACAAAAATGAGAAAAATCTGTTATTCACAAAATTTATGATGGAGCTAAACCACAAGTAACTGTATCCACAAGCACAATATTCATAGAAGCTGACTGCACATAGAAATTGCCTTGTTTTGCCCATCTGCTTGGTTTGAGAGACTGACTAAAGGCTTTCTAATAGGAATGCACATGGAAACAGACCCTTACAATCACACCTTGGTGAGTAAACTGCAAAGTAACTGACAGGACAGCATCTGCCAAAAGCAATGAATGCAACTGCGGTTTAAACAAACACAAAACTTGCCTCTGTGCCTCAGAACTAACTCTTAAGTCCCATTTTTAACAGTTCCTCAAACATGTAGATCAGAAGGCACTTTAAAAAGGGGCTTCTGCTGTTTTTTTCAAGCACACATCCATGATCTGGCAGTTAAAATTTTCAGATGTTCTTCTGCATGGGGATTTGCAACGGCACAAAAGAATTCAGGTATCAGATGTACAAGACAAATGAAATACTAGGAAGAAGTTCTCGTGAAATACAGAGAGACAAGAAGATGCAAGAGAGAGGAAGCAAAGGAATTTTCTTGTGAAATTAGGCTTGGCAAGAGCAGCCATGGGGGTTGGGAGAACTGGCAATAGAGAACATATAGGAATAGAAACATTGCTTATCACTTGCCCCTGCAAAGCACAGTGTTGCAGGGCAGTTAAGGAGACAGACTGAGGAAATGAAAGATGAAATAGATACTCATATAATGACTCCAAATTAAGTATGAGAAAAGAGCAAAGGAGAACAAAACACCACTGAGAGTGCAGTCTAGCTACAGCACAGTGTTAACTCGCAGCTCTCTCACTGCAAGACAAAGTGTAGCAACTGCAGCTGGCTGGCAAATACAAAGCTTGCCAAGCAGCTGTACCTGGCATACGTGGCTGAGGGGAAAAGGCACAGGCCAGGACACTTTATTTCACAAACAGTGCAGGTACAATCCTAGCTGTGGAAGATTATGAAAAGCAAGCCAAGGCATGAGATCTGGGAGATATTTATCAGGGTAAAAAGACAATGAGGCCATTAAGCAAACAATTCAATTACCTATTGCAGTATATAGGATTTACAACATTAAACTTGTTACATTGTCCGAGATTAAGTAGGTTAAAAAAAAAAAAACAACCAAAAGGAAGAGATGTAAAAATGACAGTTTGAAGCAGGAGGAAAACAGTGGGGAGAGAAGATGAGAAAACCACAGGCTGCTCAAAGACAAATCAGCTGAGCAGAGCACAGAAGAAAATGTGTGAAAATATGTACACCTAAAATCTGTAAGGCAGGCTGCACAAAGGCAAGTGGTAAAGAAACTATTCAGAGATACACCCCTTATAAATCTTGGCTGCCACCGGTTGATGGATGCAACACAACAAGAATCTAGACAAGAGAGTTATCTTTTGACAACAGAACTCCCAAAGTGGGCCTGTAACTCTGAGACAAAGCTAGACCTTGTCCTTCTGCAATGTTATTTCTTGATTTTCACCTTGATGTTCATGATGATATCAATTGTCTTCACTAAGCCAATGGTATTCGTGTATTTTTCTGTTGTTGTTGTTTACTGGGGTTCTTTTTACTAGATAGAGCTGATTTAAATCTAAATTTACCCAGGAAAACAAAGACTGTCAGCAAGTGATCCTATTTCAGTCAGCATGCTGAAGGGCCATACCAAGGTCTAAATGTCCTTTGGCACTGAGGGATGCATGCAGGCAAACAGCCCTGGGAAGAATCCCAGTCCAGATGGCAACATCAGCACAAGTGGATACAGAGCTGGGAAACTCCACGCAGTGTAGCCAGGGGAAGGGTTTGCTTTAAAACAAACACACACACAATTTAACAATGTTTACTCAGTGTCAGGACTCTAGTATCTCTACCTTCATTATGGAAGTGCAGCAAGGTTTCTCCAGTTCTCTGAAAAGAGGGATTTGAAGACAATCCTGCACAGCAGATTGGAGGTAAGCTTGATGTCTAATTCTGGCATATTTGCCTAACTCTACAGATGTCTGGCAGAGACATTCCCTTTCTCTGAATGAAAACTGTGCAGTCATCAGAGTTGTTCCATCCTCATCTCCGAATTCAGTCCTTGACCACTGATTTGAGGAGGCCAGGAGATGTCAAATTTCCTGACCACTTGTCAAAGAATAGAAGTGCATGTTTATCAAAGCAACTGATCCATGTCAATTGGAAAAGAAAGGAATTCTGGTTATAGAGTAAAGCAAGTGAAAAAGGGCTTCCTGGAACTATCTATTGTAAGTGTGCATGCACAGAGGTATGCATGTGCCTACACCATATTAGTTGATGTTTGTGAATACTTATGTACGTAGATCCCTTTGGTGGAGCACTCTTATTAGAAGGTGTTGAATCAGAGGGAAAATTAATCAGATTACAGAAGCCTCACTGGTCAGATCTTCCATCCTTGAGAGTAGTTGATGTTTTAAATCCCAGAAGTGCAAGGTTTACTTCCAGCTCACCCCAAAATCCTGTGGTATGCCACAGCTGATAAAGAAAATCTGCTCAGCAGCATCAAAGACAAAGGCATGCCTGTGCCTCTGAATAACATTTGCTGTCTCTCCATCTTTTCAATGTTTTGTCATATGGGCACAGAAGATCACTCATTCCAGAGGGACCTAGAAAGCTACTAACTTAATGATGTCATGGGCAGTCACAGATCTTACCTCTGCAATTAGCCTGAATGTTATTCTATAGGATATGCAGAAACAGATGCTACAAAAGACAGGTAATCTCTCTGCATTCACCTGAAAGAAAAATGATGCTGTTTACTCTGGTTCACTGAGCTATGAAGAAGGAATTATTTTCTATAACTTGCTGAGATGTATGACAGAAACCACAGCCAGCCTCAGATCAACAAGGCTCTGCTGCACCCAAACAGGTTCCCTACTTATGTCACATTAAGACTACATTTCATATAATTATGTCATAAATCACACAACAAAAAGCTTGCTGCGCAGGTTCTTCCTCTTCTAAATTAATACCTTCGTCCCTCACCATCTACAATAAGGGTGGTAAGTTTCAAACAGTGACTCAAGAAACAGTCAGTCTTTCTAAAAGCACTGTAACATAGACTAGCACAGTGCCTGGAAAACTCACATCCCTAGAGTGTGATCTGTGATTGAACTTGCCGTCTACAACTGCCTGAAGGGAGGCTGTAGCCAGGTGGGGGTTGGTCTCTTCTCCCAGGCAACCAGTGACAGAACAAGAGGACACAGTCTCAAGCTGCACCAGGGGAGGTTTAGGCTGGATGTCAGGAAGAAATTCTTCACAGAGTGATTTGCCATTGGAATGGGCTGCTCAGGGAGGTGGTGGAGTCACCGTCCCTGGAAGTGTTTAAAATAAGACTGGATGAGAGACTTAGTGCCATGGTTTAGTTGATTAGATGGTGTTGGGTGATAGGTTGGACTTGGTGATCTTGAAGGTCTTTTCCAACCTGGTTAATTCTGTGATTCTATGATTCTAAGAGTTAAACCAACCTGCTGGTGTGCAGCAAATGTCAGTCCAAACCACTTGTCTGTAACCTAAGATGCTGCTTACACATACCTCATCATTTGTAAAATGGGCATATTGCAGCTCTCCTGACTTACAAAGGTTTGGAACTTAATTCGTCATCCTTTGCATATTGCTCTGGGATTCCTCAGGGAAAAGAAAACACAAAACTGAGTCAAAACAAACTTTCATCTAGCCCAGTACTCTGTCCCCGATATTAATAGGTAATGGATTCTGAATCAAGAGTAGAAGGAAAGTGAAAAGAACAATCTTCTTCCTTCAAGTCCCAGCATTAAGGAATGTGTGGATTTCTTCAGCCAGAGTTTGCATCCAAGTCATTGTGTTCAGTTGCCTCTGATGGAGATACCCTTCATGAATTGGGCTAATTTCTTTTGTACTCATCTGTACTTTTGGCTTGCACACAAGCTGAAGAAGGACAAAACATTTCTCTCTACTATGATGACAATGTACTGTGCTAATTCCCCAATGGATGACAATATTATTGGGAATTATCCACCAGCATATCAAATGCGGAGAACAGGAAGACTTGTTTTGTTTCTCTCAGCTACTATTGCTGTTTTACTAACCCTGAAGCTGGTCATCCTCCCAGCTCGGAACGCAGGGGAGAAATACATAAGACAGTTTCTCCTGGCAGAACAAAAGCCCTACAGAGAAGGCAGAAACAATGAAGCTGTTAAGTTTGCAGTGTGTGGTTTCTCTCAGCTTGCTTTGGCAATGCAGTATGGGGAATACATGTAGGTGGAGCTGGAAAACATCTTACTCAAACTTGAAGGAGGCACGTTTTGCCCTCATCATCCTCTAAGAACCTTTAAACACAAGACCACAGGAAATAATAAATCCCTGCTATGCTTCTAACTAGCACAGAGACAGGATGAGGGGACTGAAAAAAATATTAAGCTCTCTTTTTGTATAAACAAAAAGGAATTCAGCAGCCATGGCTTAATGCTTTTCCTCAGAGCTGTGGAAGTGACTTTGTTTCCCTATCCTCACCCAGCTGCAGGCAGGCAGCAAGGAAAAGATCCTAGCTGTGGAGCAATCTCCCAATAAAGGAAGCATCAGAAAGCACATGGTGGTTGCCAGAATCCTGTCAACAGGGCAAGAGTTTTCAGAAAAGAGAAAGCTTGCACAGAGAGATGCACTCAGAGAATAAGCAGTAATAGAAGCTGTGTCAGTGTGGCTCCTTCCTTGCAGGTGCAGCCCTTCCCTTGTTACATTCAGTACCCCTGAGAGTTTTCACAAATGGCCCCTCTTAGTTCACTTTTGATCTGCCGTCTTTACTGATGCTCTTCAGATCTACAACCCCTTGCACACAGTTCAAGCCCTGCACAAATAAAAAAACAAAACAAACAAACAAACAAACCAACCAACCACACAAACAAACAAACAAACAACCCAAAAAAAAAAAAACCACCTGACATTTGTGCTTAGCCTCACCTGGGAATGCTGGTTAGATATGTGACCACATTCAGAAAATCTTCATCAGGTATGTCACTGAATCCTGCAAATTCTGGAAAGGTTATAATGGGTGCCCCATCCTTCCCTCTTCCTCCTGCAAAGAAAGGGTGTAAAGATCAGAGGGTGACTTTATGCCTTTGGACTGATTTGATCAGACTCAAATGGGAAGTACTGGCACATGTCTCAATGGAAAGCACACAGAACCAGTACACAATTGATCAGCTTCCCATTTAACTCACTGTAGTTTCATTACTTCAGTTTACTCCAGCTGGGATTCTAGAGATTGCTTATTCTGTTTGTTTCATGAGCCTTTTGTAGAATTGTGATTATGCACTTTCTTAGGTTATTTCCCATTTCCAACTAATTTCTTGCCAGTCCTGATTCTGCCTCTGCCCAACACTCCCAGACTTGGATTATTTCAAGTCCCTTCTGTGCTGCACAGCCATGGAAAGGTGGGATGCTGAGGAACACGGTGTTTGCATAAAGTCAGAGCTCTAGAAAACAGACATTTTGAACAAGGAAACCCTTTTCCTTCTTCACATCTGGTGATGTGGTGGCTTTGTCAAGGACACTACCTTTAGTCCCCAAGTTCTTTTCTGAAAGTTGATTATTGCTTTAAATTACACCTGAAAATGAGTCTGTTGTGTTAGATCACCCACTGAACTTACCCTGCTAGGGAGAAAACAGGTTTACAGAGATTCAAAAGGCTTTCATCTGAGATACAAAGAAGAAACACGAGCATTCCCACTGTGCAGAACTGGATTTCAAATGCTGAGCAAAGCTGCTGCCTCCAGATTGACCTCCACACTGCCCTTGGGACAAGGCCAAATGCTGATGCATGGCAGCTTGATCTCAGGACGCTCCAGCTGCACTATCTGCCGTCAGCAGTGACAAAGAATATGCTGTCATGCAAAGTCGGTCAGGCTTTCCCCAGATTGTTCGCTGCACTCGAGAGACCAGGAGCTCCAACCAGCAGGCACCCAGCTAGGATGGTTTGTTACAGATTCTTAGTGACATCTCCTGGGCACAAGCAGTAACGGCAGGAAAAGGAAACCGCTTGTCTGCTGTCTCCTCTTGCGGAGCTCAATGCATGCCAAGCTATTTAATAAATGCTCTTATACACACTCGCATGGCTCCTGGGCACCACGCTTTCCCACTTACGTATTTCAGATATGTAAGGACACTCTGCATGGGGGAGATGGTGGTTACCTGGAACACTTTGGTTTAAAGCACCAATATTTGCCACTGGTGCATAAGATAATGATACCCCTGGCTCTCCACCTCCAACATCTTTTTTTGTTTAAACTGCAAGTTTCCCGTGGCACTTCCAATGCTCCTGCTGACCAGGTCTTGCCTTTATCTTCTCTTGCATCCACATTCGTGCTCTTCTTCTCTGGTCTCTTTGCAACCAGCTAGATGAGGCAGGCTGATGACACACTGTATGAGAATGTGTATTTTTGTCACAGGATGTTCTCCTATGAAAAGCTATCCAAGGAATGAATGTAAGCAAGCTGAACACTGACTTCTTCCCTTCACCACCGGCAACAAAACTAGAAGAGCACTTAGGAGCAGCCTCACCAACCAAGATGCAAGAGCTCCTTGCCTCTGACTAGGGCGTGCACCCTAACAGCTCCTGGGCTTCATCTCATTCTCCAAGGTGAAGGTAGCACTTCCTGCTACAACCAAAACAGAAGAACACTCAAAAGTTTCTTCAATACAGCTACGTTTCAGACAAGAGATGTATTTACATTTTACCACTTTCTGTTCAAGATCTGTGAAAAGTTTTTAAAGTTATAGCCTAAAACTACCACAGAGATGAAAGAGGAACCTCTCACTTTCCTACCATACCATGACTCAAGGATGAAGTTTGAGGAAGTTTTGTGATCAGAAATTGGTAAGTATTATGACAAGAGATGTCTGAAGTACTGGGTGACATGTAATAATACAAATACGTTATGAATGGGTTGTCCACATCTGAACTTTGAATGGTAGTTGTGTGTCCTGACATCAGCTGGGATAGACTTCATTTTTCTCCCTAGCAGCTGACACAGTGCTGTGTTTTGAATTTAGTGTGAGATGACCGACAACAACACTGATGTTTTAGTTGTGCAAGCAGGTGCACAAGAAGCTGGGAGGGAGCATGGCCAGAACAGCTGACCTGGACTAGCTGTACCATAGAACAACGCCCCAGTACATTAACTGAGGTGAGCTGGCTAGGAAGGGCAGACCACTGCTCAGGTCTGATGAGTCAGTGGGTGGAGAGCAGTTGTATTGTGCCTCATTTGTCTGCCTTGGGGTTTAATTCTCTCTCTTATTGTTATCTCCCTTTTCTTCTTCATCATCATCATTATTAATATTACGATTATCATCATCATCTTTTATTACAATTATTAAACTGTTCTTATCTCAACCCACCAGTTTTACATTATTTCTCCTGATCCAATGGGGGGTGGCAGAGGGGAAGGGATCAGTGAGGAGCTGCTTGGTGCTTAGGTGCTGGCTGGACTTAACCCATGACAGAGTTACAAAGGAAAACAATCCCTATCCATTTATCCACATATCTAGCAAGGTAGTAAGAGTGGATGTTAAGCAATATAAAGGTGTCTGGGAAACTGCTCTGGATGAGAAAGAAGTTCCATACATCTAAACATTAATGTCATTTTTTCCCAACACTAAACCAAGATTTGCTGCAGTATGCAAATTTCTGCAGAATGTGGATTGACAAGCTGTAGCTCTTTTTTTCTCTGCCATCAGCCTTGTTCCCTAGACAGTTGCCAGCAGGGACAGTCTTTGGTCAGTTCCACAGCCACAAGGACTAAGTGTGTGGAATTTGGCCTCAAGCACTCTCCATGACCTTGGCATTTGCTGGGACTGTGCATAATCCCCACGGCTCCTGGGCATCACTTATGGAAAGAGTTTAATTGCTGAATAGAAAACTTTACAATTCACCATAAGTAAGGCAGACAGGGTCAGAAAAACTTCCAGCAGCTCCAAAAGAAAAGTCCTCAGGAAATAACAACAATAATAAGTTGTTTTTTTTTTAAAAAAAGACATTTTAAGTAGAAAGTGAGGGCAGGAAGAGGGATACAGAAAAAAAAATGCTGAACAGAGCAAGCCACATGAACACAGCACATACCTGTTACATAATGGTTACATTAGTGGCACCTGAGGCATGTGGGCTCTATTCAGCAATGTCTGTGCAGCAAGATAAAGGGTCCAAGGAGTACCAGGAGCAAAGGAGGTTGATGAAAAGCCAGAGCAATGTGAGGCACAAGCTGAGCTAAAGATCCCCATGAGAGCAATAACTTTAGTTTAGTGCAGTCAGAAAGAGCAACAAAGATGCATGGAAAAGGAGGGATCAGGAGCATGGTCGTGCCTGGCAGCTGTCTTCATGCAATGCACAGGCCTTGCAGGTCCTCCAGGCACCATTAGATGCCACTCTGCAGTACTCCTGAAGCAACTCAGCTATCTCCAGTACCTCCTGGCAGCTCCAAACACTGGTACCATGCCAGGGAACAAGTACCTGGTGGCAGTGCATGTTGCAAACAGCAGTCAATAGTTGGAGGTTCAGTGGGCAGGAAGAGGTTCAGGGCTATCCCCTGGTTAAGCTAACATGAGGCTCACTCCTGACCCTGCCTGAGAGGAAAGACACCATCCACTGGCAGTCTGCTGTGGGTCACTGCTCTTCAGTTAGACCCTAGGCTGCTCTGTCAGAGCTAGCCCCAGTTCTACCTGCAGAGGAAACTTAACCAGATTTTTATCTGCCATCTCTGATGAAGATCTGAGCTCCTCTCCCAGATGGTACCCACAAACCCAACACATGCTGCCACCCTGATGCAGTTCCATCAATTTCATTTAAGAAGTCCATCTGCTTTCTGCTCTCTTCCTCTGCAGACAGCAACTTGCCTTGCATCTAAACCAAATTCATTGTGTCAATGATACAGACCCACTACTGCTCAGGGAAGGGCATTCTGATCAAAGATCTTGATGTATGACCAGAGGAAAATTATCAGCAAGAGGTTAAACCATTTACATTCAGGGTCACACACAGAGCTGTGTCAAACTCAACAACTTCAAACACAAATGAGGCAGACATCAGGAGGAGCAAAAGGCTTGACTGCCTGGAAAAAGGCAGGACTTTAGAGGAAAAGATTACAGTCAGCTTGAGCTGCTGCCTGGTTTGCTGCTCAGAATGACAGAATCCCTTTCCTACTTTTCCTGGGCACTTTATTTTCTACCCCAGCTTCTTACTCAACTTTCCTTTTCTCTTGTGGCCCAAGGGTAAAAAGACAGGAAGATAGACTGAATGTGGAAGGGAAAGAAAAGCAGAAAAGGTGGGACACAAACTGCACGAGGGTAGTACAAAGCATGGTAATGGGACCATCACTCATATGTGCCAATTCCCCCAGGCCCAGGACAAAAAAGTGGCATTCATAGTTGCTCCTATTAGATTTTCCAGCTGCCAACGAAGCCTGGCTAGCTGTTGTGGTGAAGATAGAGCCAGAATTCAGCTGTGGAAAAAAAATAACTGAAGTATTTTGGGAGAGGAATATGCATGGGGGAGAATGGGATATGGGAGCAAAGAAAATTTAATTTTGCTTTGCAGTGTAAAGGGTGTGATTGACAAATGAGGTGTGAGTCTGAATTCTGAGAGCATGTTGATATGACTAATGTGAAAGCAGTAAGCAACCACAACTGCAAGCCAAGCTCCTGGACACAATGGGGATCCTAGGAAACCTCCCACTCCACAGTTCTGCCCCACCTATGCCTCTTATCCAGTGAATAGAAACATCCATGGGGGGACAATCAGGGGCTACACTGAAGTCTTATTCCACTGGCAGCTGCTCTTATAACACCAGCAAGACTTTACAAATTCTGTTAACTAGAGCTTACCAAGGACAATGACTTCAAGAATGAGCAAAACAAGAGAAAAAAAACCCTCTCCTCATTCCCTCCAAACCTCTCCCAAACCACCAAAACCAACCAAACAACTCAAAACCCACCACCAAAATCCCCCAACCCAATAAACAGGCTATGGACAGGAGAAGTTCCAAAATCTTGTCTGCACATTCACAGTGCACACCTCCCCAGCCTGCTGCAGACACCAACTCATCAGTTAGTACCAGAAAATTTTCTTTCAGGTTTTGCTGACATTTGCAGGCTAACTGCTTGAGGCTGCCTACATGCAGAGAGTTCCCTGAGTACAATTTGTCTCTAGGGTCAGATTGCTGAAGAGTTGCTGATAATGCCAATGAAGTTTCACTGCCTTGGTCAGGTTTTGCCTCAGTCAGGCTTTGCCTCTTCCATGCCCTGCTGTTTTGGTTTTCCATATTGATTAAGGGTTGTAAATGCTGAATTTCCCATGGAAGTTTAAACATGCTTCCTGGGTCTGGATTTTTACACAAGCTCCAAACTCTCCTTTTGGCAAGGTCAGGCCAGGTTTTCCAAAAGGCTCAGTTTAAACAGGAAGCAGATGGTCAAACACCCTCCAGGCCCTGGAAATTAAATAAACTGGCTTTGGAGTCAGTTATCATTTTCAGAACAGTCTCCCATTCACTGAAGTCCATTGACTTAACAAGAGCAGAACACAAAGAAAATGAATCTCTGCTAATACACTTGGTGACAGTTTGTCCAATAAATTCATGATTTAGTAACAGGATCCATTATTGCTGCAAATGGCAGATTGGGTTCTGGCAGAGTAATTACAGATAAGAACAGGTTGTGAAGCTGCAGATAAAAGGGAGGGGGTAGTACTAGTTCCAAGAGCAGATTGGTACAGAGGGTTATTATTCTGTCAGCAGGACAGGAACAATATTTTCCCAGTGGTACTCCATTCTTCAGTAAAAACTGGTGTGTGTTAGAATAGCCAGGTTTTCAGTACTACCTAACTTTGTGATCTAGTTCCCTAACAGCTACAGGAAACACAAAAACATAGCTGTGCACTCCTATGTTGTCACAGCTGTAATCCCATAATTGGGAGTTCAGTTTTCAGGGAAAGGAAAGAGGCAGTAGTGGTTTCAAACCTAGTATTTAACCACAAGAACCAGCACTCACACCACATCTCATAAGATCAGCACATAGAAAAAGAGATGGCTGAAGTAGAATTACGTGATTTAAAGATATTGTCACTTTATACTGCAGCCTTTTCCATGACCACAGTGGACAAGGGAAGGCTTTGGAGAGTTTCCCTGTTCTCGGAATGGGCATCATGGTCTTGGTTAGTCTGGTAGCTGGAGGACAAGGACAAAAACTGCTGTTACTATCTAATACATTCATTATAACTAGCCACTGACAATCAAACACCAAACTCATTAGGTTTGTTACCTAATTCCTACCATCTGCTGAGCCTGCAGTACAGGCAGATCCTCTTCTAAGAGGCCTGTTCACATCAGTAGTAGAGGAAAGTGTTCCTAATGAGTCAAGTCCAGGGAAAACAAAGAGGCTTTGACTTAAATCACTTTACTTTCTCTTCTGCAAGGGAATATTATGATTTCATTACATCTGCTTCAGCCACGAGCTGTTAATAAAAAGCTGATATTAGCCAAGTATTAATTTATATCAAACTCTGCAACAGTCAACCAGTCACATTCATTATTACTGGACAAATGGATTTGGGATCTAGAGGACTGAACAAGAGAGCTCAATAAAGCTAGAGGCTGTGGAGTAGGACAGACCAGACTCACTGCTAAGATCCTCTGAGCTTTGCATATGCATGCATGGAATAGGTGACTACCTGCCCTCCAGAGACTGCAGCCTACAGAACCAAAGAAATAACCTCAACCAGTACAAATCAGCGTATACCATTTCTATGAAGTTGATCAGAAAAACATATTTATATCTGCAAAATGTTCTACAAGCAAATGGGGAGTGTCTTTTACTGCCCACAGTGATGGACCCTAAGAGCAGATGGATATTTTCAGACAGTGGCTACTGAGCTGGAATGTATCAGCATAAAAAAACCAGGAAATATGCTAAGTATCAGGAAAGTTTCAGTCTCCATGTAGGCAAGCACTGAAGCACCAAAATATTTGTGGTTGCTTCTGCCTAATGAAAAGCAGCATGCTCTAAGGCAAAGCTGCAGAACTGTCTGAGGGAGGGGAAGGCAGGGGGGAAACCAAAACAGTTCAAATCAAATGAGGTCATTCATGTGTGAATTACTTTAACAAGTGAAATGAGACAGAAGAGTGCTCAGATCTGTTTTCATTGGACAAAAAACCCAAGCTTTTGCTAGAGGAAAAAGATAGTTACCCTTATTTAGAAAAAATGCATTTTTGAAAAGTATAGTCATTCCTGACTCATACCTAAACCTCAGCTTGCAGGAGGCAATAAAGCGACAGTAAGGAAGACTTCTGTTATTATATTTTACCTCATACCCACCAGCGGTCAGAACATGATACTGGGCTAAAGGGATCTACAAGTAGGGGATTTCATGTTCATCATCTTTTCACAGGCTGCCGTGGGGATTTCAGAGCGAGACACTCAGTTTTCCAAACTCAGCTGTAAACTTCAGACTGAAATCACCCCAGAAACCATGATATATACTGCCCTGTTTCTTATTAGGATAGGTTCTCAACTGTAACGAGGAGATTTTAGATAAGCCTGAGAATTCTTCAAATTAGATTTGCTATTTGTGTAGATGGGGACACCTTTTCCACTCACCCTTGGTATTTTTCATTAGCACTTGTATGCTGATGAACCATTTACATGCCATTCTTAACAAAGCAGCCTCTAAGCCCTGCCTTCTATAAAGAGTTATTTTGCAAGTCTTTAAGCACCCTAGGTTTAAATAGTCTTATTTTAACATCTTTTTACTGCTTCCAAGAATAAAAGAATTAGATCAAAAGTGAAGAGTTGCATTTGCTAAAATAGCAGATTAGAATATAGGCATTGCTGAAATATTGAGTCCATAAAGAGATATGAAAATACATTTTTTTTGTATTTACCTTCAACTTTTCTGTGCCATGTTTAAAGTTCTATCTGGAACTGGAAATGTTTTTTTTGTTTGTGGGTTTGTTGTTTTGGGTTTTTTTGCCTTCTGCCACTTTCCACAACTGTCAATTCTTTAAGTGAGAATTGTTTTCAAAGTTGACAATAGCCCCCAAATTAATGGATTGAACTTCTACACATCACTCATCTTTTCCTGTTAAACAGCTGTCATGGTAAGGGAAAGCACTGCCCAAGGTTTCCCTGACCACGAATACTTCCAAGACCTTGCTGTGGCATCTGTGTATTGTCAGGCAATCAGATGTGGAGCACTTAAAAAGTTACTCACCATCTTCTCCTGTTTGGCATGGCAGAACTCTAGTAAGCACAGGCTGTGCAGGTGAATGCCTGGAGAGCCAGAGGAGAATACTGCAACATTACCCCACAACATTTGCCTTAGGCTAGGTACTACACTAGCATTTCCTAGTTACCCTGCATTGAGCACAGTGGTGGGCTGGGAACTCTAGTAAGATGTGACACTGAGATGTTTTACTGCAGCCGTTTTCACCTCTGCTGTCAATACTTTCCACTGAATGCAAAACAGTTACTGAGTTTATTAAACTGTCACAGGATGCTACCTGGAAACCTTCAAAATCAAGTTTTAATACTCAGAGCTCCATAAAGGATTCTGAGTAATTTAAGACTGGGATTTAATTTGGCAGCTTGGAGTGTGCTTAAAAATGTGAAAATTCAGCAAAGACTGGGCCTGCAGACTTGATCATTTGCAGAGCCCAGTTTGTGTACCCTCTGCTCCTCTGCACCATGCAGAGAGGGACAGGCTAACCAAACTGGGTACTTTTGTACCCTGTTTTAACAGTCTGTTAGTATTTTGTGCAAATTCACGCTACTGTGAAGGAAAGCAAATTCTTAATTCCCTTATTTTGCAGAACAGGCAGAAACAGAAACAAAAGGAGTTGCCAGAGGCCATACAGTCAACAGCAGAGGTCGTTCCAGGATCCAGATAAGGATTTCTCTTCTACAGTATCTACAGAAACAAGTGCATTAAATAATTTGGCAAATATTTCAATATCAGCTATTTTTTGTGGCAGGAACTGCGTCACTTTGTGTGATTGCAAACTTCAGGCAAACAAAGGAATGTGTAATAATCAAATCTTTAAAAGATTAAAACCTTACACTTCAGAAATGAATCATTTCTGAAACAAAGGCAAACGAGGACGAGGAGGAAGGTCATGAATAGCTCCCTGATAGACCAAAATCTTTTCCCATAAATAAGATGCTGGGACATTGTGCAAAGATCTGTATGCAAAGATTTGTTTAATTTCTTACCTTCTAAAGCTGTTTCCCCCCATTCCACTGTAGAGAGCATGGAAAATTAACTTGTCTTAATTAAAAGAAGCACAGCAAGTTGGGATTTATCAGTTCCATACATTGTGAATGTTTGTTGTACAAGCACTTCTCATCAGCAATATAAAAATACTGTTTTGACTGCTGTACAGAGGGTGACAGACAGCATGGCAGATTCCAATAGTTTCCAAGAGAATCCCAGAGTGTGATTACAGCAATTTCTTACCTGATAAGATAGCAAATTGCCTGTGGAGCTGCTCTATTATATCCACTGCAACCAGCGGTCGTATCTCCTGCTGCATGATTTCATCTGTGCAAGTGAAAATAGAAATCTTCAGTGAGTTAATAAAACATTAATGACATTTTTTCCATCCTTTAAGAACCCAGCAAAACAAAGATGACACTTGAAGGAAAAGAGCCTGGCTTGACTATTGGTTCAGATTTATATGACTATCACAGAGAAGCTTATGATACTTACAGAGTCTCATCCTCAGTCTACTTACTTTATCTATAGCCTGATGATTTCAGAGAGAGCTTTTCACAAACCAGCTCCAGTAGATTTGCCAGGTTTGCTCAAGCTGACAGCTTGCTCCTTACTACTTCATGCTCCGTATTGAGCCACTTCATTTGGCCTCTCACATAAAGCAGCTTTTTGGTTTTTGAAATCACAAATCACAGATCACAGATACTGTGCCATGTTCCACCCTGAACTCCCTGGTTTCTGCTTGAGGACTTTGTGTAACCAACCAATCCACAACAGTTTCCTTTGCTGGTGCTTTTTCCGCTACAAGTGAATACACAGTAAAAGGAGGAAATAAGAGGCTGTGAGGCTTTCTTCTCATGAAAACAAAGCCTGTTCTTTTCAAGTAAACACTGAAAAGGTGAAAAATAACTTGGCAAGCAGCTGGGGAAAAATCACCACAATTTTTCGGTGTGATCTATTCAGTGAGCAGCAACTGCAACCTTGCATTGAGCTAATTTGATCTCTCTGTAACAGGTGCACCCAATTGTTCACTCTTCATTCCAGTCTAGACCAGCAACATCTATAGAGGAATATTTGCCAGCTCACTGGCAGGATGAAGGTTCTGTTACAATAGCATCTACTGTAATTAAGCCTTTAGCCACTGTACAGCTACAGAACAGGCATCAGTCCTGGCTTAGTACAGGTTCCCTCTAACTACCCAGACAGCAGGTGGAAAGAAGGAAGGTGGGTTCAGATAGACCTCACATCTCAGCACAGGCAGGTAGTTGCCCTATTTGAGCATTAAGATCTTCACTGATGTCAACACAATAAAATGCCTTGGTGCACCCAGTTTTAAATAAGCTGTCCAGAAATAGAGAGAGGTCAGAGAGGTTAGAAATTGGCTTCTTTCTCCTGCATCCTAGTGCACTGCCTGAAATACCATCTGTGCCTCGCTTTCAGGTATCAGCTCTGATCCTTTCCAGAACTAGAGATTCTAGGTTTTAAAAGGCACAATGTCAGTTGGAAACTTTTCTATTAATTTTCAAACCCTTCACTAATGACTTCAGAAAAAGTAACCAAAGAGCTGTGTCCTTTCCCTCTCCTAGGCAGATGGTGACACACAATGTGGAAAGGTGTTACACAGAGTTTGGCTGACACACAAAGCAAGGCAATAATTCCAAGCAACTGGGGAAAAAAAAAAAAAATTCAAGGAGGCTGATTCTGCAAATCCTCCCTTTAGAACCAATAAGAGGAAAATACAAACTAGAATGAGTAATATTTTTGACTTGGCAACCTTTGTTTCCACGCTGCATATGCAGCCCATTATCATCTTCTCTGATTCTTGACATTGCAGATGGCTAAGAGCAACATCACAGCTAGAGATCTTGGTTTCAGTGATGGTCACAGTACTTTAAATCTACTGTTTTGGTCATCTATGTACACAGTCCCACATAGTTAGCAGAGCTAAGGCTTAGATTTGGACACAGACTAGTTTATTTTCACTCTGAGCAGAGATACACTGTTCCAAGGAACCAGGCTGGGTGTCTGCAGAACACCTGGCCACACAGTTAGAGAGCACTGCATATCACTGTGTGAACTATGCTCATATCAGCATATATATGTATAAGACCAGTCAGACTCGGGATCTCCTGAACTGGTGGGGGCTGTAGGTAGGGGAGAGAACAATTTGTTTCAAAAGACTTACTGGGACAACTTAGACTTCTGGCTTATTCTCTATATCAAACCCTGAACATTCAGTAGAGATCAGAACACAGAAGGTAGATACAACCTTTGTAGGACGCCCACTTTACCTTCTCCCCACATGCTCCAATATACCAGAATGACAACGATAAAAACTACATCACAGAACAGCTTCACAACAGCATCTTACATTCAGAGTCATGACTTAACATCCAGATATGACCCTGCCAAAACCCAAAAGTCAGTGGAAAAGTTATAGGAAGCTGACAAGCCTCAGGAGCTCAACAACAAATGTCTTGCTTCATTGCACCTGGCTAATATCTGCAGAAGAGACTGGAGAACCCCTGGCCACTTTTTTTGTTTGTTTGTTAAATTGAAGAGGCCATTACACATACCTTCTCAAATTTAAAAAATGAAAAAGCTTAATTGTACAAACAGTATCATGTGAAACAATTCCAATCCCCCACGTAGGTCACCAAAGTTGAATCTTTACACGTAGCATGCAGCTCTTCATTACCTGGGCCAACTGAAATTGCTGGGACTGTTAAAATATAACACAGGATGTGATACTAGTGGGGAAAAAAATTAAATAAGTCTGTTTATCTAGTCTGGGTTCTCTTCTTAAATTGCTGTGAATTGAGTTCCTAGTAGAGACCAGTTACACTGCAAAAGAATTGGGCCTTACAGTTTTGCTTCCCAAGGTTTTCCACCAAGGGGGAGAAAAAAAAGCAATTACTATAGCCATCTGTCTGACACAGCTTCTCCTCCCTCCCAGATCTACCTCGAGGGAGGCTGGCTGCAACTGTGCCATATCTTTAAGGGAAAAGCCATTCAGTCACGCTTCATAATTCCTCTCTCAAACATGAAGCATGCTTGGGTTTCACACACACACACACACGCACACCCCTGCCTATTTTATTTCTCACCACAACTGTATTCCTGCAGCAGGCCTGGAACACAGCTCGCAGACTGCTGCCTTCAGAGCTATGCTAACAGCAGTTGATGAAAAGCTACAACGAATAGGATCTTGTTCCTTCCTCTCTCCTCTGAGCAGGGGAAAAGTAGTTTACATATTAATGACCACTAGTGGTTTTCAATAGTGTGGGAAAGATGACATGCTGGAGAGAAAGATTGGACTGCACTGAGCAGATTGACACAGCAGTGCCTGTTGCTCCATGAAAGACAACCAAAGGCAATCATCCACAAGAGGACACTGGGGTTTCTTTATCTCTCAGTGACTGAATGATACAACTGTCTGGCCGCCAGCTGACTAGAGGAGAGGAGTGTTTCAATCCCCAATCTGAAGTCACTAATGTTGGAATAATGGGTTACAAATTTCCAGAACAAAGTTTATCTCTTCTTAATGACAGCCTAATATGTAATTCAAAGGGGAGGAAGAGAACTGGCAGTGAAATAAAAACTTTGGTAGAACTGCAAAATACATCAGCTGCCTTCTACTTTGTGCAAGCTCAGTCAAAAGCGACATTCAAAACAGAATTGTAGGTTTGTGGGAAAACCTGACTGCTGATACAGTGGAAAAGAGATAGGGTTAAGTGTAAGGCCAGGGATTTCATCCCAAGAGCAGGAATGTAATATAATGTTATATGTTCTTACTCTTCTTAAAAAGTATCAAAAGGCAACACACAAGTGCTGAGTCTGAAAGTTGCAAAGTACCTATGGTTCAAAAGTTCTTCCAAGTCCTCTGCTTGCTGTGAGCAACAGCAGTTAGCTAGGAGTTTAGAGAGCTAAATTAGATTTCAAGAATTAAACATGTTAAGGAGACAAATTTGCATGTCCTCACTGATAAGGTTTAAGCAGGCTAAAGGATTAGAAAAATATTCTGTCCCACCAGAATTCCCAGTGCAAACCCTTAAGCAAAATATTTCCCTTCCTGAAGGATAAAAAGAACTTCAAAGTTACTACATCAGCAAAAGAATTTCTTGGTTTGAGTTTCTTTTTGTTAATTCTTTGTTTACCTTTCTCACCATTTGTGTCCTTTGTTTACTTTTGAAAAGATTTGTTTACTCTTTCAGCCCAGACAGAGAAATGGCAAGATCAAGATACAAGCTCACTGTACTACAGCTTGTTTGCTTTAAAGAGGAACTAAAACTCCAGCAATAAGCAGAAAGGAAATCCCATCCTTTCTCTTTTTCTTCTGTACATTCCCTTTTTTTTAAACCCATGTTGACTCAACTGAAAGCAAATCCAGGAAAAAAACATTCTAAATAAAGTGGATCGCTTCTCATCTGGGTCAGTTCTCTGCAAAGGAGCTTCAAGTGCTAGTAAAGTGTGGGGTGGGAAATGGCAAGGCCAGGATTAGCTCTTCAAGCAGAGAAACTGTCTTAGATCAAAACACTCTTCAAGCAACAGCCAACATGCAGGATAGGTAGGTGAGTAGTGTCATCTTTTCTCTCACATCACTTGCTAAGTAAACACAATTGCAAAACCTACAAAGTGTATCTGTTAAAATGCAATTTCTGTTCTCAGTAAACCCAACTTTCATAGCAAAGTTTTCAAACTAATGTCCAAAGACAGAACAGTTCATATTTGGAGACATCCTTTAAAGTTCTGTTTTGGTTTTGGTTATTTTGGGGTTGGTCTGTTTGCTTGTTTGTTTTCTGCTGA
Source organism: Indicator indicator (assembly GCF_027791375.1). Taxonomy (NCBI): domain Eukaryota; kingdom Metazoa; phylum Chordata; class Aves; order Piciformes; family Indicatoridae; genus Indicator; species Indicator indicator. The sequence goes on along the minus strand of NC_072022.1, from coordinate 20,755,147 downwards.
TATGCTGTGATCCTCTGAGAAGGGGACAGATCTAGGCCATGGTGCAGATGGAACTACCAAACAACATCCATGAAAGAGAATGGGTAGAAATGCACACCTTTCTCTGAAGAATTCAAAAACTTTTGACTCTCGATGTCTACCTGGGCAAAAGCTGAACTGCAGTAGATCTGCTCTGGAGTTTTCTCCTTTTGTTATGCTAAGTAGTGATCAGTATTTCCAAAGCACTCTGCACAGCCTCACAAAGGACAGCTTTACCTGAGCCTTACTCTGCAGGCACAAGACACATTCCTTCTGAGTTTAAGTCTTTCAGCAAAGACTGTTCAACTTACTTTGGATCACTGCATTTTTCAGCTCATCTCATTGATTAAATGTGGTGTTCACTTTACTGAACAAAAGATTCAAGAGAGGCTCAAAGCAGCCTTTAGTGGCAGCCTCCAGAAGAGGCATCTAAATATTGTCCAAGTAAGAAGGTAAGGACTAGAGACAGGCAGGCATTAAGGCCTCAGAGACACTGGGGAGAAATGCAATTCCCAGTTATCTGCAAGTCAGCATTGCCACTACATAAAAAGGCAATCTCTAGCTCACCCTCAAGAACACATCAGCCATTAGTAAACTACAGGACTTTTCAAGGACTTACTTGCAGTGACTTTCAGGTCACAAGGAGTCCAGCATTCTCCCCCTTTACCTTGGAAATGCAAGTGAACCACAATTATTTTGGATCCAAACCTGAACTTTACCCCTGCAAACCCCCAGTCCCCTAGATTTAGATCCAAGCTTTCAGGTGGTTGCTAATTCAGAAGAACCCTCAGGCACATGCATAAGGCCAAGTTGAATCCACATACAGCTGCACTGAAACTAGAGGAAAAGTCCTGTTTTATTAAACATTTAAATAGGTATAAGTCTAGAATTACAGTGGATGGTCAGGAAGTTCAGATACAGAATTAAAATTTGAGCCCAGAGAGCCCAAAATTGAGAAGTAATGAAGTTGACAGTTTTCAATCATGTTTATATATAGTTTAAAAAAAACAAACCAAAGCAAAAACAAAACCCCCAAAAGAAGAAAAAAAAAGTCAGTTATTCACTTCTGCATCAAACTGTCAAGCAGGGTGTTACCAGCTCAGTCAGTATGGGTCCCTACTATTACAATATGTAGTGTTGCTACTGCTAACCTGCACCCTCTAGAGTTTGTTTCAACCTTCTAAGCCAAATTGATACAGACTTCCTCGTGTGAAGAAATATTTCAACACTTTTTCCATTTAATCACATCTTGAAAAATAATCTTTTGATACTCTTGTTTGGCGTGATTTTTCATTTGTTTTTAAAGAAAATGTCTTAAAATTCATTGGGGGGGGGGAGGATTGGGAAAGAAAGTGAAAATAAGCCAGTATTTTGATTTACTCTTGGTACATTCTAAAAAAAAATACACTGGTGTGTGCAAGTTTATATCTACAGTCACACTTCAAGGACTTCCACGACTACTTGTTGTCAGAGTGTACCATACATTAATGCACACATCCAAGAACACTTGATTAGTAATCCCCATAAAAGCTAAATTGTACAAACTCCTATAAAATTCTTAAAGCATAGACTCTCACCATTCAGTTCAGGTCACTTCATATCCCATTCTGTTTTGAAGACATAATATTTCTGTATAATCATAAGAGACAGATATGAAATTAACAACTCTTCACTATACATTAAGAACTATCCATGATCAGCAAAAAGCTAAATAAACACCCCACGCCACATCATTTGCTCAGCAAAATTAATTTAATTTGGTTTTTGGGGACAGGCATTCCTTGATTTCACAGAGCACATGCTGGAATACTACTGGAGGGATGTTACATTCTGCTTTCCACAAAACAGAAACTCCCCTAATAAAATTAATTAAAGACCAAGGTCTAATCTTAGTGTCAGCTTCAAGAAATTAATCCAGATTTACAGCAGTGTGACACAGTCCATTGCCTAGTCCCTCAGTAGTAAAAACTCCTTGATGATTTCTATTGTTTTGCTAGAGGAAAATTAATTTCCCTTCTTCCCAAAACCTGTGCTTCACAACAATGCTAGATTCTTAGAACACAAATTCCTGCTCAGAGAACAGAAGGCAGCAAAAGAAGGTTTCGCATTTTCACCCTGTCATGTTAAAATCCATCACGAATAACACAAACCACATGTGGTGAACTGTGAAGCTAAAATACATTCACTGCAACACTTGGACACTAATGTAATCAAGAGATATGGCAAACTGTATGGCAGGCTTCATTCCTCCCTCCCCAGAGCTTGCCAGCAGACAGTTTCACAGTTTCTAAGACAGGATCTTAGAAAAATTCCAGCCACTGGCTCTGCTCTGAGCTATTGCACCCAGTAAAATCATTCCAGTGCATATTCATAAAATTTTTGAGGGACCACTTGGCTCAGGAGCTCATGAACTGTGTTCTTGCGCACTCCTGAGCAGGGGCCAGTTAGCTCAAAAATATTTCCCTGGTTACTGCCATTGGAGACAAACAGTGAGCCATAGCAGCCATCGCTGCTGCCAGCAGCACTCTGAATACATCTCAGTCTCTGCTTGAGACAATCCATCCAGCCACCCCTCCAGCAGCCTTCTCCAAGCTGTCACTACTGTCTCAGATCAGATGCTCATTAGAAAAAGCCACAGAAACACACTGCAAAAAGTCATGCCTCCCCTTCAGACCCACACACACTCACAAGCATGTGTCCTCTCTTGTGTCACAGGCTGACTTCTCTGCAGTCCTGCTGAGTTCACACGAGCCAGAGGGGAGGGATGGAGAGAGCCAGCCTCCTGTGGAAGCAGTCCTGGATCTAACTAACGGTGAATCAAAGAGCTGACACTCTCCTGGAGGCAACTGCACAAATTGCTTAGTAACTGCTTAAACGCAAACCACAGCAGAGTCCTCTGACATGCACCATACCCAAGCATTAACTCTCCCCAAGGTACAGCTGGCTTATTCCCTGCCAGGGAGCTCTCAGCTCAGATCCTTAGACACTTCAGAGGCATTCAGAGCTTAGCACAAATAAGGGTACATCCCAACAAGAGACTAAACAGATTGACTTTCTCAGACTAAGGAAAGGGCTCTCATTAAAATAACTTTAAATAGTAGAGTATTCAGGGCCAAGGGAAACCAACAGTGCTGCTGTGAATAGCTGCCTTGGAGTACTATCCCAAAGGCACACCCACACACCAAAGCATGGTACTGTTATTTAAAGACAAAGGAGAAGACTGCCTGAGACCTATGAATTGGTTGGAAACAGCTCATGAACAAGGGAGTAATCAGTTCTACACATCTAGTTCAACAAATAATTCAGGACAGATGTTTGCACAGTGCATGAAGAGAACACGTGTTCACACTGGTATGCAATGGTAGCGTGGCTTCCATAGCCATCTGAAGCAATACCAGGTCACCATTTCACCACTAGGTTTATTGATGAAATTGTCCCTTTACCACCACAACTCTTAGCAGTTCAATAACTTTAGATTCGGGTCATTCCTTATCTAGGGTACAGCAGAGCAGCTGTCCCCTAGGATACATGATGTAGCAGCAACATTGTGTTTTTTCTGCATGTCCTACCATCAGTCAAGCTCAAAAAAGACGTGTCATTCATTTTATAAGGAAACTGAGGCACGAGGAGAGGAATCCAGGTCCCTGGCCAACCCCAGTTTCCTGTGCCTGAGCAGATCAAAGATGTTTACACAGGCTGCTGGAGTGGATCTTTCCTGAGAGTAAAACGCCTAGCGTTTCCATTCTTTCTCCATCATCTGACCAGCACAAATTATCGTGACATTTATAGTACAGCACGAGAAAACTAACAGCATGTTGTATGTAGTGACAGATAAATGTCAAATCAAAGTAGATCATCACCATGCTAGGTAGAAGATACACACGACAGCTTAAGACACCTGTAGGGTTACAGAGGGATGCTACTAGGTAGGTAAGACTAGGAGAGCAGCAAGATGCACTGTACGTTTGTACATTGCACTTTCTTTCCCCCAGGCCCTCCTAAAGTGCAAGCTAAGCAAATGCATTTGCCAGCTGGAGCAAGCATGTGGTGTTACTCTGCTGCCTGTACTGATACAAATGTCCGCATGTAACTAATTCACAATTAAAATGTCTCCCATTCCAGACAGGATTTGCTCTCGAGAGGGGAGGCTGTGGCTGGGAGCTTCGGCTCTGCTTACTCACAGTGAGTGGACAACCACCCAGTTACGCACGGAGACTCAGCTGAAATCCAGCGGGACCCCCACAGCAGACAGCAGGGTCAGATCCTAGCAGAGCTCCCCAGAGAAGGTCTGGAGTCATGCTCTGCCCTCTCCCGGGCAGCATTCGTAACCTTCCTGCAGGGGCTCTTGGAGGAGAGTGTGGGAGAAGCTCAAAAGCGTCATGAGCAAGTGCCACATGCATGTTAAGCGGCTGATAAACGTGAGAGATGGTTGCGCTCTGAAGATCACTTTCACCCTGGGTGTAGAGATGCTGCACAAGCAGGAAGTCTAGCTGCAGAAGAATAAATGCTGCTCTGCAAGTGAACACAAATGACTCACCTTATGCTGGATTCCTACAATAAGAAGAGGCACCAAGAAATTCCTCCCGGTACACTGCATGCTCAAAGGAAAGCTCATCCAGCAGCACTTTGTTTCATAAATTATGTTTACAAGTGTCAGACATTTTTTCATCTGCATCATTAAAGTTAATTTCAGTGAGCATCTGTAAAGTGTCTTTCCTGGGCTCAAATGGTTTAGTTGTGCCTCTCTCAGTAGAGTAATATTTCATATTATCCAAATATTGTCTCACCAGTGCACAGCATATGGAATAGAGTAATACTGATGTTTCAGATTTTGTTAGTGGTAACCATCTGCAGTACAAATGAAAGTTCATATTAAAAAAATAATAATTTCAAGGATCTGATCCTAGGTTGCTATAAACATACTCCACTTTCATTGAAATAACTTGTACATGACCCCACATGTTCATCTGAGGGTGTGAGTCTTCAAAAGCTTGACAAGGAATGGCTTGCAACTTAATCTCTAACTCAGAGATCATCTTCTGATTCTTTCACTGCAAGACCAGGGGAGACCACTAGGTTCATTGTGTTTGACTTGCTGAACACACAAGACGTTCCTGGAAATTGGATTAAGCTAGCATTTTAGAAAGCACTTTAATCTTATGTTAAAGGCCCCAGGCAACTGCAAAGCCACTGCTTCCCCTAGAGTGGGCCATCACAAAGAAATTGGCTTGTTTTTCAGAGTTCTCACTTTAATTTCCTGCCCATTGATTCTTATTGTGGTTTTGACTCCAATAGTTGCCTGCCCCCTATTTCATCCCTTCTCTGGAAGATCTCCCTTCTTAAGTCCAGTGGTAAAAATCAGGGGAATATGGAAGAGAGTATCCCATTCTTTTACCTTTCCCCATCTAATTTCACTTTTCCCCCCAATGCCAGCAGAGGATGATCTTACTAATTAACAGCATCCGAATTTCATTATCAGATCTTCAGCCATGTAGACTCTTGTTCCTTAGACACCCCCATGGCAGCACAGTGTATCAGGGTGATGATTCAAGAGTTTAGACAAACAGCCTGAACTTAGAAATCCCCAATTTAATGACTCACAGGAACAGGCTCTGAACATGAATAAAGTGCTGTCTCTGTGCAGAGCAAAGCTGGTAAGGCATCCTGGCTTAGAAAAGGACCAGAAAAATGAATATTTGGTCAATAATTCTTGTTTGTTGTAAAAGCCTGGAGGATTCTCTTTTATTTTATTTTTTCCTTGAGAAATGGAATGACCTAATAGGATCAGAAATTTGTGCAATAAGACACCTGGCATAGTCCAAATATCCATATACAGGAAGCTAGGCTACCACAATCAAGCTTTTTTTTTTTTTTTTTTAAACCACACTTTTGTACTTGAGCACCAGTAATTCTACTAAATAACATCCAGGTGGTGAAGAAGGAGAATTTGTAGCTTTGACTCTCACTGGCCAGACTAATCCACAGCAAGACTCAGATAATAAAACAGCAGCATGGTTTGTACACAGATCAACATTTTAGCACAGCAGAACTGTGTCTTTCAGTGGGGCTTGAAGGAGCAGAACTGGTTGAAATTGGAGAACAAGCTCCATGGGCATAACCAGGAGAAGAAATCTGCAGCGATGCTCTCCAACCTCTCAGTACATTCTGCACCATTTTCCCTTGAAATCTTCTTCCCAGACAGTTTATACTACAATTTAGGCAATACAGAAAAAGCAAGCTGAGCTATTATCTTGTGGTAATAAGTCCCACAAGTTAACAAAACGTTACCAGTCACAGCAATCTGTCTATTCATGTTTAATGTTTTTCCATTTCACTGAGTTGTTTCTTGTTCTGGTATCGTGGGAGGAAGGAAAAACCATAAATACCCAGAAGGCCTCTGCGATAACTTGCCCTCTGAGAATTTGTTCTCTTCATCTCCTCAGTACTACTTATCTCTCAAAACTCTTAAAATGGAAATCAATACATGACTTCCCTATTTTCATCACCAACCTCTGGACTTTTTTGATTAGGTAAACAGGGTTCAGTATTGCCCAACAGCAGCAGAGCAGGCTGCATATTGATGGGAAGAGGTGAAAAGAGACAAGGATCTAAGACAAGACACCTCTGTGGAAACCAGAGTATTTTATTTTAGCTATTTTGTTTGCAGCAAGAGTAAGCTGAAAAAAAAAATAGCACAAGCTCCCTAGGTAGCATTTTACATTGAAGAGAATAGATTCTGAATACAAATAAACCAAGAAAAAAAATCTGAGCCATTGTGTGGCAGATGAGGCAGTGTGACTGAGTCTCAAGGTGGTTAGAAATACCTTCAACTTACACTTCAGATTTCAGCTTTCACATGAAAGAGTCACTTTCCCCAGTAACCAGCACCCTTGTGGAAAGGTCAGCCACAAGGAAAGAGTTTCTTGTTTGTTTCACTATTGAAGGTGGAAATGCTCCAAAAAGTTCAAGAAATTTCAGATTGAAATCATTCAGGTGGGATTTCCTTCTGGATATAGCACCAGAAAAGCAGTTTTCTATCTTTAAATCCTTAATTTCCAATACTTCAGTCTCTTTTCCTCCCTGAACATTTAAATCTGAAGAACCACTTTTAATTTTCATCAGCAAGAGAGACACAGCACTAAGACAGAGAACAAGCACCCATGATTGCCAGGCAGACAGAACTGTTGCATTCCTCTGTCCTACTGAAATACAAAATCAGAAATATTCTGTTAATACAAGAGACAGATCCCCACCCTACTGACAAAGAAGATCTTGCCTGGTTTTGCAGCAGCAAAATCCCAACTAACCTCAGTAATGAGCTGTATACTCCTTAGTGTCTGCAGATTCATAACCCTTTTTATGAAGCCACCAGCCTTAAGCATAGATGAAAAACACACATTTATTCACTTAAAATATATTATCTGCAGCCTTAAGCTCCACAGCATGCAGCCAATGTTCATTCCTCCATGTTAAGCCCCAGTAAAAGTGTGGTCCTACTGGAGGACTTGAGCATCACAGGGGAGACTAATTAAGAGCATCTGGGGACAGAGAGAGTCGTTTTGGCAGGAGCTGTCCTCAAGCACAGAGTATGTTATGCAGTAGCTGAGTGACATGAATAGTCATGTCAGTGCTGAAAAGGCACATGAGCCACTGTCCAAGAGTGATGTGTTTCATGACAAGAGGCTAGCTTTGCTTTCAGCTTCAGTATCTTTTGTGAGGAACTGAGAGCTCTACAAGAAGGATCAGATCTGGCCTGGATTTCTGGACACATTTCTTGCCTGGCTTTCTGAGTGGTCCTTCCCCTTGGTTGTCAGTTACAGTACCTTACAGCTGCAGCTCCCAAGTGAATCTCAAGGTCACATACTGGTACTCAAAATAGCACCATTTGCACATCAGATCCCAGAGGGGACTTCAGCACCCATAGGCCAGCTCATACAACGAGGTCCTTTTTCCTTTTCCACCTGTTGTGGAGCTCTGAGCAGTTATCACATGTCCATAGCCAAACTGCCCTTTGGCTGCCCCGCCCCCCAGCAGCAGTTTCTTTTTGTAAGCATTCACTATTTTAATCTCTTTACATAAACAGGAGCATACAATGACACTTTTAACCACTCCTCAAAACAAATCACATTGTTTCAAAGCAAGCCTTGAATTTGCAGGATTCAGGAACTGGATTATCTTGGCACAGTGCTGCTTGCTATGGGGTACTGCTGCTGAAAGGTAGGTTACCTGCAGGCCACCACATGGCCTCTATTTCTGCTATCCTTACCTGTGTGCCTTTTATCTTTCCTTGATACAATGTTTAGTACAAGAGAGAAAATTGCCACAGAATGTTCACAGGGCTCCACAGATGTGGCATGTATGTGAAAAATGCTTCATACTTTGGAGTGCCTGAAGTACTAAGTAATCACCTGCTAGTTAGCCCTCTTAGTTACCAACCTGCCTGGATCTCTACATTGCAGAAAGGGTACCCTCAAGGAAGAGTCAAGTCAGAACATGCCACAGAGATCCAGCATTGCCACCGTGTTCAGACAGAGCCAGCCTGGGAAAAAGACACATGTCCACCCTGAGAGTTTGTCAACGAGTCTCTGCTACTAGCAAAGACTAGTAAAATGGGGCAGGCAGAGCTAATATTCTATAGGATAGATCATCTTTCTCCCCCTGGGTTTATACAGCACCTACTGCAAGGGGAAAATGGCTTTCAAAGCCACCTTTCAAAGTCTGTTTTCAAAGGATAGTCGTAGCTACATCATCAGGGTCCACTGTTTGCGGAGGCAGGTAATTGCCACTGGTTCCACCTTAAAACTAAGGCCAAAACAAGAGATGAGTACAGGGCCAGACAGTTCAGAGCAGGAGAATGGCTGATGGTTGGACTCAATGATCTTTGAAGTCTTTTCCAAACAAAACAATTCTACAAAAGAACCCAGGCAATGTTATTCAGAATTCCTATGCCGCTTTGCCAGATCCTTAGCTCCCTTCTAACATTGTTACCACATGCAGAATTATCACTGCTCTATTTGCACAGCTCATGCAGTTTTAATGCATGTAGCCAAAAGCATCTTGTCCCTAGCAATAAGCTAACTTCTGCCCCTCCTGCAGCATCATCATCATAACTTAAAAACAACAGCAGCAAAGACACTTTCTGCCTCACAAAATGGCAACAGGCTCAGACTGAGTAGACACAGAATTTGCTCTCTAGCAGAAAATGATTTTCCAAGGGATTTCCACCTATAATAATATGCCAGGTCATCTCTCAACATGAGAGGCAGGGAAGGTGTTTCCCTGGGAACAGTAACCATGGCAAAGCTCTTACCAGTGCCTTCCTCTCACTACCTACAGGAAGAAAAAGAATAGCAAATGCCTGAGCTCTGCCTCCAGCAGGCCCACAAGCCCCCAAAGCAGTAAGCAACTTGGTAGCACCTGATCAGAGGCAGGAAGGAACTTCAGTTCTATTGTGTCTTTCTCAGACAGCAGACATTTCTGCCATGCTACACTGGACTCAGAATGCCTCGTTACAGAGAGTGCCACTGGACACATGGGTGTTACCGAGAGGTCAGCCAAATACAACAACGCATAGGTAGGCACTGAGCCCAAAAATCAGCACGGATAGATGGCTGTCAGGGGCAGAGATACAATGGACTGGCTTTGCAGTTTTCAAACTCTGGCATTGTGAGTTAGAGCCCTGTTAGAGAAAAGCATCTGCAAACCCCAATTTGTAAGCAGTAGCTGCCAGCAGATGACCTGCTTCTGGTCCATCTCTTTTTCTGCAGAATATTCTCGATTTACCAGCTTGAATGCAACTCTCTTTGCTGAAGAGCTAATTAAATCATAATAAACAATTCAACTTGAAAGTACAATCATACTGCATGCTTTCGGAGCTCTTTTTCTCACATGCTAGTCAACATGTTAATAGGCTTCTGGATTTGAGGTTTGCTAAATATTTATTCAAGTTAACAGAGAAAATGAATCCAAAGGGCTCCTTCGTTAATCTTTCTCTCAAGTGACACAGAGAAAAAACGCTCTGTGATTCAGCAATCTTCATATATGACTAAACAGCCAACAACCTAGATTTCAGCTACTTGAAACTTGCATGTTAAATCCACTTCAAAGTTAACATGCAATTAGCATGAACTGCCAGGACACCAGCATCTTATACTAGCAACCCACTAAGAGTAGAATACTGCCCTGTAGCTAGACTGACTCAGTGCACAAAAAGCTTGATAGTCCAAGTTTCTTTTATGAGTACAGCAAAACCAGAATCTTTACAGAGAGAAAGATATTGATCTTCTATACAGTAGGACCACAGGGTGAGAGGGTCAGCTGGGTCATGATACCCAGTGTCCCATCTCCTTAGATTAATTTCAAAAAGGTATTTCACAAGCACAGCAAATACCTGCTTCATATATAAACTTCAATGTCTAACACTCAAATGAAATAAACATTTAATCAGAAAGAGTCTAGCATTTGTTTTAACTTCCTCTAGGTCAAAGCACTACAAATACCCCCAAAATATATAGCCAAATCAAATGATGCACTCTTACCCGAGTTAATATCCAAATCCAGGCAGCTGCCTTTATTTGCCACTGAATCCTCAGAGCAAGCATTAGAAAAGTAATCTTTTTGCAAATATTCTAGGAATGCAATGCAGCTACCACTAAGAGAAGATGCTATTTCTTTTAAAGCTGCCTCACATACCTTTTTTTGTCATGCGCTCCAGCCTAATGCATCCTCCTATAAAATCATGATAAGATTTCATTTCTCCTTCTGTTATCCGGACAGCAGTGAAAGGTGGATTCCTGGGCACCTGTTGTCCACATTTCCGACACCGGGAAGCCATTGCCACAGCTCAGGAGACTCTTCTCAGGAATCTGCTCCCTCAGTTAGCTGGAATCCAGCCTGATTCTTCAATCGTCAGTCCAGGCTGGTGACTTTATCCCACTTAGTTCATTCAAGGTCATCCTCGCTAGCAGGATGTTCACCATTGCAATTGGCTAAGACTTTTATAGGCTTACTGACTGTGTTTGTTTCTCCTCCTTGCTTTCCATATCAGTTTACTTTATTCTCTCATTCAGAATGAAAGCTGTGAACCTCAGCACAGCCCATGTCCTGAATGGCTTCCTTATCATTAATTTAAAGCTATCTTATTCGCAACAATGAAGACAGAAGATCCCAGAAGCACACTGCAAGATCACAGAATGTCTCTTAAAAAGCATGCCAGATATGTTCATATAGAATTTTTCTTTAAGACAAGGTTTCTCTTCATGGTTTTTAATCCCTTTTGGGCTTATGATTTTATGATTCTTCATTGCTGAGAATGGATTTTGTTATTTCTGCATTTCAGCTTGGACGGTGCAAGGAGACTGCTCTGCAGAGCTGCTCAACCAATTACTCATACGTCTGGCAGTGGTACTGGGAGGCTGCAACTGTACAAAAAAGCCCTCTGCTGCTGTGCACAGTCCCTGCTCATAAGATCTGATAACCTAAATGAACAGAGAAGCGAATGGAGGACAAAAGGGAATATTGCTGGCAGACATGCTCTGCTAGCTGTGCAACCCCTGACCCTTTTTAAAAAAAAAAAAAAAAAGGAAGCTAGATCCATCAGTCTGACACCAAAATTAGAGATCTGAAACATACATTCAGAAATTTCTTTGAAGGTGCTGAATATTTAAGTTGACTTTTTTTGCCTTTTAACAATTACTGTAATACAAATCACTGATCAGAGTGCCTTGTGAAGAAACTCCTACTCGGGGAACTGCGTGCAGAGAGCACTCAAACCGGGTGCAGTGAAAGAAAAAGGAGAAAAGGAGCCTTCCTTGGGGCTGGGGAAACTGCACAGGAGATGCACGAACAGGCACAAGGCCAGCGCTGGTGACAGTGCAAAGAGTACAAAGAGAAGCTAATGAATCAGGGCTGAGCTCAACTGCAGGGACTTGAGCACAGACCAAGCTTCCTGCAAGGATGTTGCACACAGGCTAGGAGAGCATTTGCCTTCCTATGGCTCAAGCAATCCCCACTATTGGCACATTACATTGCTGCATCCAGTGCTGTTCAGCTCATGGCCCTCTCAAATCATAGCTTATCCCTGGCTGTAGACTAGGAAAGGAGAAGCCCAACTAATACAAATCAGTGAATGAACTAGAGGCAACAAAGGTGATCAAGAGAAAAAAACGTCTCACATGATGCCATTGCTAAGATGGTGAATAGCTAGATGGACAGGCATGAATGTCTGTAAGCTGAAGCATATAAAAAAATCAACTCAACCCTATTTCTTCCCCATTCCATAAACAACTTCAGGTTCTGCCATGCTAGATCCACTTCTCCTCAACCACACAGTGAGTGCTTCAGCTCACTGATGCAGCACACACAAAATAACCATGCCATAAAACAGCTACCACACCTGGGAAGTAGTGAGCCTCAAGATGTCTCCTTTTGATGAAAGGAAGCTGTAAAGGGAATCCCCACTCTTAAAGTAAAAGATTTATACTCCCCTCTCCTTCAAATTTGCTGCATGGCATGAAGCTGGTCACCCTCCTGTTCTTTGACTTCGCCAAAACCCTGTCTGCAAAGTGATGACAACGATGTGCTGAGCTGTTGGGTGACCTGATTCATTAGCATTTGTAAAATATTTATTAGAGCTTCCACAGAGCAATTCCCAGGGGACTGCAAAATTTTGCAGATAGGAAGAGCAGTAATGCAGAAGGCAGATTTGTTGAAAACTGTCATCATGAGATAAGAAAATGAGAAACATAACCCAGCAGTTTTATCTTAAAGCCCTTCTTCCATCCTCTTTTTTTCTTTATAGGGGAGCAAGGTGTCCTTCCATACACAGGCAAACATGAGGTACCTTGGGAAAGAAGCTTTTCTGGCAATATGCTCATGTTTATGTCTGACATACCCAGCATAACTGCACTTCAGCCTTGCACATTTTTAGAGAAGGAGAGCCCAGCCTTTGTGACAATATAGTTCTGTCTGCCATCCTCTCTTGCATATGCTGTTCCCACTGGTATCCATGTGGATGATCTGTGAGGCACTCTGTTCCAAGGGGTAAGCCTGATGCTGGAAGGGGGATACAAAAAGAAATCTGCACTAGGTGTGAGCTTCTGAAGCACAGGTAGCCAGACCACATGCCAGGAAAACTATCCAAAAAATCATCTAAGCCTCAGCCTTTCCCTAGGAAATACTGATCCAAAACAATGCTAAATATATACCTCTGACGTCTGGGGTACCTCAGCTCCAGACAATGTTGCTTCACATCTAGCAACAGGGCACGTAAGGTTTACCTCAGGGACTTAAGTGCCCTGCTGCAAGGGCCAGAAGGGATGGACAAAAGGATCTGTTTATTCTCCTGCAAGTTTCTTCTCACTCACATCTCACAAGGAGCTGGGCTAGCTTCTCCTGCCACCTATCAGAAACCTGTGACATGGGAGCGCTATGAGACCTGCCCTGTTTCCTAACACACAAATTACCTCTTTTGCACTGCAGTGGATGTACCTGCACACACTGGGTGTATCCAAGGGCTGGCTTGCAGGAATGCTTCTATATAACACACTATCAAAACATGTGCTCAGCATGGGTAATTGATTCTTCACAATTTTCCTTCATTAGCTAAAAAGTATCAGTCTGACTGCAAGTTACTGTTTTTATGCATGCTGAAGAGTGTGGTGGAGGGAGCAGGTACAGCAAATGGCAAGCATACTCCCTTGGGTCTTCTCCACAGATAACACAGAGTGGAAGGGACATGCTTTGCTGCTGCTCCAGACAACCATAGTAAAATACTTGGGAAAGATAAGGAAGAAGACGTTTTCTGCTCATGAATTGCCAGCATTGCCTAGCAACATCATCTTGGCTAGCCTGTGAATGAATAAGCAAGTAAATAAATGTAAGCAAGTGTCATCAAAAGATGGAAAAGAAGAAAACTACCACACAGGTATCCTCAGATGCCATTAAGCCAAACAGTTTGGGGAATGACACTAGTGCCTAGTTTCATTAGAAATACCAGTTCACCTTGGAATTACAGCTTGCTGGAAGGTGCTTGCTGTCATTACTGTATGGCCAGAGAATTGCCACAATTTCAAGACAACTTGGTTAAATTAGTTTAAGCCCATACCTTCTCTCATGAAATAACATGCTTCTGCCCCAAAAAGCAGTGTTTATTCATGAAGATCAGCAGCTCCACCACCTATGTGTAACATTCTACAAGGCTTAGAAATAAGTAGTTTAATCCAATGCTGCTGTATGATGAAACCAGGAAAAAAAATCATATTTCTTTCCTGAAACATCAGCTTCATATTTTCCTGTATTTTATGTGATGTTTTATCTGAAGTTTGAACTGTTCTTTGATGGCTGTGCTGAAACACACCATTCCTTTTGGATATACATTTCTGACCTCCTTTCTGCCTTCCATTCAGATCATGACTCTGATAAGCCACAAGGCATTTCAGCTGCTTGATGTGAAGGTTTATTTTCAGAGCACACTTAGTGCTGTTACAGGTAACACCCATTCCACTGTTCAGCTAGGGCACTGAAACTGGTCTTCTCTATTAACTTCCATTTATTTTATTCCAAGTAATAAAAAGCAGATCAGGATTCCATCCCCCTCCTTTTTTAATAAAGGGCTACATCCCAGGCATTGTTTTAAGCCCCAAGGAGTTAAACAAATGAGCTGAGGGGGAAATATCTCTATTCTTGAAATGACTTCTAGCATATAGCACTGTTGCAGTTATGGCATGCAGTTACTGCACTCAAAGGCACTAATTCCAGTGCCATATGGCTTCGGAATCCCATTACACTGATCTGCTTAAACTGATTTCCTAACCGACAAGCAAAACATTTTTGGTCACCTTCAGCAGTGGGAAATAAGAACTCTGACACTGTTGGTGCGCATTTACTCCCACATGAGAGCCAAAAGCAGGAGTGAGGATAGCAAAGATCAGAAGACAACCTAGCCAAAGAAATTCTGTTGCCATCTCAAAGCTGTATAGATACCCATGGCTAATCAAGGACTGTTAACATCACTATTTAAAAAGATCAAACAAAACCAAAACAACAAAAAATCCCTCAACAACAACAAAAAAATACACCAGTGCCATTATTGCTGGATTAGAGAAGCTGTCCAGGAGATCAGGAGATGAGTGGAATCCTCATAGGTCAAGCAGTGGGCAGGACTTCTCTTGCACCTGCAGACTTCATCTCTTCTGACCTCTGCAGCTAAGCACACATTAGCAAGAGCAGAAAGCATTTTGGTCCTGCTAGGCATTGGCTTGGCAAGATAAACAAACAGAATCCCAAAGTTACCAATCCATAGCTGACACAGGGGCAAAAAGCAGCTAGATCCAGGTTTTAGGCTTGAATGCAAAGTTATTCCAGTTTTGATCATGAAAACACCTAAAGGACCTAAATGAGGCTAAAAGTCTTTCTGTGCAACACATACCTAAAACATAGCTCTTGTCTTCTAGAGACAGTGGAATAAAATGAAAGACAAGTGCAAAGGGAACAGATTGAGAGATACTGGGTAACCCAGAGAAGGCTGTGATCCATTAAACTGGGCATGTCAAGCCACCATTCTCCCACACCCTTAAGCACTATGATCACCTTACTACCAATGCAACACATAGGTAGATGCACAGGCACAATCTTTGTGCCATTGCCCTCCAGAAGCAGCATGAGGGCTGGAAAAGAGTTTCTGGGCATTAAGAAGGAAATGTTTTTCTCCTCTCCATACTCTGTCACTGCCACACTGAGTCACTTCCAGGTAACCCTGATTCTTGCTAACATTCAGAGCCCTAACCTGTTTGCTTTCTTTCTGCCTTCACTTTTTTCTCTTTGCAGAAAACCACTGGAGCACTCACAGTATAGAACAGCTGCTGGATCCATGCAGCCAAGACCACCAGGACAGCTTCTTTTCCTAAGGAGCAGCTGTACACATTCCCTGACGGAAGCAGCTTCTTTTGTTGTTGTTGCAATTCATAATTTAAAGCAGATAAAGGAGAACCAGAAAGACACAGAGATAAAAATAGGATCTGTAAGAATCACAAGGGTTGTTGATACTCAAGGCTTTTGGGCATGTGCCAAATGTTAGCTGAACAGGAAGAAAGAGCTTCTCACATTACAAAGTACAGTAAAAGCATTTCCAATGTTTTATCACCATCTCTCAAACACTCAACATCCCTTACTACGTAGGGTAGTATATGGGGCTTTAGGGACTATTGATTGATTTTTCCTCTTTGCATGTCTGTGCACCAAAGTTCACCTGGTTACTTACTCTGAGCTTTCCTAAACACCAAGGCTTTGAGTGATTTGGGCTCTCAGCTGGCACATACACATCAATTGCACTCCTTTCACATCCCTGAGGGCAAGTCTTGCATTCTTCTAGGGAACTGAGGATAAAAATCAGTCAGAGTGGAGCTGCTCTCTGTGGTCTGCCAACTGTGAAATACATGTTCTTATTTTTTACCCCAAGATAGAGCTGCTGTCAGAAACCAGAGGAGGAGTTGCCCACATGGTAGTTTCACAGTGCTGGGCACCTGCAAATGAGAGGCTGCAGCAGTCACTTCTGTGAGCATCCACAAGTGCGATCACACAGGGCAGGTGGACAGTTGCACTCACTTAAGCTCAGGCAGTATGAATTTATCCTGCTCAATGCCTGATGCTGCAGAGCTGTTCCTTCCTCACAGCCACCCACAGCCTGAACCCCAGAGCTGTTCCCAGTTTATTCTCCCCAGCTTTGTCTCCAAGCCATCAGCTGTAACAGATTCATGTGTCGAGAAAGACACAACCTACAGGGTGATTTTCCAAGTTATGCAAAACCTGTTGTGTAGTAGAAAATGAAGGGATGGAAAACCTGCTAGCATGGGCATCAGGGTCCACCATGTGTACACTTCATTTACGTCTTCCCACCCAGAGCTCTGCATCACACACCAGGGCACAGCAAGGCAAAGACACTGCCTAACCACACACAAGCATGCTTCCAGCCCTCTTCCTCTCCTCCCCAACCGGCACAATTAGTGGTTGTTATCACCCTACTCTGTCTTGACTCTGTAGTGTCTAATAGTAGGGTAAACTAACCACCAGCTCTCTCAACCTGTTTTCACAAGATTTACAGGAAACTGAGAGTTTCAATCCTTTGTCAAAGCCATGCAAAAGCTGCTAAAATTATATGGGAAAAGGACAGCTTGGCTAGCCAGACAAAGCAGGAGCATAAAAGCCTCGACTTATGCAGTGACCATATATATTTTAACAGGCAAGTAGGTCCACACAGTAGGCAAAGATGTAAGTCAGCTTCAGGTGCAGAAACAGCACTGAGCTTTATCTGAAGTAACGTGTCCTGCAAGAGGCAGCACAAGAGTTTCTCTGAAACACTACACCAACACACAAAGACCTTCCCTGTCAACTCAAGTGTCCTGCTATCAGGACATGCAGCATTCATATGTTGCTATGTGCTAAGTACAGTCTGCACAAGGCTAGACCTTCATCCAACTTAAAATAAGGACAGCACATTGATGTCAACAGCACTGTGGACTTCAATTGCTTAAAGCTGAATGGTGCAGTGTTCTGATGAGATAAGAAATTGCTCTTTAGTCTGCCAGGAAAACCCAGTACAAATGCTTTCTGCTGACCAGCACAGATTAACTCAACAGAATATATCTAAATCCTACATCCATTTATGGACCTTAGCCTCAATAGGCACAAGGTCACTTCATGGAATATAGCATTAAATAATGCTTTGTGCTTCTCCAGTGATTCTCAGCTGAGGACTTTCGCACCACAGAGGGATTGTTACTCCCATGAAACAGACAATTTCACATTCAATTGTCAATAAAAGGATGCAATTTAAGAATAATGTTTTTGGTTTATTTTGTTTGAGTATGCATCTGAGAACCACTTGAAGAAGGCTTCGGTGAAGAGCAGGAATAATTTCACCAAAAATTTTGTGTCACATAAGCCAATACTTGGAGAGGAATGTGCTAAAAGCAGATATCCATACACCACCCATTATCTCAAGGGTTTATACTGAGGAGAGTCTTTAAATGTAAAGATATTCTGCTTAAAGAAGCAACAGCAAAATAGTTTGAAAGCAGCTAACAGCAGTAGGTTCATGATTAGAGCTATTCTGTTGTCAAGAATGAAACCATGTCAGACTTAACATAAGACACTGTTTACATGACCTCAAAGCAGACAAGGACATATTGACCAAGCAAATGACATCTTCCAAACCACTCCCAAATGCAGGTCTCTCTACAATGGGTGTTTGATTCTCTGAGGTACCAAAGACCCATGCTTGCATTGATACCACTTGGAGTTAGAGGCATTCAGTTCTTATTTCAAAGATCTATGGCAACCCTGATGCAGTTCAGTATGATCTCTGCTGGACCTGCAAATTAGAAGTATCTGTCAGCACCACCTCAGTAGCAGAGCACCTTTCTCAGCCAACTGTACTTAGGATCTTTTGGGCCATGCTCTAACAGAGGCATGGTGCATATGGACAGCAAAGGAGGTTGAACTATACATTATCAACTCACATGCAGCACTGAAAGATGTGTGAGTAGGTGACATGTCTGCATGAGCCTACACTGATTTAAGGATTCCAGCTCCCAGTGCATCTGCTGCTGCACCAGTGCCTACTGCAAGGATTTTTTTGCCTTCTGATCTCACACCTCAGCAGAGAGCAATGCCAGAGGCAGACTTCAAGCACCACCCTTCTCACCTAGCCCATGCTTCTAGATAGCACTGAAAGCCAGATATAGCACCCAGAGCAATATATTAGAGCTAGCCTCCATTCAGCTTATCACTCAAATTAATTCTTAAGGGATATCAAGACATTCAGACTAATTAGCCTCTTTCTTCTCAAATGCTGTTTGCTCTTAAGATGCTGTAACTTCTGAACAGCCTCTACTTTTTCTTCCACCTCCTGTAGCTCTGAAGGCTCCACACAATTATTATCTACAGTCATCCTGACTGAAAGAGAATCTAATTGTATGCACTGGTAAATATACCATAATTGTTGCTTACCTCCTTGGGCTCTAGAATATCCACAGGATCTCTTACAAGTAATTACACTTCTTGCTTTCTCAAATCTGAGCCACACAAGTTGGTAACACAGTATTCAAATCAGGCTTCTGACCTGTCCACGCAACACATGAATTTCCAGTCACTTACCTGGCCTCCAGGTCTCCAGCACCCCACTTGTCATTTGTAGATATGCCCATCTTTTCAACACAGTATTTTAAATCAGCATCTTTCTCATCAAAGTTTTGCAGTTGTTGTTTGTGTCAGGCTAATTACTACTACTACTATCTACTTTCACAGAGCTGCTGAATAGCAACTGCTAAGGCTGAGCTAACTGGTTGAAATAATGCCAAAACACTAATGAGGATGTTTAAAATCAGGCTCAATGACTGATCCCAAATACCAGCACTGGAAGTGGACATGGCAGGTATTTTAGAGCATGTGGGCTGGACTGAGAAAATGTTTTGCACTCAGCAATGTGTAGTCAGCCTTAATTGCCACAACATTCTCACCTGAGGCCCCCAGCAACACACTCCCCACCCAATGCTCTAGGTACCCCATCTAAGAAATCCTCCAGCTGTTCCTCTCCTTTTGCTCTCCTTAATGATGTTTTCAGAATCTTTCTCACCTGCAGTTTAGATTTACTAGATTAACATGCAGCTGATATGGCATTTGAGTCTGTCACAGTCTCTGCTCAGCTATTGGGGGACTGCTCTCTGGGGAGTGAAGATGATCATACTAATGCCAGCTTTATTCTCCTGTAAGGTATATTCCTACTCTTCTTATTTCCTGGCAAACTTCCATAGTGTTCAAATAAGTTATCAAAATCACAACAGATTCTCACGTTTTTTGAAAGAGAAGAGGCTCTGAAATTTTCCAGAGATTAGAAGGAAATGTTGTGCTTACTTCCAAACAGAAAAATTACTTTTATGTAAAACTTGGATTATGGTTATTAAAGAGTTCAAGAATTAACACACATGTGGTCAAGTGATGTCCTTCTATAGTATATCCTAGTTTGGATGAAAAGCTTAAATAGAGAACTTGTGTACCCTAGTTCTCAAAGTTCAGCAGTCTTCTCCCAGGCTATTCCTGTCTGGAGACCACGCCTTTCTTTGTACCTGATGCTGTTGTAACGTGAACAAAGAGGTGGCCTTGCTCCTGTAGGGTTTGAGAGAGAAATGGTTACACCCTCTAGTGGTTCCTCCGCAAAAGATGCAGCGGTGGAACCATCTGAATGTCGCTGGACGGGGCTCTGAACCAACAGAAAGTAATTCGTTGGTACCAAATCCTGCAGTGCCATAAAATCTCCCTGAGAAAGGGCGTGAGGAAGTGAGGATCTTCTGCCCAGCTCTGTAATACCCTGTTTTTCAGCTGACCTAAGAAAGGAAGATAAAATGCTTTGACTGTACCTCTGAGGGACTTTGACAGTAGAAGTTGCACTGAAGCTCTTGCCCCCTTGAGGTGAACAAGGCTGCTCCAGCACAGCTGCTTTCCTGACACCAACAGACGCACACCCCTGCTCTGGTATCCTGCTGGACAGAGGAGGATGCGGGGGATGACTGCTTGTGTTTCATCTCTCCTCCTTCCCATGGCTGAACTGGGAAACCCTGCAAGGTGGTGGCACTTCAGCTCTGAAGGGGAGACTGGGACAGGCAGAGTACGGCCTGTACAGAGATGCTATGGCAGATAGTGGAGTAGAATGGGCACAGAATATCACTGACAAACGCCTCTTCGCTTTGCTCAAACAATACTGTTCCTCAAAGTGTGTTTGGCTGCTACCTTGCTTTTCCCATTCAAGACAGAAAGATGCACAAGGCTCTGCTGTATAGCCAGAGCTCAGTTCAACATGATCTAAAATGACAATTGCACATTGCTGAAACTGCATTCTCCTCTAGCTGAAAACAAACCCAGAAACTAGGATTTTTATGAGCTACAGAAAAAGGACCAGAAAGTTTAGCTTAAATTGAACTACAGCTTCAAAGTCTGTTGTGAACCCTCTGTTGGCTTCTCCAGTGTGGGAAGGGGAAGATATGAGACCATGATTAATAGCACAAATATCTGAGACAGATGAAATAGTGAGAGTAGCTTTGAATCTCTCTTAAAAAAAAAAGGGGGGGGGGATTTTGTTTTCATAAAATAAGATGATCAGCTTAATAAGGATTAATCAGATTTTACCTGCAACAGCTACTGGAGTGTAATTGCTGGGAGTTTTCTCATTAGTTGTGCACCTGATTACAGCTCAGGTCATATTAAGGCCATAGCCATTTCAGTTTGAAATAACCTTTGCTCTGAATATTGCAAGATCAATAATATGGCTCCTACGCATGTCATCAGCTTTGGCTTTTATGCTGCAAACACCAATACTGATCACTTCAGAAATAAAATCTTGGCTTCAGAGACATTTAAACCAAAGTGTAATGGCTAACAGTGAACTTCAGACTCAAAAGGGGGAAATATTTATAGTCATCCTTTGTTATGTGAAGTATTATTGATTGGCAATAAGAGGTAGAACTTCCCTGATAGTAATTCTAGCCACAGAAATTCTATTAGAATATGAACTCCTTATCAGAAAACAATGCATTTGAAGTGTTAAGGTTGTAACATATAATTAATAGACAGCACATCCAAACTTTGCACATCCAAATCACCTCCTTTCTACTCTTCATTGTTACTAGAGCTGCAGTGCTTTCCCCTAGTGCCTGTCAGTACTTGCACATCCTTGGGAAGTCCTAACTAAACCATAGACATCACAATAATAGGAATTGGAGATGCCAGTAACTTTGGACTAATCCTCTACATATATATAATTAAAATATGGCTGCTACCCTAAAAGTCTCTCAGGACTTAAAGGCAAAAATCATTCTCCTGAAATACTGAAAGATGGCATCTCTGCTATCAGATTTTATTCACCATCTTGAGATGGTTCTCCAAGTGTTAACTGGGAGTAACTCCTATAAAATCTCTGGAACTCAAGGCATATGTTGAACAAGGGGAATCAGATCCTGTCAGCAGCTGTTGCCAGGCAGACCAAAATGCTGTATATTAGCATTGTTTAGCTTGTATTTACGTCTTAGAACTGTAGATAACTGCTCTTATATCCGGAGCCAGCTGTAAAGAATACATTGCCCAAGGGAAACTGGAAATCATACAGCTCGCAGTCATGCCGAGAAAGCAATCACTAAATGGTTTGCAGCCCCTCATATCTTGTTGCCCTAGGCAACAGCCTGCACTGCAGAAGTGGCAGATCCAGCCTTTCTCATATGGAGCGTGTAACATATGGTCTTAATATATGGGTTGATACTATGAAAGCCCTACTATAGTACCATTGGGGTGCTCACATATTAGGTGATACAGGTGGATGCCTAAGCAGCCTCAGGATAAGACCTGCTGGTTTCTATCCAAGATCTTTGAGACAGATGGAGGTAACTGGGAGCACAGAGATTACAGCCTCGCTCACGGGTGTGGGGCATCTGACTCAAGATCCTCTCAGCCTGGCTTTCCTTGAGCTCTTACAGGAATCTTGGGTCACCAAGATCCTCAAATGAACTCAGGGCATTTCTGACAGTAGGTCAGAAGTCTCAGCTCCCAAGGCAATGCCTGCACCATACTGCCTCTTAAACCTATTGCAGCAGGGCCTATAGCTAGGTCATCTGCAGCTGAGTACACTCAGACAAAAATATCTGGTCCTGCAGAGTGCCAGCAGTTCCCCATTTATTCACACAGAAATAAAGAGCTTTTTGCACCTTTCTGGATCAGAGACACTTTGTTGTAATATTGATGAGAGATCACTTCCCATCTCCTCTTTGTAATGTTTCAAAGGATTTTGGCTTCTGCAGCAATTTAACCTTTACTCCCATGCTTCAGTAATCCAGGTCTGGAATCAGTGCCTTTTAAAATAAAAACTTGGATTAACATCCCAAAAAGGACCTTTGTATCTCTTTTTTAAGATTCTAGAAAGTCACCTTTGCATTCACTGTAACAGTCCTGCACTTACTGTGATGGAGTTTTCAGAGAAGCTGATCTCCGTTGCATTCATGTAACTGGAGTCAGGGAACCTCTGCCAATACAAGGGAGAGCTGGGCTGGCTGCCTTGAGGTGCCAAACAAGCCCATGTGCCCTCAAGTCAGGAGTGCTCTGAATGGCAGTACCTTGTGACAGACTCAACCTATGGGTGCAATTCATCTTTGAGGCATGCAGGGTAATAATATTTAAATGAGTGGCAGTGCTTCTCTATGAGGCATGGAGAACCAGGGGTTTGGCTTTGCCTGCTTAGCTCTTGACTGCCTAAAGGACTCAGGACTCCCTTTTCATGACACCAATGATTTTGGAATAATGCATTTTCAAGAACACTCCAAATACAATGCACAGGAGGTGCAAAGCTGGTTTTGAGCTATTGTGTGCATGTGGTTCTGATAAACAAAACAGACTATAATTTCATGAGAGCATGGATTTTTGATCCTGGTAGCCTGTCTTTCCTTTGGCCATATTGTCTGGGATATTGTTCTGCAGTGTCAGAGCCCTCCAACAGCTGGAAAAGATGGAGACAGAACACAGCAGCTTTGTGAACTAAATCCTAGAGTCCATTGCTGTTTGACATTATCTGTCTCTGTTCAGTGCTTCATTCCCTGCTACACTGCAAGGAAAATTCTAATAAAAAGACAATAAAGGACTATCTATTAATGCTGGGTTATTTGCAGGCTTCTGCTGAGAAGACTTCAGCTTTCCATAATGCTGCACTGCAAAAAAACAAGGAGAGAGTGCATACAAATGCAACTCATTTCACCCTTGAATAAGTGCTGCTGCTTCAGACTTATACCAGCCTGAGTTCACATGCTGGACATGGCTCTCTTCCAGCACATGAGCTCAATCGTTCCTCAGGGCAGCTATGTCTTTGGACAGATGTTATCTATGTTGTGCTTACATGACAGTGGAGCTGAAGATACTGTGATCTCAACCCAGTTGTCCCCCACAGCTGTCCCTATGCCGAAGTAGAGTCTGCTTTCCTTCCTCCACTAAACCTAGAAGCTTTCTTTACAGTATTTCTGCTCTCAGAGCAGTACCTCCCTCTGTGCCATGATTTACAGATCACTTAAGGTATTTACAAGTGATGTTTTTCCATCTGTGTATGTAAGAGTTGGCTGTTTCTTTACCCTGTCTCCCTCCTGTTCATCAGCTTCAATTCTGGCCACGTCTGCTGCACTGGTTAGTGAGTCACCAAAGCTGACTGACTAATAAAGATCCTGTTAGCCCTTTCTCATCATTCTCCAGCATCTTCTCATGTGAGTAGGAGCAGGCAGCTTTGCAGAGACTTCAAATTTCTCCCAGTCACTGATCCACTCACCACCTGGGAAAATCCAGATGCCACTGTGGTGAAGTCTGAAGTAAGCTACAAGAAGCCCAAGTTAGTGGGCTACAGCACATCAGCATTAACACAAAATTATTGTGGTGTACCTTCCCCCAGATGCTTGAACACATGACCAGCACTAAAAACACAGGAGAAAATATACAAACGAGACTACTGTCATATACCAGACACTGTGCTGTCAAAATGATTTTAGCAGTCATGCAAGCTTCATCCTAGACTGAATGCTGATTCATTCCTCAGGGGCCAAGAGGGGCCTCAAACATGGTGCAGAATAAGGGGAAAAGGAGTAACAGCAATGAAATTCAGCAGTGCTTCATTGACATAATCTGGTGCTGCAAGTACCTTCCCAAGTGCTGAACCTATTTCCCTCAGGGATATGTCCTCTCAGGGGATCTCTTGGGTTCAGGCACCATATGGAAGGCAAGAAAATGAATTAAATAAAAGATGAGGCAAGAGGTGGAAAAAGGCCTTTGTATTAAAAAAGCTGCCATGAATTTTGATAGATGTCAGCTCAGCTGAATTTCCAGCCAGGTCATCTGAACTTCCCTCTGCCACAGAGATGGAAACAGGCAGGGGCTCCCCTCTACCTCCTTTTGGCCCTATTTGTTTTTTTTAATCTTGGGATTTAGCAGTGCAGAACAGTCACAACCGCCCACCCTGTCAGCAAGGAATGACTTCTGTCAGCACCAGCAGCTTCCATTGTGCCTGACTCAGAGACCTCACAGAGAAGGAAACTCCTGTGCTCTGGAAAGTTCCCCCTTGCTTCTTCCTTCCAGGTAGCCCTAAGCTTGCTGTGGTGTGTTTAAGGGGAAAAAAGAGAGGTGCCACAGTGTGACTAACTTATTGAATGATGCTGCAAGAAGTAATTTTTCCCCTGCTTGTGGCATAAGCTGCCTCATTCTTCTTTTTAAAAAAATATTTAATAATAAGCCTCACACACACACAAAAGAAAACAGACCAACCAACAAACAAAAATAAAAACCAATAAAGGAAACAAAAAAGCCAATAAACCAACCAATCAAATCCCAAAAACCCAAGAGAAAACCACAACATCATGTTTGCAAAAGCCTGTTCTGGAAGTCAGTAGTTCCTGCTTTCTGCTGTAATTAAAATGCCATAGAGGCCTAACACTGCCTGAAATACATCCTTGAAACACAGCTGGGTTCAGGAGAGCCATGTGAAGAGCTGAACCAAACAGCAAAGACTTGCTTGCAACTGAAATACACACCTTAGAATAATTCGAGTTCCACTAAATTTTCAAGCACCAAGAGACAAACTATAAAGTCCAGAAGAGCTTTCTAAGGATGCACAGGACCCAGTGCCTGGCATGCATAGCTGTGGAAGGGACCATGGGCACCACCAGTACGAACACCAAAACTTGGATCCTGCCACCTGACATTCCTCTTATAATTTCCTTTAACAATTTCCTCACATGTTAAGCACTCCTCCACACATTTACTCCAAGAAACAAACACCTACAAGCCATTACTCAGGTAGGCTAGAAAACAAAGGACAGAGGGAAACTGCTGTAGCATTAGATTTAACAGCAGCCATGTGGAGGATTTCAAAACAGACAGTGACCTACTAACTGACAGATTGGATCACACCTCATTCCATCCAGCCAAGTACTCCATCTTCAACAGTTGCCATCACAAGATGCATAAGTAGAATGTGTGAAAACCCTGCAGCAAGCAGATGGTGGATGGTAGCTACTCTTATTCCCTTTTCTCCCCAGCATCCTGGTCTCTTACTGGCCTGAGAATGAAAGCTCAGAGTTTAACAGCCAGCTTTGGGGCAGGCATCAATAAATGAGAGAACACCTATAGCTGTAAGCAACTTTTCAGCTCTTCGGGGTTCTGCATGGCTCTGCTTACAGCATGCTGCTGTAAGAGAAATGATTAATGGTATCACACCTGCATATTGCTGGATTTTTCTAACTTTCTGTTGAATTTTGTTTGGGATGGTAGAGTTAGAGTCATAGCCCATATGAAAAAGTATTCAGCTTAAAAGATGCAGTGTAAAAGAGAAACAGCTCTCAGCTGTTCTTCCATGAACCAGCACCAGCCTTACTGCAAGCTGTTTCTACTGGTTGTGGAAGCAATTTAGTCACCTCTGTCTCCTTGCTCTTTTGTCATCTCTGTCTCCCTAAGCACAAGGCCAAACTATCACAGAAATACTTTGCCCTGAGACAAACACGAACTAACTTGCTGGCTCCCCAGCTCATAACAATTTCTTATGGTCTTTATTTCTGATCATACCTCAACAAACCAGGTTAGGATGTGGGCTTTAAACAAGTACCACGTGCTGCTTCTAATATTCTACATTTTGCAGAGTGCACTAGGCACATCTGTACATTTCTCATGGATTTCTGTGGAAGCTTGGCTTCCTCTTTTTATAGACACAAACTTTGCAGTATTAGCAAAACACTTGTAAATAGCTCCTTAGTAAACAGTTCCCTGTGAAACAGCTGCACAGAATAAGCCATATAGAAAGGGGTAAAATTAATAACCACAATCTAGGAACAGAAATGTAAACAAGTAACTTTTTTAAGCTGCAAAACTAAAAAAGATAAATTGTTATTACATCTCATTTCCCCTGTTCCACTGACCCATGTGGATTCTCTGAGGTCTAATAGAATGAGCTTATTATTTTTTCTTCACTAGTTGCATCTTTCTCACCTCTTCAGTCTCATGAGGGTAATATTTTATGACCTTTGTCACTTCACAAAATTTGGTAAAAACTGCCCAACAGTTCAAAAGCTTACTGGGGTACAGATTGAAAAATGAAGATAACATGAACATAGAAGGTCAGCTTTTGAATAGAAGTAGGTTAATGGGGAAAGGAACTCAAACTATCACTTCTTGTTAGAATATTTCTGCACTTTTCTGTTGTCCTGTTTCATCGGGGATGCAGCAATAGCTGCACATCACATACCTGTATCTTTTTGGGTGAAGAAACCTGGTGTGCTCTGGTGGTAGAAAACACAAGCTGCCCCTAGCTACTCACTAGAAAAGTGAAAGTAGGGCAGAGCCATAGCATCAGTGGTTTGAAAAGAGTTACTGAAATGCATGAATGCTCTAAAACAAAGGGAAAAAAATTCTATTGCAGGCAGGGGAATTTCCACTGCCTTTGCACAGAAGGAGGAGAAGGCCTATTTGATATGGTACCTTGAAAGCTAATTTCTTAACAAATCTCTTTTGAGTGTCCTTGCTGTACACAGACACAGATCAGAAACACTGCAGTTGTCGATCCAGCTGTGACATATTAGATTATTTGTGGCTTTGCAGCATAGAACAGATTTTGTGACTTGTGATGCTAAGCTCTTGGCCTCGGACAAAAGCCAGCTTGGGTTATTCCATTTTGCTGACCTAAATTCCTCTCAAACAGTCAAGTGATGCACTATCATCCTTCACTTCCTCTCTCAAATTGTGTCACAGTTTCTTATCACACACAGAGATATTTTACACCACTGGTGGTTAAGCCAAGAGTGGTAGGAAATGACCTGCTATACTTAACTAATAGGAATTTAAGTCCTGAAATGTTCATCCTAAACCAAGTTCTGCCTCAAAATTTCTTTTTGATCTTCATCAAGCTGCTTAAGTTTATTTTTCTATCCCTAAAACGTGCGATTGCGTAAATAAAAGTGTGCAAAACCAGATGAAAGCTGACACGACCATATGGGGGTTTTATCCTTGTATTTATTATTTGTGCAATGTACTGCTTTCTGCAATTTCACTTCAGTGCCTCCCCCACCAGGGATGCCGACAGGCAGCTCATCTGGATCCAGTTGTCATTTGAAGATGTGAGCAACTCTTACAATTTAACTGAAAGTTAAGAGGAGCCTCTAAGAAAACCCATCCTCTCACGTGCTGTGGAATTCTTTACTGGTAACAGAGAAAAGCCAGGCTCTGCTGTTTCCTTTTGAGACAGCTGACGTCAGTTCTGGCAGCAACATCTTATTATAAAATTGCTTTAAGAATAAAGATCTGTAGAAAATGGGGCACTGGGTGGATGTGCTTGTGTGCGCAACTGCGCCCAGAACATTGCCCACACATAGCAAAGCTGGCATCAGACTTCTGGGAACCAACTGCCAAGTGTGGGTGGGTAGCAAGTGCACAAAACCATATTCTGGTGGGCTTCACAAGCTGTACCATTCCCATATGCAAACAATTCTGCTGTCAGCACCAGGCATGTCACCCAGAAAAGCTTCTTCCCTCCCCATCACATCAGAGCTGCCACTTGCCCACCTACCCAAAGGACATGGTTTTTGTTTTTTTTCAGAAGAGATGAATGCTTCCCCAACACCTCCCAACAACCAAGTTTAATGAAAGTAGGTTAATTTTAAAAAAAGAATCTTGACACAGCAGTGGTAACAAGACTGGGTAACATTTTGTTGTAAATCTGGGATAGTAAGCAGAAAGCCTGCATTCACAAACTACTCCTGTCCTAGACACCTGTGGTGGCCCCGATACCTCACCCATAACAAGGCAATCAGGAATAATCCCAGAGAGCCTGAGGGAGCACAGGGCCATTTAAGAGTTCCAATTTCATAGAATCAGTCAGGGTTGGAAGGGACCAACCAATTTGGTCCTCTCTTGTTTGATACTGTGTGAAGATGTGCTACAGGGCAGGGTGGACGGTACTAGAAAAGTACTAAGTTAAGATAGGTACTGTGAAGTAGGTAAATAACTTCTTTAGTTTTCATCTAGGTGAAGCAGGTAGCTGTATGTTTGAGGTTTGTGGCAGGATAAGAGGCTTTGTTTACAAGCACATAAACTGTCTAACACAACACGAGTCAGCTAATGAGGGATCAAAGCTTTTGCTGGATGGATAAGTGGAGCTCCAGGCAGTTAACAATGCTTGCAACACTCTTATTGACTCATTAAAAATAAACTGGTGTTATCATCTACTTCACACAGGCCAAAATTATCCCTTAAAGCTTTTATTGCAAGTATAAAGGACTTGCTTTTTAATGCTCCCATAAATTTCTTGGTTGTTTTTTTGCAAATGTTGTGAATAAGTTTCTTCCCTCATGCTACTGGGTAAGCTGAGAGCTGTGCTCCCAAGGAAGAGTTGGCTCTGTTCTGAAGAAGTTGACTGCATCAGTCCAAGTGACAATATGAGGGTAAGAGATGCTGTAAAGTAGTAATTACTATAAAATATGTTCATGGTGAGGCATCCCCTCGGTTTGCTAATGATGAGAGCCCAGTAACTCCTGGTCAGCTGCAGAAGTCTCTTGAAAGTTCAGTGGGAATCTTTACAGCTCAAACAAGCTGTCCAGGAGTTACTGTTAAAAAACTACTGCAGATTTAGCTAAGGCAACTGATGTTACAGGTGTGATTCATGCACACAATGTGTAATCAGGGGGGGTCAGAAGAAACGTTCTTTCTTAGCCAATCATGACTTTTTTAAAAAACATTGTTGGCTTTCCATTTTTCTAATTATATCATTTAAGAGAAAATGTCTACAAAAAGGCAGGCAGACTTCACAAGTAGGGTCTGATTTCTAGATCTTGAATGGCTGGGAAAATATTGGGATTATCCTTCCCTGCTGGAAGCTGCTGAACTAGGTTCTTGCCTCAGTGTGAAATGAAAAAAAAGGACATCTGTGAGCTTTGTTCCTCTCCTAGGACTGACCTTCACCAATGCCTCTTCCTAGGCTGACCTCCAGGAAACCAATGAGACTCTCTAGCTTCAGCCGCATGACCCAGAAACCTCTCTATTTGTCAGAGACCAAGGGAAAGGTTCATTAACATTGTTCTAATGTCTAGAATAATTTCCTGCATTGCTAAATAAAAAAAAAAAAAAAAACCAACCAACCAACAACAAAAAAAAAAAACCCTATGTTACCTCTAACAAATCCCTCCTGATATCAAGGAGGGTCCTCAGTATGGATGATAAGGCCCTGTACTGAGTCTAACAGTGGAACTAGGAGATGCACAAACCTCCCTCCCTCCACTGAAATACTCTTCCCCCCCAAAATTAAAATGTGCCTCATACTGAATCCCAGGTCTTCATAATATTCATGTGAATTAACGTGACTTTGTGTCCCTCTGAATGTGCCTCATATTGAATCCCAAATCTTCATAATAAAAACGTGAATTCATGTGACTTTGTGTCAGTCTGAATTTGTACAATTGCAAAGCAGCTCATGTTGGCATCACTGGGTCAAAGTGGCTGACTCTGCAAGCTCTCCTGGCAATCATGCTCTCTTTCCCATATTAAGCCCCTGCTGAGGTTAACAGGAACACCAAGACTGATTCCAGAAGAGCTTGGAGAGATGAGACCTGGTCTTAAGTGTTTTGTTCAGTTTAACTCTGAGTTCGTGCTATTTCTTTAGACACACTACAAATTTAATTTGGTTTTCTACATTTAGTTCAGCTGCTACAGCTAATATTAAACCCATAAAGAATTTTGGTCTAAACTCTTAATTGCATGCTCCTCAAAAGCCTCCTTTTCGTCCAGTTTCATATACACATTGAGCAAAGGCATTTCATGAACCTGTAGTACATCTTTGGCACTTACAACACACAATCCATTACAAACACTGACAGCTATAAAATTTGTTCCTGTGAAATTCAACTAAATACTTTCTCTTCACATGATGCAATACAGCCACAATCTGCTTTTTAATTGCATGTAGCATGTAGCACTAAAACCCAGTCCCAACAGAGATTATTAGCTGATATTTTAATCACCAGCATCTCCAATGCCTAGCTAGTTTCAGGCTATTTGGTTCCTTGTAGTCTGATCACCAGTGCCAGCAAGTGGGTAGCCAGCACAGCCTTATAAGGATGCCAGGACATAGTATAGGGCCTTACCTGTATTCACCAGCATTTGAGGGTTAGTAAATAGTAAAATCAAGCCTGACATGGAGCAGAGGTTTTGGGATCCTGTCCTAGCACCTTCCAGAACCCTTGAAACATCAATGGCAATTAAAAAAAAATGCCTGAAAATGAGTTGCTATTTCAGTGTCACAAGAGAACCCAAAGCACATTAGCACTGCTGTTGCTCCAGCATCCTCCCACCATCGCCTTTTCTGTGCCACCTCTCTGCAAGAAGGACCATGCTTGAGTATTTTACACAGATCAGTTCACAGGTAGGACACTCTGCTCTCATTGTCTCTGCTTTTTGAAGAACTGCATTCTTGGAAACCAAACCAAACCCTCAGTAAAAGGCTAATTGCCCAAAGCCACGGGTTTGCAGTCTGCTGTTGGCTCCTGTTTCACGCACAGGTGTGATACTGTCACACAAAGGCTTCCTGCCTGTACAGAGCATCAGCACCTCCTGGGGGAATAGGGCCCCCAAATCTACACAAATGTAGTGACAAGAAAAATAAAGATGTCTTACCCACATGGGTGATAACTGTAGTCAGTCGCTGGGTGAGCTCCTGATGTGACATCTCTTCTTCTTTTAACCAAAAAAGCATTTCACACAGGGAACTGCACAGCATCCAAAAAAAGATGCACTCGGAGTGGGAGGCTGCACACTCACTGCCTCGCTCGCACACAAAGCGAGGACCACTCCCACGGCACGGCCCTTCCAGCTCTCACATCTTCTGCCGGCTGCTCACCTCTTCCAATTTGCTGCCGTTCATGCACGGACCTAGAAAAGCTCCTTCTAACAGGGGATTTTATCCCCCCGGACAAAAGGAAGAGAGCAGGAGGGAGGAAAGAAAAAAAAAAAAAAGAAAGAAAAATAAGCAGGCGAGTTGATTGCTTATGTCTTTTTTAGTCCCTTCTCCCGCGGATAAGGCAAAGGATAAAGAGACAAACCAGCAGGCAGATACCTTCCTCCAGGGAGACTTTTGGATGGTGATGCTGTGAGTCAGGGAAAAATCCTGGAGGTAGGAATGGCATCGAGAGGAGTGGAGCTGGCAAGAGAGCTGTAACAGCAGCAGCTGCTCTACAACGCTCTCCTTACCAGCGTGCCTGGGAGTGGAGAACAACCCTCCGGCAGCCTCCGGTGCTCCCCCTCAGACACTGGGGCCCAGGCGCCTTGCAGGTTGTCCCAAGTGGAACCCCCACAACGTCCCTAGAGATCCTCCTCCCACCCCTTCTAGAAGCCCCCTGCCTGACAAATAGTGGCTGCTGCACGCATGGAGGGGGAGGGGGTCAGTGGGCTTTTTAGGGATGTTGTGGCTTTGTTGCCTGCCTGCATGGATGGGATCCCTGGGATCCTGGTGTGACTGAGCCCACAGGACCCTCTCCAGCTTCACGAGTACAAGAAGGGTGAATTTATTAATAACCCCTGGGTGTGGGGCAGGACTCACTTGCAAACACGGCCAGAGAGCTCACCTGTGCCTGTGGGCAGGCAGGTACTGGTGGACATCCATGGGCCAGAACAGGTCTGTGGGGAGCAGCTGCTTCTGCCAGTGACACAGCTGAGCCCTGAACTGATGAGTGGCTGCCACAGGGCAACTGGCTGCTGAGCTATGGATAAGCTTCATCAGCCCTCCCAGCTACAGACCTCAGCTGGGATCTGAGAAGAGGGAAACTGAGGCAGGCAGGTAAGTGAGAAAGGGCAGGGCATGACAGAGGGCATGTCTCTCCTTCCCTCCTCCTTTGAAGCCTGTCTGAAGCTCCAAGCAAGACACTTCTGGAAACAGGGAAAATGTATTACACATCTGAAAACAAAGAAATAAAACAGAAAAGGGTGCAGCTGCCTGCAAGGTGTGCTCTATTCCTGCAGGATGGATTCAGCTCTATTTCTAGATTTCCTTGCCCATTCATAGGATTTTTCTTGGGTCTATCTTTCCAGACATATTAAAGAACATAACAGAAAGCTGGAGCTGTAAAATATCCGTGGGGACTCGTCAGTGCTTACAGCACAATTAGTGCGTCAGTCCTGGTGTTGCAGAAGGTTTTATCTACCTCTATGATAGGAAAATCCTATAATCAGTTGGCTGACCTACAAGACAGTCTGAATATCTGTGCTGTTGTCCTCCTTTCTGGATGATTGACAAACTGTGCTGAGAGGTTTCTTGCATACTTCTGTTGAGTTAGTTTAACAGCAAGTATGGCTGAAAACAAGTGAGGAGGATGACTTCAGAGCCACCCACCTGACAACATTTTGAGATTAAAGTGAAACCCTTTTATTTTCTGAGATCCTTTTTTTACTGCCTATCTGGGCGCTAAAGTTCTATCTGTAAGGACCCTGACTAAAATTGAAATAATTTCCTTGACCAGGGGAGAGATGCCATCATCACAGAAAAAAACATATGGAAAGCAGACTGACACCCAGACATAGTCTGTGGAGGGGTCTGAAATATCTGGGATGCTTTATTTTGCTCTTGGATGGTCACAGATTGCAGGTAGGAACACAGGACTAGAAAAGTCATCATGTTTCCAGACACTTAACAGATTTTTTTCTTTTTTTCTCTCTCTATTTTTTTCTCTGCAACCAGAGACACTGTGTAATCCCATTCATAAACGAAATAAACTCCACTGAAAAGCAATGTAGATGGTTTGCTCTCACTACTCCTACAGCAAGGCTGTTCAAGAACTATAAGGATGGCTGAAAGCCTTTGTCTTATTTCTATCTAAATTCATTCTCAGTTAAGACCATATGCTCCTATACCAGCACTGTGATTCAGCATCAGTAACTGCAGACATGTTGTATGTTTGCTATCTTAAGATCCTTTTCTCTTATTATTTGTTCTATGTAAGCCTCCTTTCCAGTTTTCCACTATACCTTCAATAACTTTTGAACCTGTTGGTCAACTGCAACCCAGTTCAAGATAGAAAGAAGTTCTTACAGTCCACTGAAAATTAGCAAGCTGTAGAAAGGTGAAAGTATGCAGTAGGGACTGAATAATTATGTTTTGTGGCTGCTCCTCACCCAGCCTGTACTGTGGGGTGGGTTATACAGGATTCAATCTGAGCCAAGGATGATGTCCTATGATGTGAGAAAAGGGGGACATTTAGGCTATTTTGGTGGAAAGGTTTGGGCTGCAAAATGCAGCCATAGCATGGCAAACTCTGCTGCAATTACCAGTCACAGAATGATTTCTTTACACTTGCCAAGATTCAGTGGTGCCTGCTGCCCACAGTGTGCATTGCCAATACAGATTCCCAAATGGAAGATCTACAGGGACTCAACCAAGTCAGAAATATTGCAAAAGCACTGGTGATCCAGTGGAACTCAGACTAAACGGATTTCTTAGAGACAGAGAGAAATGAAAGCCCTGAGCCTATCACTAGAGGAATGGTTTGAAGATGCTGAAACAACTCAGTCCATCACTGTGATGGTAACAATTCCAGTGCTGCAAATACAGATTTCCCCTCTAAAGGATAAAAGCCCTTGCTGATACACATGTTAGAGGCACAGAGGATGATGATTTAAATTTCAGCCATGAGCCAGGGTCTCAGCAGAAAGCAGGGCCAGGGGCTGTATGAACACCATGATTCACTATTAAAATGATGGCCAACAGGCAAAAGAATGTGATTTCTCCATAGAGTGGCAGCCTGACAAATCATCAGCCATTTATGAGATCCTGAATCAAACAGCTGAGGCCAAAGCATTGTAAGCAAATTTTAATAAACATTAAATTGCACAGTGCAAACAAGAAAATGTTGATAAGATCCTGTGGCCTGGATAGATGGAAGGGGAAAGTCTCAGAGAATAAAATTCATATAATTAACCTAATCTTTCCTTCTTTTTCATTTTAGGTAGCTATATAGCTATTTTTAAATGTCACTAAAAACCATTCAGCCAACTGAGATTGAAAGGCTCTTAAAGATTAAAATGAGATGATCCATCCATGAAACTAGCCTACCTTCTTTACTGTATTATCACCATTTTCCCAGTCCTTCCTCTTAGTTTTTCAGGAAAATCTCCTTCCAGAAGAAGATCACAGCCTTGTGGTGTATAGATTGTATTTGAAGACACTTTCATATCAGAAAAGTTTAGAATCCCTTTCCAAACTTCCTTCTTCTGCAAACAAGCTGCTTTGGTATCATACCTCTTCCTCCCTTAGCTTTTGTCTATAGGTTGTCTGATCCTCACATCAAAGGGTGAGGCTCTATTTCTTGCTAGGAAGATCTGTAACACTGTTGGGACAATCAGAAAAGGTAATTACACTGTCACCACTTCTGACTGGTTATGACAGTACTTTAGAGCTGCAGCACGTTTTCATTAGTAGAAGAAACTGGTAAATGAATCAGATACTCCTTTGATGCATACCTACAAAGAAGGCACATAGAGGGCTGTTTCCTTTCTGTAACATCAGCCACATAGTAAAGGAAAATACCACTCCAGATTTCAAATATTCTTAATTTTGGTGTTTTGGGTTTTGGTTTGTTTGGTGTTTTGGTTGTTTGTTTTTGTTGGGGTTTTTTTTGGGGGGGATTAGGGGGGTTGTTTGGTTTTATGTGTGGTTTTGTTTGGTTGGTTTGGTTTTGATTTGGTTTTTTGTTTGTTCTGTTTGGTTTTATTTGGTTTGGGGTTTTTTGGTACACTTCAGTCAATAGTGCTCTTGCTTAGCTTTTAAGAAGATTACAGGGTTAGTGCTTCTCTGTCTCTTTCTGGCTATGGTTCTGTCCTTTCAGTCAGCTCTTGTGACAAATTTGGGCTTCTCTACCAAAACATGCATGTACACTTTTTCTCCTACACACAGGTTCCCTCAGCAATGCTTAGGTCCCTGCCTTCACATTTACCTTCTTGCCTAAGCTTTGCAAAGCCTGACCTGCTTTGCCTCAGCTGCTGTTTCAGATACTCCACTTAAAATGAGAACAGCTGCTTCTGACATCCATTCTGAAGGAAAAGAGGCTGCTCTAGACACTAGTTTTAGCAAAGCTCTCTGTTCTCCCTTTATTCCTTCCCCATCATAAACCTTTTTGTCACTGTCATTTACAAGAATCATTCACTCTCTGTGCTCCAGAACAGCTGTCCTGACATAGACTGGGGCTGTAGCCCATCTGTGAGCAAGACCATTAATATACCCTTAGGAAAGAGTGTATGAAAGAGGTCACTTAAAGAGAGAGTCCCTCTCCAGTATTCCCCTTTCAGATTGCAGTGATCTGTAGTTTATGGGCTTTTCTGAGCTTAAGTTTGCATTTTTCTGATCATATTTAATATTCCATTTCTTAAGGAACCTGGTTAGTTATTTTCAAAATTTATTTATAACTTTATTTGCCATAAAGTCTGGTAGCAACAAAATTTGCAATTTAAATATGTATTGTGTGAAAAATACTTTTTTGGTTTTAAATGTAAAGCCTGATAGTTCAATTTCAGGCCTCTGGTTCCTGCATCTTGAGAAGGAATTAATAATTCCCTATTCACAATATCCATCTCAGCTATGACTTTCCATACAGTGATCACGTCCTTTAGTCACTCTTTCCTGAGCTGAGGCAAATGCTGTCCTAGTTATTATCTCTTCATAAACCAAACCAAACCGAACCAATTCATACCTTCCAACATTCTTGCCATCTTGCTTTGAACCTTCTTTTGTTTATGCAGTTCAGGCAGTAGAAACTACCAGTTTCAGTCTGCTCTGACAGAAGTCTTCCAACACTGAAAATTATTAGATAAATGTTTGCTGTTAGACTTCTTTTTTAAAAAAATCCATATATCCCCATTTCCATTGTACTCATTTCCTCCAAGACTTTCTGCCATCTTTCCTCTTCTAAAACAAGGCCAGAAGTTTGGACAAAGCTGTTGGACAGCGATCTTGCAATTTTTAGGGCCAGCTTACTTCCTAAACTTTATGTAGTTTATTTTAAGGAAGCCACTTGCCCACTTTCAGTGCCAAAAAATAAAAAAGGGCCCATCTCCTAGAAAGCATTAATGTCAACTGACTGAAGGTCTAGATTGATGTAGGCATGGGCAGGTCTCCAGAGTATCAGGCAGAGTAACTTAAAATGACAGATGTCCTCCCCCTAATCAATTCTTCTGCTCTGCTACTATTCCTAACCCCTGACATTGTTTTTCTGCCAGATGAGCTCTTGAAGCCTCATCCTATGGTTATACAGCTGCAAATGATGGCAGAATAAAACTGGGAAGGAAACAGCCCAGGCTTCCCATTTAGGTCAGTTCAAGCTGCTAAAAAACTGCCCTG
Organism: Indicator indicator; assembly: GCF_027791375.1. NCBI lineage: Eukaryota > Metazoa > Chordata > Aves > Piciformes > Indicatoridae > Indicator > Indicator indicator. Next base: position 20,717,706 of record NC_072022.1, on the reverse strand, counting down.
CCACCAAAAGATGCAGCCTTCTCCTCCTTACCCATCCCACCACACACTCCCACTTCTATCTCCTGTCTGCTGTAGTAGTAGTAGTGCAATATATTCCATCATTTCACTGAGCAGATGGATCTGTTTGTGAAACTGGATTTGAGATATGTGGAAGGTACTGGGGTTCAAGTGTGGTTGTAGGACATGGCTATGATGAGAATGAAGAAGGTTGCCATCTGCCACTGGGGTACTACATTTTTTAAATGCTAGCACATCATGGGTTGTATAGCTTTATAAATTAAAATAAATAATCTTAATAGTCTCGTATAAGAATAAATCCAGCATGCTCCAACTGATTCTAATTTTAAAGTTAAAATGGCCTTTCAATGCATTAGACTGGAAGTTTCTACGGGTCTCATTTGAGAAAATGCTGGAGTTAAACAAATGAGAGAATATCGTAACTGTCTGGGTTTGATCTGCTGGACCTTAAGATGGTGAGTGAATGCAATTCAATAGAAAAGAGCAAGTGCAATTTCCAGTCCTTGTGTATCTGATGAAGAGGGAGAGAAAAACAGGGAGCAAGAACGAGGAGCTTGGGTTTCAATCTTTCTCTCTGGAATTTTAAACTTTTGTAAAAGAAATGAAACAAAAAAGTTGTGTTACATAGTTAATGCAGCAGACAGGAACTTCCATTGGTGAACAGAACCTGAAACTCATACATAGCTGATAAAAGGCTCAAATGCCTGGTGTACTTGAAGTGGCCCCAATAAGGAGAGTGGATTGAATAGAGATCACCAAACAGAATAAAGGTTCAAAAACACAACAAAGCTTTATATAGTTTCAGAAAGAGAGCTAATCAGTTCTAGCTGCTTATACATCCTTACAATTTCCAAGTTACCATGACTAGGAAGTACCAAATATAATCACAGGGCAGGAGGGGAACACAACCAAAAAACATTGCATTTCATCTAGAACAAGACAACTTCAGTAATTATATGTGTGGGCATTTCTTGCTGCTAAGGCTACAATCTGAATTTCATTCTTCCATAGCAGAATGGCAGATGAGAGGAAACAGCTTACTTAAAATTGCCCAGACAAAGATTACAGGCTTGTCTCATTGATAGAGTGATGCATTTTCAGCCTAAATTCTTTCCCGCATCCGCTTTTCCAAAGGCTGTTCATCTGTTGTCATAGAGACCATTTGCAATCCACTCTTTTCCTTTGCACAGGTTCTATTCTGGGTGATATCTGCATGGCTACCCAGGCCACTCTGGCAGCTCCTTGTGCCCTGGAGTAGCTGAGGGGCAGCACTAAAACAGGGCATCTGCATCTGGGCAACAGCAAAGCAGGACAGCTGCAGCCACACAATATACAGCTGATGGTAACAGAATTACTTTACTGTTTTATTCACAAAGCTGGTACGTAATTGGTAGAAGTTGCAGCTACCCAGCACATACAAAACGTGGGCGTGTTAAATCTATTAGGATGCCTTTTTGTCCTCTAAAGGGGAACTGTCACATCAATCACACCACTCATTTTTTTTCCCGTGGCATTGCTATAATGAAGATTACTAGAAGTAACAGAAAAGAAAAAGGATTCACTTTTGTTCCCTTGGCAGCTTTTGCATAGACAACCCCCGGGCGTGTACACCTGGGTGAGCTGCTCGCATGGGACCAGCAAATGCCGGAGAAGAGCTGAAGGGCGATAACCGCATAATCGCAAATCAACACAGGCAGCTAGCACAGGGCAAGCCTGGGAGAGGCTCCGGCTTTCATGGATGTCACTTTCAGAGACCCCCAATACACACAGAGTGTGTTCAGAGACAGGCGAAGGGGGAGCGGCCCTTGCGTCGGGACAGCAACGGCCCCCGCCTCCTGACAGGAGAGACCTCTCCTCTGCTTGCCTTCGGCGCTGCTGCTTTTATTAGTACAGAGCTTAGTGGTGGTTTTTTGTTTGTTTGTTTTTTTAAATTTGTCCACTTGTTGGGGAAGCGAGGGCGAACAGAGAGCTCCAGCCACTCGGCACCCGCAGTGGTCACCCTACAGAAAGGCGCGGTTGCGGCTACGGCTCCCTCAGGTACCGCCACCTCCCGGACGGAGGGGGCGCCCCCGCTTCCCGCTCCCCACCCAGTCGCTCGCTCAGGCTCCGAAGCATGCGCAGAGCTGGCGACAGGCGCTGGCCCCAAGGCGTCACGTCAGCTCCCGCCCCTGTGGTGGGGCCGAGCGCTGTGGTTGGCTCTCGGCAGGCGGAAGCGGCCTCTCCCGCGGCCTGTGGCGGCTTGGCGGGAAGGGCTGGTGGGGCCTGTGGTGTGGTGAGGCTGGTTTGGGTGTCGTGCCTGTGTGCGGCTTGTGCTCTGCCTAACGGCTGGGCTGAGGCGGGAGGTGAAGGCGGCCGTCTTAGCCCAGCCGAGCCGGAGCCATGCAGGCCTTCCTCAAGGGCTCGTCTTCCATCAGCACCAAGCCCCCTGCTGCCAAAGAGAAGGGCCCAGCAGCTGGGAGCAGCGGGGAGAGCAAGAGGCTCAAACCGATCCCCTGGGTGGAGAAATAGTAAGGGATTTCTGGGGCAGTGGGGTCGCTGACCGGGGTGGCAGTGGTTGGTCTTGCGGGGGAGGTTGGCTGTGGAGAGGGTATGTGGAAGAGGGGAAGGGTGCATAGCAAAGGAGGTAGCAGCTGTAGGAAACACGGGTTTAACTCTTTGTGTTATGGAGGAAAACCTGCATTCTGAACTACTGTCAAAGCTCTGTGTAGGTGTTAGCAGGAAATGCTTCCATTACCCATGTCAAGTGGTGCAGCTTCATCGCTTGGCTTAATGCAGAAGTGCATTAAATGCTTCATTTTTTAGAGGCCTTTGTGTGCTCACGAAGTTGCAGTGTGCAGTATAGTTCTGCTTCTAAAAACAGCTCAGGCAGGTATTTACAATAGAAATAGACAACTTCCTGAGAAATTAGATCGCTTCAGTAATGCAGACCAGAGGCATTCCTGCTATGATTTTGACTTCAATTAGAAAATTCGTAGCAATTCTTCAGTACCCGGTGTATCAGAAAGGGAAACGTTTTTCTCAGTTTCATTTTTCTTGTGAAACTTTGTTAGCTAACAAATTAAATTGCATTTAATGTATTTTTATCTAGTCGACCCAAAAACGTGGATGAAGTTGCTTTCCAGGATGAAGTTGTTGCTGTGCTGAAAAAGTCCTTGGAAGGTGCTGATGTGAGTGTAATGATAACATCTGTCAAATTAGTTTAAGCAGAAACTTTAGCCAGTGGTAATGAAAACTACTTGTTTCTAACTCAACAATGATTACTTTTATAGTGGTACTTTAGAAACAAACTAAGTGGCTTCCTTGTAGTAGGTTGTGATATATCCATAAAATTTGTGATGTTTCCAGCTCCGATTGTCAGCTCCGTGATGCGGTTGGAATTTTTCTGGAAGAGCTCCACTGGTAAACTTCTTGTTAGTAATTTCAAATCTGGAAAGGCTTTTATTATCTCTACACTACTATTCAGCTACTGGCTGAATAGCTTTTGGCATTCATATTGAAGAGGAGGGTGAAGTTTTTCTTTCATAAAAAAAATCTGGATTGCCAGTAGTTCCTAAGCAGTTCTCACGATCTGTCAGTGCTTCTGTGAAACTGCTAAGCTTTAAAACAGATACAATATTTACTAATCTGGGAGGTTTAAGTTATATGCCAGATCTCCTGCTTAGATTGTGATCATCAAACGTTTTGGGTTAAAGTTTCCATGTAAGTCTCTTTGGCTGTAAAAGTGAATCAGGTGAATTTCACGATGACATAAGAATAACAAATGGATGAGCAGATCATTTTCAGTTGCTTTTGTTTGCACTTGGATTTGCTTTTGGATAAAAAAAATAATAAATATTCAGTATGAATGATGATTATTTCCTCTGAACCAAGTGACAGGGAGATGGAAGGACTGGGGGGGAGAAGTAGGCAGCCAAGAGGTGGCTGTATGTTTTTGCAAATCTGGACTTCTTCCTTCATACATGCTGAAACGTTTTTTTGCTCAACATTTCACCTAGAAAGGTCATTCTTGTGCTCCAAAAGCTGTTTCTGTTTTCATAGGCTTCTAATGCCATTGGAAGTGATTGATAAGGATGTTCTGAAAGTGACAGTTGTGATATGGCTGTCTGCTCACCAATAGCCAGAAGAAACAATTTGGACCTTTCAAAGTTTTATGCAAGAATTCTTTCACTGGCAGTGTACTGTCATGCACGGAATGCACAGCTAGTCTTTAGTGTTTGAAAATTTTCTCTTCAGACAATTTTCTCTGCAGTTCTGGCTTTCACTAATATGAATCTATTTCTATCTGAAAATGCTAATTTAAATTTGCAAGAGCAGAAGTACCTTTTTCATTTGAGCCATAGGGAGCCAAAATGAAGCTGGTATGACAAAAGTGGGAAAGACTTGTTTAATTTCTGTCTTTAGTTCATGCCTCCAGATTCCAGTCACTTGGAGAATGTTGTTGCTATGTGACCTTGTATATAATGCTATACTACTAGAAATCGGGGTTTCAAGAGCATTGCTGTTATATTGTAATGTTTGTGCAGTTGGGGTTATTTGTAAGGAGCTATTAACAACTAAGGAGAAATGAGGTGTTGCCACCTCTTCTGTCTGGACATATCAATCATGTAACAGCGCTTAGGTGATGGGTTGTGAAGTTCTATTTTGAGCAACAGCTATTTAAAACCCTACAGCTTCTGGATCAGCAGTGTTGTTTGGATTATGTTGACTGCCTCCTGAGCTGAAAAGATAAATTATAAATTCTGCTTTTTGTCATAGCTACCCAAACTCAGCAAGGCATTTGAGAACAAAGTCATGCAAGTATTTGAAAATACTTGAAGCTTCTAAAATTTGGATATTTTTGTTAGCTCATGGAAGAACTCATTCTGTCAAAAAGGCAAAAGTGTAATTTAAACTCTGAGGTGGCTGGCAATTTGAAGATCTGACAAGATCAAAGAAACAGCTGTGACAATGCTGTAGGTTTGTGTAATGTGCTTTATTTAAACCTTGGTGTTGAAAATGGAGATCCAGTCCTTTGTCGATTGGCCTGTATCTGTGGGCCTTGTTTTGGGACTAAATGGAGAAGGACTTTAAAGTCCTTGCTATGTCTCCATCTGTAATAGCAAGCATCAATCTTGTTATAAATTGGAGACACCCGAGTCCAAGTGGTTTTGAACTGGAGAAGTTGATTTCTGTCTGTAGGACAGTTGATTTATTGTTGTGTTTTTGCAAAGAAACTGACAAGTGTCATAGTATTCTTTTGATTTTCACTTACCTGATGGTGTCTTAGCGACCAAAAAGAGAGTTAAGTGTAGGATTATCATTGCAGTTTACGTATTCACTTGTACTGAAATATCTAGGAAAGGAGCTGGGGTTTGCACTGTGTGGTAACTTTCCTGTGTGCAGGGTGATTCCTGCAGGTATTCTGCTTACTCCTAGCATGCATGGAAAATGGGTAACCGGATCAGATTGCAGTCTGTTTAAAAATACTGCCACAGTTACATAACAGCTCTGCACGGTGAAAAAGTAGTGTGAACCCTGGTGAGAACTTCAGTTGGAAATAAGGATAAAGGAGGTTGAAACAGAAACAGTAGTAAATGGGTTTAATGGAATTAGGAAACAGAATCTTGTTAAAATTTTTAACCTTTATTAATGCTAATTTTGAGAACTCATAGAGTGTGAATTAGCACAGAGGCATGAAATTGTGAATCTCCATGAAAATGTCTACCCTTGGAGTGTGCTAAACTACCATGGTTGGTGAATTTTCAGCTGTCGTTCAATAAATATTTCCTCTCCTTGGAGCTTTCCTAAAAGTTACAGAGAAATAATAATATTGTGGTATCTAACTAAACTTGAACAAACTTACAAGTACTGGGTGCTGTCTACTTTCTAGTAATTGGGGAACTGAGCAAGTGACAATTGGCAGAAAGAGCAGGCAAAACTGGAAGTGGATTTACTTACTATAAGTTGACTGAAGACTGAAGTGGTTCTGTCTGTACTTTTACGGTTACATACACAGATGAATCTGTTCTCTGTGTCTTATCTTAGTTGTTAAAATGGGATGCTTGTCTACCAAACTGGTCTCTTTTCCATTTTCTGATTATGGATTTTTCTACTCCTCTGTTTTCCTCTGCTCTCTGGATTACTTTGTGTTTGCTGTTCCCATTCTGCCTGCATTGCTTGCTATATTCAGCATAAAATTCTCTAATCTAAATTTAGTTGACTTTAAAAAAAAATATTAAGGGCTGGAAATAAAATCATATTGAGATGTTTGTCTTTTCGATACTAATCAGAAGGGGCCACTCCTTTAGTCACCTCACCTAGTTTGGATTCCTTGACTAAGGATGACCTGAACTGTGTAGCCTTCCGGATAGTCTTATTAGCCTCCTGTTAGTATTAGTAATTTTCCATCTGTATTGAAAATACACATCCTAGGACTACTGTGTTACACAGCCTTCCACTGTTTCTTTGACTGTCAGACAAAACGAGTAATTTTATTCCAGATGATGAATTCCGGGCATCTAGCAAATATTTAGCTATAATTCTCAAATTCTGAGATTTTGTGCTTTGTGCTGCTAATAAGCATCAACCTATAATTATTGCTGCAGTCTTTGTAGTGCTGCTTTCATCTTCCTGTGTCAGCATATTTCTTTACTACATTCTTACTGTTCATGCTGAGGTTATTAATTAAATTATTTGAAAGATCAGTTAACCCAATCTTTTTAAGAAATGCCCCTGGTCTCCTCCTTTGCCAGCACTATGCATTCCAGTCAGCCTTTGCCAGTCTCTCTTTGATTAGTGTTAGGCAATGTCTGCAGTGCACTCACCACAATATAGTGCAGGCATTTACAGGCTGCCTTGGATTTATTGCAGTAGAGCTAATGGCAGCAGAGAATTCTCAGCACAGCTTGAAAAGGCTGTCTGGGGAGCTGAGACAGTAAAGAATAATTAACCTGTGACAGATGTTGTCACAGCTGCACTGCAAGAATTGTCCAGACTGTTTGAAGGCATCCTTGGATAAATGTCACTGCAGTCAGAATGCAAATTCTGTAGGCTTTAGTGATCTCAGACATGACCTGAAAGGGCTATATAAAAATAAAATACAAACTCTAGTATCAGTTTTGATAGAACATGTGATTCTAACACAGTGCATTCTGTGTGATGATTCTCTTCATTCTGTGTTATAAACAGCATTTGTCCTTTTTTCCAGCACTTTGTACAATGATCTAGAAGTGAAAGACTTGGTATTATTTACCTGGAGGAGTAGATAGTTTCTTCTTCTGTAGGTGCTCTGATTTTCACTAGGTTTTCCTGTTTGAGGTTTGTTTTGTTTGTTTGCTTTTCTTTAAAATGTTGCCTTTTTGTTTCAGCTTCCCAATCTGTTGTTCTATGGCCCACCTGGAACTGGAAAAACTTCCACTATTTTAGCAGCTGCTAGAGAACTCTATGGGTAAGCGGGGATCAAATTACTTTGGTGTAATCAACCATCACATCTTCTAATAATGTGGCAGAGTGTCTCTGGTCCTCACTTGCTCTTGCTTAGCTTCTGTGTCTTTTTCAGGACATCTTCACATCTAATTCAGCTCTAACATGAGATTTCTTTCTTGTCCTGCCACAAGTTCTGTTACTAATACAGACTTCAACACTTGAGACTAGCTGCCATGTAGCCCTGTAGCTAAGAGTATGGATAGAAATGGCTTGTGTATTCCTTACTGAACTCTGTAAGGGAATTAGTTTTAATCGTTATTAGATACACATGGATCTCAAAGTACTTCATAAAATGTCTGAATTGTAGCCTTTCTGTTATGGAAGTAATATTGGGAGCCAGACTAAAATTCAGCATGTGTACATTCACCAACTCACTTGTAATGCTTGGGAGTTTTTCAGTAGTGAATTCAGTGTCCCATAAGCAAAAAATGGATGAGAAGGTTGTCTGATGTTATGATCAAATCTAAAGTTGACTTTAATACCTCCTTTCCCCAGTCCCTATTGTCATCTTTAATTCTTGCCTCATGTTGCCTTTGGAAAGAACCATTTCTGGTTTAATAGCGGGAAGACTATCTTGTGTGTTCATTTCAATTCCCAGAACTTAAAACCTGCTGTATTTTTTTTTTTTTTAATCAGAGACACTGCTGTATAGTACTGCTGCTAAATACTGTCTGTATTATACTTTCTAGGTATTTCTTTCTGATAGTTTTGCAACGGCAGAGTGCTGCCAGTGACTGTATCTGGGCATTTAACTTGTTTTTCCACATTGCTCACAGCCTATAAGTAGAAATGCATGTATTAGAGTGCTCTGAATGTAGAAAGCCAACTTCCTACTTTTTTTTTTTTTTCTTCCTGAATAACTGATGTAATTTTACACTTCATTGTTTTCTGCAGTCTGGGAGGCAATTGTAAAAATAGCTAATGGAAATTCTTACCTAGTGCTTAATGATCTCAACTGTCTTTTAACAAAGTCTGTTGTTTAGTAATGCTGGCAAAAATAACACCTGCCATTCAAAAAAGGCCAGAAGGGACTTGTACAAGAGTTAGCAGCTAACATGTTGTTTAAAAAAACTTTTGCAGGCCTGAATTATTCCGGCAAAGAGTCCTTGAATTAAATGCTTCTGATGAGCGTGGAATACAAGTGATTAGGGAAAAAGTGAAAGCTTTTGCTCAGCTAACTGCATCTGGAAGCCGTTCAGAGTAAGTGCTTGGTCAAACCCCTCTTGCTTAGGACAAAGTATCTGATTGTTTTTATTTAGATAAATTTAAGAATTCTAATCTAAGTGATGGGTCAGCACTGCCCAGGAGTTTACTACATGAACAGTCCTTTGGCTAAGCTTTGACTTTATGTAGATTTCATGTTGAAAATCAGGTACTGGATCATCCATAGTTGATAACTTGAATACCTGAGAGGAACTTTTACTAGTTCTGTTAGAGAGGCAGACAGGGAAAATCCCAGCGGATCAAGCCTTCTGGATTTGGTGATATGTTGTTGCTTTGGTAAATACTGAGTACCACATGAAGAAAAGCTTCTTTGGGTAAATTGTGGTAGAGGTTACTTCTCTAGTACCTCTAATCTGCAACATCTCATACCAGATGGGTGCTAGTTTATAAGACTCTAGCAAGATTCTGGTGGTGAGAAACCCTGTGTAGGTGAAGCTGTATGTGTGGAAAAAAAACAGATTGTGGAAAGTAGCAGGAAGAAACTGCATGCCAGGACCATCTGGCAAGAAGTGGTCTTCTGTACTGAAATTAGTCTGTGGGAGTGTTCTTTGAAGTTCAAGGAATCAGGAAGCCTGTAATAAGAAGAGCTGTATGAGTTGTTAAAAGAAAAAACTTCGAGTGTGAATTTTAGAGGACTTTGTAGTATTCAAGTGTCCATTGTTTTATGGGAACTCAGCCATGTCCCTCCACCTCCTTTATCACACGTTAGTGCTTTATGTAAAAATAAAAAAGATCGAACCTCTGCATACATTCTATTTGTTGGGGATAAATAAGTAAAATACAACTTAATATTTGTAGTGAAGTTTTTTTTCCTTCACTTGTACTGTACGTTGCGTGTCTCCTGGATAAGAGGTTTCTTATTTTTCAGTGGTAAAATGTGCCCTCCGTTTAAAATTGTGATACTGGATGAAGCAGACTCAATGACTTCAGCAGCCCAGGCAGCCTTAAGACGCACAATGGAAAAAGAATCTAAAACAACACGTTTCTGCCTTATTTGTAACTACATCAGCAGGTGTGTGTGGAATCTGTTGTCAGTTTGGACTTGCTACCCTTCCTGTTCTGAAGTCTCTTCCCCTATCCCCTCACCCTGGAGAGGCTGATACCTGATTTTCACAGTTTTCATTTCATACAGATGTAGGTCTGTGATATAAGACTGAAGACAATGTTCACATTTCACCTTTTTTTTTCCTTTTAACTGTTACGCAGTTTTAAGTCTTTGTTGCCCTTTTCTGACTTGGCTTTGTATGAACTTGACCCATGTGTTCATTAACACCTTCCTTCCTTTAGAATAATTGAACCTTTAACATCTCGATGCTCCAAATTCCGCTTCAAGCCTTTGTCAGACAAAATCCAACAGCAGAGGCTATTGGACGTTGCTGAGAAGGAACATGTGAAGATCAGTAGTGAGGTAACTTTATGGTTGCCATGTAATTTTATTCCTCAATCCAGTGTGTAGTTCCATTGCAGTGAAAGGGGGTAAGTCAGTGTACTTCTCCAGACTGCTCAATTGTATTAAATATATTCACTCAGTTACGTATTACTCTCCTTCCATAGATGGAATGAAATGCTAAAACTTGAGCAATTTTATGCAAAACTGTAGGGCTTTTTGTTCTGTGCTGTGTATGCTTGCATTAAATCATGCTGCATTCTGAAATTGTCAACACACATTAATATTAGTAGAGAGGTTGCTTTGTAACTTGTGTATTGTGCCCATCTGTGACAATCTGCTTTGGGCACTACTTGGTGTTTTAAAATCAGTGTGCTTAGAAAATGTACTGAACTTGAATCAACAGTGAACATATAACTTGGCATTTTCTGATGTTATTTTTCAGGCAGTGTCATACCTTGTTAAAGTGTCAGAGGGGGACTTAAGGAAAGCAATTACTTTTCTTCAAAGTGCCACTCGCCTAATGGGTGGGAAAGAGATCACAGAGAAAATAGTAACTGAAATTGCTGGGGTAAGCCATGCTTTATAGTTTTTCCTGTAATTACCCTGAAAAGCATTTGTCTAGTAAATCTACTTGCTACTTTATCTACCTCTGGTCAAAGTTTGATTTGTCAAAATTTGGTTTGTACTCACTAGTATTGCAGTGTGTTACCAATACACTGTCCACTAGAATTGGATGTGTGTATGTGTGTGTGTTTGTGTATAAACAGTGGAAAATACAGTTTGGAAACACCACAGAGAAATGACATTCAGTAACAGCTCACTTTCAACTTAATGCTCCCAGTGACAATGTCTCTTCAAGGATCTGTCTAGATTTTGTGTTTTAACAAAACAGCAGTAATAATACTGACAGGGGCAGGAGAAACCTGAGAGGAAATGTATTTAATAAACCTTGTTTGAAGGTGTTACTATAGCAAAAAGAACTACTCTCTAAAGCATGAAAGGGGAGGAGCTGAGAAACTGAAAAATAAATGGACTTTAATGATGCACTTCCAGCAAGTTGTTCAGGTTTCACTTTGTCATGGCGTCTGCCAGCTTTTTGTCTTCTGACTTACTGTCTGATCTTGTTGCATGTCTTCTTTTGTATGTCTCCCTGGTGTTTTGCTTAGGTATAGAATGGTACAGAAAGTATTGGCTGATCTCATTGGTGAAGTAGTCCTCCACTTAGTGTCCTGAATAAGCAATTGTGTGTTTGTGTGTTGGATTTATGAAGATGACTTTTGACAAATCACTGTCATTATATAGTTTTTATTTCAGATAGGACAAATATTGCAGCTGACTTTTTGCTCTCAAAATTTAGCTTGTCTGTCTTATTTACTTGCTTGAATGTGGTTGGGTGTGTAGAAGGAATTAATGGATAAAATGGCCTCCTTCAGAAACAGTTTTATGTTACTGTAACCATCAACCCCCATTTTAAGTTTACAAAGTTGAAAGTAAGAAATGTAGCTTCTTGTTACAGGTCATCCCTAAAGAAACAATTGATGAACTGCTGTCTGTCTGTGGGAGTGGTTCCTTTGAGAAGCTGGAAACCCTGGCAAAGGTAGAGTCCTCTTAGTGCTCTAGCCTGGATATTTTTCTACGTCACTTCCATGCAAATCCTTTGTTGCTGGGCTGCAGCTAAAGATCACTTAGCCCCAGGTCAGTTAGGATGTGCATTTTAGGAAATGTGTCTTTTACCAGTTGGTTCCCTGATCTTTCCCTTCTGAGGAAGAGCTGTCAAAGCTGCAAGATTTCCTTCTAGTGTGATTCTGGCTTTCCCTTGAGTTGAAGTGATGACATGTGGAGCTGTTGGTCTGAATTAAAGTAAGAATTCCTAGTCAGACACTTGGCCTCAGGCCTTTAGAGATGTTTTCAGTAGACTGGACTGGCCTCTGGACTTATCACCTTCTTTATTACCTGAAAGCTGTGTCAGATAGGAAATATCTGAATAATGCTGTAATAAGTCTTCAATTTTAAAGTATTTCTTGTCAGTCTTACAGTACATTAGTGATTAAATTTGTCTTACAAACTGCAAAACAGATCTAGCTGGCGAAGCCCAAGCTACTGTTTTCATACAGAAAAGATTCTTACTTTTTGAAGAATTCCTAATCTCATTAATTTAAAGAAGGCCTAGACACTCTTGAACTGGATTTTACATCAAGATGTTGTCTCTGATAGAGAGGACCATGCCATAGTATCAGTCTCATTTCCAGTAAAATATTCCACATCTGTATGGAAAAAGCCAGTATGAGTCAGCCTCCTGCTTTTTACTTGGATGAGCTGCACTGGATAGTTTTGGCATGACCTCTGTTTTTGAGTCTGGATTTATTGTCCAGTAAACTTGCAACATACCTTAAAATTGTTGTGCAAGGATTTGTGCAGATTTCTTACACCTTCACATTTACCTACCATGATGCCTGATTATGTGTTGATCTTAAGAGATGATAATGCAGGTTTTCTAAATCTTTAGAGCTGCTATGGTCTTTCCTCAAAACATGATCTAGTCTAATGGAGTAGTTTGGAACAGGTCTCCAGTTTCTAGAGTAGGTGTTTCACAGTGGGGTTTTGTTTCAAATGTTAGTGCTCAATATGTAGTTGATACAATTTGTCCACGATATGTGAAGCATAGGTGTGTTTCTTGCTGTACAGAAAAATAAGGTTGCACCAACTCTTTTTCTATTTTCATAAACTTCTCTCTGCATAAATGGCTTCATAGCTTCAGTATTTGCTGGTTTTGTAACTGGGCACCACTGATTAATAATACCAAAAAAAAAAAAAAAAAGAGGAAGGAGGGCTATCTTTACTTACCATATTTTTCATCTTATTAAAAGTTTTGGCTGTATAGACCCAGACCTCTGCCTTTCTGAGGCTACCAACTGCCAGATGAAGAAAATAAATCCAAGTAGGTGGCACTTTAAAATGTGGTGGCTGTGAAACTGCCACATGATGCTGTGGATGCTAAGCTTGCCTAATTTTAGAATAAGATCGGACAGGTTCAGTGAAGGTTGTTAAATGCTTAACATGTCTCTAGCTCATGAAATCCCCAAGATGTAAACTGTCAGAACCTGGAAGAATGTTTGGACAAAACGATGGCTATATTCCTGTCATGCTCTCGCAGTCTTTCCTGGGTGCTCATGCAGGTCACTGTCGGGCAGGGTGTTGAACTGTACACAAACTACTGACTTGTCCTATCAAAGTTCCAGAGGAACTTCTAGTACAGGCAGAATTTTTCCAATTGGTTTTCCTCTTTGTGGTGTTTCTGCCTCTAAATTATTTCCATTTTCCTCTTTCCCTGACACAGAATCTCATAAATGAAGGGTATGCTGTTGCTCAGCTTGTGAACCAGCTGCACGATGCTGTTGTTGAGAGTGAAGATTACAGCGACAAGCAGAAATCTGTCATAGTTGAGAAACTTGCAGTAAGTCTGTAGTCGAGTTGAATAAACCCCACCACAGTCATCTCCACTTTATCAATTTTTGGGTACATGCTCTCTCTCCCAAGTACAAAATGGTTGATTTTTGGTTCTGAATGTTTCTTGGTACAGCCTAAATTTTTGTCCTGAGAAATTACACAACAAATTGAAATACACTGAAGAGAATTATTAGATACATTATATTGTTCTAATGGAACTCAAGGAAAAGGGTTGTGAATTTGGAGTTGCTTGGGGTGGTTTTTTTGTTGTTTTTTTTTTTCTTTTTGTGGGGGGTTGGTTTTTTTTTTTTAATAGAACATGGCAGGGAAAATCAGGATGAGATTAAGTCAGCACTTAAAAAAATTGGGAGCTGTAAAATGTGAATTTGCAGCCTTTTCAAATTAAATAATTTGGTAAATTTTGACCAAGAAGACAAGAAAGTTGTGGTGATTTAGCTAAATTCTCTGAAAGAAGGCCAGGTAGTGTTGGTAACTTGTAGCGATGGCTCCTAGCAGTCAGCTGAAGAGCTTCCCTTCCTGTGTATGAACTGTTGTGTCTGGGCCTCAAAGGAAGTGTGATGGGTGTGGGATGTGGCTGCTGGACTAGCCATTGCAAATTAATGAGCTGGCAAACTTTATCTTGTTCTCCATTGTAACCTAAGAGACCACTGTCTCAAGCACCAGCATTTTAAGAGTTTTACTCTATTCATTCTTTTTTTGCAGGAAGTAGACAAATGCTTGGCAGATGGTGCTGATGAGTACTTGCAGTTGGTGAGTCTCTGTGCCCTTGTGATGCAGCAGCTAACACAGAACACTTAACTTCTCCAGCAGCAGCTAGCCACAAGTGGAGCAGCTTCTGGTTTCTGAGAGCAGAGACTTTTGTGCTTTTGTACAGTTTTTTTTTGCAATAAAAAGCTGCTTAGCAGTTGGAAAAGCTCTTGCTGGAATATTTCTTTTTTCCCACTAGGTTAGAGATCACTGGTTGCTGTGGGGTCAGTGCTGCTCTTGCTTTGTGGTTCTTGTAAACTTATATATGGAAAGGTAAATAAATGCACCAGAAATAAGTATAAAAATTATACTTGGTCATCAGATGAAAGCAGAGAAAGGATGAGTTGCTCCTTTCAGCCCAGGTTGGTTTTGGAAAGTATTGACTTAGCAAAAGGACATCTTTAAAATGAAGGCTGAAGAAGCTTCCTGGCTCCTGAGGAAGGATAGCCTGTATCAAATCCTAAGCATTAACTAATGTAAACCCCACTTACTCTGGGGTGAAGAAGTTGCTTAGATTTTCCCCTTCTTGCTCACAAGCCAATTTTTCAAGCTACTTCTTGTATAAAGAACATAGTTCAGTGGTTGCTGAGTGTGTTGGCAATGCCTTGAACTCATGGGTACTTTTTATCATAAATGCTATTTTGCATACCAGTGGGATGCTGTAGTTTCCCTGTACTGCCCTACTTTCCCAAGGGCATTAAAAAGCTGTAGGCTGATGGTAGGCACAAATGATGCAGGCAGTCCTGCCAGGTCCATACTGATTATAGAAGGCCTGCTGTAGTTCAGTGTTACAGGCACATCCATCACCAATGCTGTCACCTTAGAGCCAGACTGGCACTTCAAGCTCACCCAAAAATACTCCAAAACCAGTCCCTGCCTACAAGAACCACCTCGGAGCCCACTGTAACTGCTGAAGCCCAAATGTGGGTAGAACATGAACACACCCATTCAACTCTTCCAAAAAAGCTGGCACTTTTACCTTCCACACTTCAGAGAGGTCAGAGAGCTGCTGTCACCCTCCCCTCTAACCAAGAAGCAACTATTTAACAATTTAAGTGAATATAGAAGTATTTTATTGAACATTCAAACTTCATTAAGACATGTGCAATATGGCAAATTTTACTGGGTTTAACCCTAACTAAGACAATAGTATGATTGCTTGCTGGGGCTTAGCAACAGGGTCCAGATCACACTTACCACTAATTAAATACTTTATTGAATAAATACATATGAAACAAATGCATTTTAATGCTCTTATAAAAGTTTAGAGATTTTGAAAGGCCTTTCCAATTCAATCTGCCATGTTAAGTACATACAATAAAGGAAGGTAGGCTAGTTTAACATAATTGGCTGACTTTATACAGCACTTATATCTTTTAGTCCATAAGTAAATTATTAAATGATAAAGAACATCTAATACAACCACTTCTACAGAACTAGGAAATAAATTTCTAATAAAGAAAAAATTTACAGACCCCATGACTTTCCACCCAACCCCAACAGTCTAACCCTAAAGTGGATAAAGCCAATGGCTTTCCCCACAAGAGCTCACGACAGAAAGTCGCTTCGCTTATCAAAAATCTGTTTTTCTGATCCGTTATGAGCATTGAGACAAGATTCGATGTATCCCCAAAGAAAGAAGCACAATGCGCGTTGTGAAGTGCCTATTCAGCAACAGCGAGCACTGCATTCACAACCACCTCATCCCAGGGATTAAATGAGATCAGCCACATTCATCGGCATCTCCTCCACTGTAGTATTGTAGAAAGTCTCAATGTCTCGCAGGATCCTCTTGTCCTCTTCAGTGACAAAATTGATAGCCACACCTTTTCTGCCAAAACGACCACCCCGGCCAATTCTGCACAAAGAGAAAACACATTTATAGAGGTTAACCACTCCAACCCACTTCCAATGTCTGCAAGATCCATTCATTAACTGCTGCGCTTTTATGTGCCACTGGCCAGTTTATGCTGTGTGTACAGGACCAGATGCTACTAAAGTCATGCCTGGTCCAGAGAGACTAGCAGTTAGTGCCAGCAGTACAGATGTGGTGTCCATCCTATGAAGGGTAGCAGAGCAGAAAAGGTTACTCTTTTTGGCTGCAAAGTAAGATCTTTATTTAATGGTTGGTACTGTGTTACAGAGTCCTAGCTTGGTCTCCCTCCCCTCTGTTCAAACACCCAAACTACATGCATCCAGTCCCAAGCACATGGCATAGAGGAGGTAGCTACCGTTCAAAAATCAACTGTTCCTAAATACACTTACATCCACTAACATGAAACAGCACTCAACTGGAAAATTTAATTCAACAGAACTGTTTCCAGTGGGAAAACTTAGCTTGTTTTCTTTAAAAAATTGAAAAATCCAAGCTCAAAGATTTTTGGATAAGCCCAGGTCAGTCACTAACACATCACAGTACAATTGCACCCACCCTAAGTTCTACCTCCCTGCAGACTGCACAATAAAGCACCTAATCAGCAAGAGCTAAACACACAAATTGCTCACAAAACTTAGGGAATAATCATGACAAAAGAAATAAATAAATACCAACTCGCTCTTTATTCAAACTGTGCCGCTTACGAATCCACGTCCTAAATTACGTCAACGCCGTTTCTGAGCACCATCTTGTGTCATCAACTGCTGCTATCGACTCCTGTATTTTTTTACATCAAGTAACAAAGCACAGTTTACTTAATTTAAGGGCAGTCACTAGAAGCAGTTAACTAAACCTAGGGAAACAACTCAAAATTGCTACCAGAAGACACACCACAGAGGAAAGCATCCCACTCTAAGAGGAGCCACCAAGAGCAAACGAGGCACACAAAATATGAACCCAGTTGGACCTCCACAAGTGAAGGCTGTCCTACACAACTAGTTTGCTAAGAATATTAAGGACTGTCACCAAGCAGCATCAAGATGAGCTAAGACCTAGAGAGCTGACATTGCTGTCAAGATGCCACACCAAAAATTTCTCTTGTACTGCACAACCTACATGACAAAAAAGTAGTTCAGTAGCTGGCAACTTTCCCAAATCTCAAGGAATGATCAGCCATCACTGAACTCACACATCTAAGTTTTCCCACTGCTTTTATTGTGCAAAAGCTCTGCTCTTCCCTCATGTCAGAACCATAGCTTTGCTAAAGTCAGGGCTTTTTTTCAAGCTTTTACTTCCTGCTGGCTTTGTTGGCAGTTACTGTATGAAAGGATGCACAACACCTCCAAGTCACTGGCAAGGACTAAAGGAAAAACCAGGTGAGGCTCTGTGCAGATTTCTGTAGAGGACAGGACATTCAGTGGAGCACACCAACTGAAGGAGAAAGAAAACCAACCTGTGAATGTAGTTCTCACGATTGGTCGGCAGGTCATAATTTATAACCAGTGACACTTGCTGGACATCAATGCCACGAGCCTGAAAAGCAATAGAGAGTCTTGAATGCAAGTTACAGGCTTTAGGTTCAGCTGCTTATCCAATGCTTTTGTAGGCCATATGGTTAGTTACGAACTACAACTGTGTAGTCCATAGTGGAACATAGTCTTTACTCTTCCAAAATGCTTTCAACAGTTCAGGCTACAAGAACCTTCACTGAATTAGGAAGCTTTTGGTACCAAATTTAAGCATTAACCTGTTCAGGGTAAGCTAATACGCACCAGCAAGTCAGTGGTGATCAGGACACGGCTCGATCCTGATCTAAACTCTCTCATGATAACATCCCGTTCCTTCTGGTCCATGTCACCATGCTGTAGAGCAGAAAGAATTTAAAATTAGTATAGTTCCAACACTCCAGAGTGAAACACCTTTTTAACAAGAGATGTATGAAACCCAGCGTCCCTACCTGCTGTGAGGTCGAAGCAGGTAGGGATAGATGGAAACATTTTTCTTTAAGCAGGGGGAACGATAATACAGCACCACACAGCTGTATTATAACTTTCCTGCTCCTCACTCAAATACATCTGGTTTGTTTTTCAGTTTGCACATTGCAGTACACAACTTGTGGAAATGTCAATTCTTACCAGAGCTGAGACAGTGAAGTCCCTGGCGTGCATTTTCTCTGTAAGCCAGTCTACTTTTCTCCTCGTGTTCAGGAAAATGACAGCCTGTGTAATGGTCAGTGTCTCGTACAAATCACAGAGAGTATCCAGCTTCCACTCCTGAACAGAGCAAAGATGATCAGGAAATGCCTCATGCCACTGACAGTTCAGCACAGAATAAGACACTCTTCAACAAAGAATAAGCTTGTGACTAATTTACAGAGCAATTACATTCAAGTATGACCCTAGAGGTTGATACAAGACATTTACGTTTCTGCAGCAACTGTTGCACCAAAATCTTCAGACAGAGGACACTGGACATTAAGAAAGAGGTCCACCCTTGTCTTTGTGGATCCAGTGCATGGATTTTCTTCTTCTTGTCTATACTCTGCTAGCATTACTACAGAAACCAAAGCTCAGCCTTGGTTTCTGTAATTTTAGCACAGTGCTTTAACAAGAAGGTGAGAACTTAAACATTAACTTTTTCCAGGCAGAGAAAGTTCAGCCGATACCAACCTCTCTTTCCACGTTAATGTAGAATTGCTTGATACCCTCCAGAGTCAGTTCTTCCTTCTTCACCAAAATACGTATGGGTTCTCTCATGAACTTTTTGGTCACCTCCAACACATCCATTGGCATTGTAGCTGACAGCAACACAACCTAGAATGGATTACTGGGTGTCAACAAGTACTTAGGATGCCAACTTGGATTCAAGCAATTCAACAGCTCTTAGCTACGCTGTAGCCAAGTCTGCATCCACCAGTTTTAACCCTGTAGAAGGTTTTTTTACCTGGATGTTCGTGCTTAATTTTTGAAAGATCTCATAAATTTGATCCTTGAATCCACGGCTCAACATTTCATCAGCTTCATCCAGAACGAACATTTTAATCCATTTAGGTGCTATTAAAAAAAGACAAAAAAGAATATCTCATGAAGTTTCAAAAACACCAAATACTTTGACATCACACTCCTTTAAGAGTAAGCTTTCCAATATAGCTCTTTCCAATGAATGCAATTGCATTACTTGAGCTCTTACTAGGTATGAGATTTGTATTAGGAGTTTATTATGAAAAGCAAAACTGAATTCATACTTACACAGGTAGCGTCTGTTTAGCATATCAAACACACGCCCTGGAGTTCCCACCACAATGTGTGGAGCCTCAGCCTGAAGTTTTTGCATTTCATTGCGAACATTTGTGCCACCAATGCAAGCATGGCATGTTGCTCCCATGTAATCTCCAAGGGCCAGAATTACCTTTTGAATCTAAAATAAAACCCTTCCATTAATAGCAGTTCCTGGTACATGAAAAGATTAAGCCCTGTATCATTGCCACTTATGGGTAGCTTTGGAAGCTAAGACAGCAAACAAGGACTATGCAAGCTTATGGCTAGAAAAGGCCAGTTGCTAGTGATTTTGCCCAACTACTTGTTATCAAAGCTCTTCCCTACAGAACTAAGTCAGAGGCACTGAAGTGAGATTTTGGTCCTTACTAGTTGAACTATCATCTGCTACATTAAAAGCAGGGCCTCCAAAAGCAAACTCATGTTAAAGAATCTTAAGCACTTGCAGGAAATTCATGAAGATTGTGCAAGTGCACAACTATGTGCCAGGCTTCCAACAAATCTCACCTCCCCAGTGTCTTCAGAGTAGAACAAAGACTAAACATTCTGACCAGAGGTCCTAATTCCAGGGATCTGTTTTGGTTTAGGTTTTTCCCCCTTTGTTAGCTCCCCTTCCTATCTGATTTACTCTGTTTACCTTTACCTTCACTATAGCACTGGCACCTCAGCATATGCTAATTGAAAAAGGCAGTTCTGTTTTAAATTCACTTCAAACCTGATTTACATTCATCCCAAAATATCCTGTAAGCTTTCTTAAATGCTCCCACTTAGCAAAACAAAATGCCAAGCCTTGAAGGTAAAACAGACATGCAGTAACAGTCAGGAAAACATCACAAAGTACAATGAAGTGATCACACGCTCACTGCAGTTTTCATGTTGCACAACTGCACTCAAGTTCAAATAGCCTCTGAAAAGTATGTTTGTTTCCACTCAGAACACTGGGCTTTAATAACATTTTTGGGTTTCTGCTGAAGGTGCTCCCTCAGAACTATACACAGCATAGCAGCTGGCTCCTGCCGACCTGCCCCAGCACATTCCTTCAATGCATCAGCTCAGCTTTCCAAGCAGGCAGAGAACTTGTGGGACAAAAGCCAGTTTACACCCCCATTACTCAACACAAAACGGGTTCTGAATGGATATAGGTTACAGCCCCTTAAGAAGTCTGTATTTGTCTCACAGTTGTGAAACCTGAAACCTATGCAACACACAAGCAGCTTTTTTAACTACACTATCAATACCTGTTGAGCCAGTTCTCTGGTAGGGGCCAATACTAGTGCTTGGGTCTCCTTGAGATCAATCTCCAACTGCTGCAGGATGGAAATAGCAAATGTGGCTGTCTTGCCAGTACCTGACTGAGCTTGAGCAATCACATCATACCCTAAAAAAAGTAGGATACACATTTACTGCTCCCACAGGTCATTCATGTTTTCAGTTTTATTTTATTCTGTTTGAAGTGATCAGTATTTAAGAGTTCTCTCCATTTCAGGTCAGTCCCGAAAGATGGTGTACCATCATATCACTTGTTCAGTAACCATTAAAAATAGGCATCACAGATTAGTAACACAGTGTATGCATTTTACAATGTTTTCCTAATTATCGGATGTTGTTATCAACAAATGAATCACCTGCATACCTTTGATGCACGGAATAATAGCTCTCTGCTGAATAGCTGATGGCTTCTCAAAACCATAAGCATAAATACCCCTTAGAAGGGACTCTTTTAAATTCATATCATCAAAATTGTCAACAATCTCATTCCAATTGCTCTGTAACAAAGGAAAAAACACAGAAAATGTTAAATCCAACATCTGTCTCCATCAGCGATTACATTTTCAAGTCACTTCACACGTTCTCACCTCAATGACACCATCGGGGTCCATTCCCTCAGGGCCGCCATGGTCTCTGCCACCGAAGAAAACAAGCGATTAACACAGGAGCAACTAACATGCAGAAGCGAGTTAACACCTCTGGAACCCGTGACAGATCAATCCCAGCAGGTGCTCTGGTATTTTGCCAAAGCAAAAACTCCGACCTGCCCTGGGTGCCTTCGACCCAAGTCCTCAGATCTCAACGTTAACAGATCATCCAATCTTTCAAGCTACAGCGCGGCTCAGTGGTTTCAGACTACTGAAAAACCCACCATAAATACCACGGCTCGAACGGAGGCGAACGGTGTGGCCATACAGAGCTGCCACCACGTGCCGCGCTTAACAGTCGGCACCCAGCATGCTAAGCAGGCCGGGCCGCGCTGCCGCTGCGCACTCCAAGCCAGCTCCGCTGCCGCAGCCAGGGCCAAGGTGGAGGGGGGGGAGGTGGCGGCGGGGGGGAGCGGCCTCCCGGCGGCGCTGCGCTGCGCTTCCCCCGCCCCGCCCCATCGACTCTCGCGAGAGCTCCACCCCCAGCATTGCGCAAACCCACGATGGCCGCCCGTGCCGCGCCCCGCACCCCTCCCCGGGAAAATGGTTTCATCCGCAGCCGGGCCCGCAAAGCCGGG
Source organism: Indicator indicator (assembly GCF_027791375.1). Taxonomy (NCBI): domain Eukaryota; kingdom Metazoa; phylum Chordata; class Aves; order Piciformes; family Indicatoridae; genus Indicator; species Indicator indicator. The sequence goes on along the minus strand of NC_072022.1, from coordinate 20,695,750 downwards.
GCAAGCCAACGGCGGGAGCCGGGTGGGGGCAAAGGGGCAGGGCGAATAAGTTTAGGAAAAAAATTCTGAATACGGCCCTCAAACATTACAATTAAAGCGTAGCTCAATGGGTATGATTAAGTTAAACCCAAACCTTTCTTCAGGGGTGGAGGTGACAGGAAACCAACCACCGAGTATCGAGCCCCAAAGAAAACAGCTAAGGCTTCGCTGAACCGCGAGTAAGGGGAAATACGGGACCGAAACATCTAGAAGCGGGAGGGGTCGGGCGCTGTGTAACCCCAGCGCCGAGCCGTCCTCGCAGCGCGCCTGGAGCGTGCACGCAAGCCCCCCCCAAACACCCAGCCGCACTTCTTTCGCTCTCCCCGGCCGCTCCGCCCTGCCCAGCGACCCTCCGTACGCGAAAACAGCCCGCGGCCTCAGCACGCCCCACCATACCTGCTATAATCCGCGGAGCCTCCTGACATGTTCCGACCACCAGCTCAGTCCTCAACTGAAAAGGCAAAGCCTCCGCCGCGCCTCCTTTATATAGCCGCTCCGATGCCGGACTCGTTTCGCTCTGCTTTGCGCATGGATATACATCTCCCGCCGCTGCGAAAAAAAGAGAAATCCCTCAGGATTGAGCCTCTTTCCTAAACTATTACACTCATCTCACTGTCTGAGATACTCTGAAGAGGGCTCCTGAGCCATCTCGAGGCCACAAAGTCAGGGGAACGTAGAACTACTTTCCTCCGAGTGCGGAAGGATATTGCACCACTAGCGGCGTGACAGCGCCTCGCTCCTTCCTCCCGCTCTGCCCCCTCCCTACTTGCTCCTGTGCACGGGGTTTCCTGCTCCGGCCCTGCTGCAGCGCAGGGGGAAGGGGAGCCTGGCGGAGCTGTGGGGCGGGGTGTGCGGCGGGACCGGGCCAGGGTGGTCCGGGACTGTGGGGGTGCTGGCAGTCGCGCTCAGAAAGGCAGCGAGCAGAGCATGCGGCAGCAACGGAGGGATAGAATGGCATCCCGTCATGGCCACGTTCCCTCCGCCATGTCCGTTATTGTTAAAGCCCTGGAGTGAGGGACGATAGGAGAGCGGCCTCCTGGGGCGGATGCAGGCGGCGCCTGGGCCCCAGGGCTCGGCCCCTTCTTCCTACACACCGAAATGGCTTCCTCCTTCCTGGTAGTCAAAACACACCCCGAATTCTTGTTTCTCAGCTTCTGGTGAGGGGCTGGAAGGGGCTGAGCGAGGGGTGAGCAGGATCCGATGGGGCAGTGAGGTGAGGGGCGGAAAATAGTGGCGTTTGAGGGCTCCTTGCAGGTCCGACCTTTCTCGGCCCGAGCCCTAGCTATGCTGTGTCCCGGACCTGCTGAGCCCAGTTCCGGTGAGCCCAAGCTCAGGAAGCGTTTGTGTGGAAACCGGCGCTGTGGTGAGCAGGCCGGGCAGGCCCGGGGGAGAGCCGGGGTGTGAGGCAGCAGCAAGCTGAATCATGCAGATTTGTCACGGGGTGTTAGAAGCTGGATCATTTCTAAAGGGGATGACGGCGTATTTGGAGACTGTAGGAGACAGGCAGGGTGGTCCTCAGGGTGCCGCTGGAAATGCGGTGCTGTGATGTGCTGCGGTTCCTCGTACAGCCGTGTCTGCAAAAACAATCTGTCAGGACTGATTTGAAGGTTAGTGCATTCCAAAATAAATCAGAGAGGAAATGTTACTGTGCAGACTGATTCAGTGAAATGATCAGTGATCATGCCCAGTGATCTACACAGCACTGTAGGGAAAAAATTACAATTTTAATGCTCTTCTCAGGTTTTAAAATAATCTGTCAATATTTCTTATGTGGGCAAACAATATAAATTGTGAGCAGTAATTTTTGCCCACTTTAATAGCTTTATGTGTGTCACTTCTCAAACTTGTTTCCATAGTGATTTCATATATATATATATATATATGTGTGTGTAAACAAATGGAGGCAGTGATTGAGAAACCCAAATGTTTACCTGTCTAGAATATTGTAAATTGTTTAGAACCATCTAGAATATCCATATAGGGAACCTCTGAAAGACTGAATGTACATTAGCTCTATCTATGGTAGCATCTGCTGGGGCAATATTACCTAGAGAAATAGTGCAACACCAGTGTTATCTTGGCTAAATTATGTAACTGCAGCTCCTCTCTTGACCCACCCTAATGCTCTCAACTTGTGTCCATTTATGCTAGGGAGAAAATACTGAGGATGGTTCTTGTATCTGCAATTGAGACAGCCACCCAACAATAACCACAAGCCTTTTGAAATGAGTGACATCAGCTTGTGTGGACCCACAAATCTATGGCTGTCACAGAAATGGGGTGGTCTGAAGAACATGAACACAGCTTCGTGCTGGCGTGGTTAGATTTCCCATTAAAGATCACTCTAGGTTTAAATGGAAATAATACTACTGAATATTTGTTTTTATTAAGGATCTTGATTAAGATCTTTATTAAGAAAGGAGCAGAATGTATCTGGGTTCTTTTCATTTATATAAGTATTGCAGTTAGGTCTTAAAGCATTTGCAAACCTGAGTGAAAAATATTTTTTGATGTGGGAGTTTCAGGAAGACAAGCCATCATTTTCCACAGGTTTTAAATGTCTTTTTAAAAAAGCAACATTCGTGATGTCAGAAACAAGTACCTGGTTTATCTTCTCCTGTAAAGAATTTGTATCACTTCAGATTGTCTGTGCACTCAAACCAGTTCAAAGGTTTGGTTTTTGACAAAAGTTGTTTTCAACAAGGCTTTCCTAGCTCTCTATGAATAGTTATAGGAGACACTTTCCCTTGCTCTAACTTGCTGCAAGTCTTGTTTTACTCCACTTGGCCAAACTTCATCCCATTTAAAAAAATCCCAACCAACCAGCCAACAAAACAAGAAAACCCAAAAACCACAACAAACAACCAAAAAACAACCTTGGAAGTTTTTTTTTTTTTTTTTTACTTCAACCAAGGGATGATTTTAAAAATGGGTTTTGTTATCCACTGTGTGCAGTAACAGCATCTGGGAGGCTCTCAGTCAGATGCCAAGATTTCTTTATGCAGGCATGAAAGAACTATGGAGTAAAACAGCATCACCTGCCCTAGGGCTGATCACTGGCATTTAGAGAGGAGCTTGAAACTTCTGTTCTCAGGATTTTGTTCATCTGTGATCTACTTGGTGCTTGAATGTGAACATCTGTGTGTGTATTCATACCTCCTGTCATGTGGTCATGGCAGAGTTTGACAAATCTGATGAGTTGGGCTGTTACTTGCTCTGGTTCATTATCGTTTTGATCCACTGCTATAGATGCTCTGTATTTGCCTTAAGTACTGTATGACTGGAAGTGTGAAATTGTGTTTTAAGAGATTCTCCTGGATGTGACATCAAGGCATTTGAGAAAAGGAATCCAGTGTCTCATCCAGTGAAAATCACTGACTTGTTTCACCAAATGAAAAGGGGAGAGAATTAGAGAATTCTTTTTTTTTTTTTTTCATTAATTTTGGATAAGGGAAGGATTGGAAACACGTGAATCAGTTCTCTCTTTTTGTGAAACAAGACAGCAGAAATTCAGCACTGTTGGCCCAGCAATGACCCTAACTGTACTAGAGGGAAAGTTTTAGACATTTCGTACTCTTTAAACCCAGTGTACTTGAATGCAGTGTTTGGGAAATAATTCTTTGGCTACAGGAGGGCAAACAGCCATTTCATTTGTGATCTCATATCTAATTTGTATACTTTTAGACTGGTGATAGCCATGTTATGCCTGGAACTCTTCATGATCTGAACATGGACCATCATAGTGAGAGGTATCAGAAGCTAAGATTTTGTTACTCACAAAACTCTTGGATTGACCCTGGGATTTGTTAGGGCTTTAAATCTTACTAAGCTTTCCAGAGCAGTCTCAACTGAAAACTTGCTCCTCAAGGAACAGGTTGATGTTATCATCAGGAAGAAGAGATACCAAAAAGATACTAAATAATACGTCTGTGCTGCTAAAGATAGGATCCATGGCCGCATTTACATGTACACATATATACTTAAGTAGATGTCTCTCCCCAAAAGACAATCCTGGTGAATCATGAGCTCTTTAGTGAGAGTGAGCATAATTATACATTTATCAACAGGGGGTAACAGATGGACTAGCTGGTTTAGCAGCTGGGTTTCCAGTCATTATTCATGCAGATTGAAGTAGAGAATGAGCTATCTAAAGAAAGCAGTAGGAGCTGACACCTCCTGAAAGTGAGCTCGAGTTGAGCAATCCCTGCTCATCAATATTCTGGCAAAGGCGATGTCACAGTTTGCACTAGGAAATTGCAGAAATCTCCTTTTAGAAATCTCTTACCATGATTTGAATTTACCATGAAGCTGTCATGTACTTCCTGGGAAACGTGGGAGATCACAAGTTCCTTCCCTGCATTGGCATGTCTGGTGCTAGAGCACATCCTGGACATTATTCAATTGCCACAACTAGCAGGGCTAAGAAAGTAATTGTAAACAGAGTTTATTCAGAGTAGGTCACGTTAAGAATCAAGATGATTTGTTAGGGTGTTGTTAGTAAGAAGTAATGTTTTTCAGTTCAGCATTCCCAAAGGATCCTGCCTAAACAAAAGCATGCTTCCTCAGATGTAGGAGTGGATAGGAAAGATTCTGGCAGATTTCCAGGGGAGAGAAAGTCCAAATTCCAGGACTCCCATGCTTGTAATTTAGATGCAGTCACGGTTTCATTAATGCTAGGATACACTTTTTTGTAGTTCCACTGAAATTATACTCTAAAACAAACTAAAGAATTTGTAAGATGCTGTGGGTTCAGTGCTTAGAGTGAGCTCACTTTGTATTCTTCATTGTCCCAGGGTACTCTGAAATCTACATTATGATGACTCTAGCGCATTAGTCTACTGAGCTTGCTTTGTCATGCTTTTTTAAAAGTCATTTTCCAACTTTGTTATGCTTTGACAGATATTTCTACTCTTTGTAACTGTAATCAAACTTGTGTTGTGAAATCTTAATGATGTCTTCATTGAGTGAATTGAAAGTACTTCCAGACATGGAATGTTCTCTCCCTGTGGAAGTTTTGTCTCACTGTAAAGTTGTGTGCTAGGCCAATAGGAACTCTTTCAAAAATGCTTAAATGATTTAGGAGCCCAGCACTATAGAAAGGCAGTGGGATTTGGGCTACTTGAGTTAGTTCACTTGTCCCACGTGCTCAGTCTATTCAAGATATTCAGACCTATACAGGGTGGATAGGACCCTTTCCTGACCAGCTGATTCATCTGAAATGTCTGTGTGGTGGTTCCTGGCAGTGTGCTCCCTAATTGCTTTGAACACCAGTCTCCGAGGAGTATACCTACTTCAGTTTGGTGGAGTTTTGTTTCTCAGCCTAAATTCTCTCATTCCAAGTAAGATCCTTTTTTTCTTCATGATGATCATTTGTTAAACTGGTTTAGACTAATCTACTTCTTTTTTAAAGAAACGACAAAGTTATGTGAATTCTGTATTGGATGTTATTCATCTAGTACCTCATCTTAGAGGTTGGAGCTTAAATTCAAACTTGTAGTGATCTTAGTGCCTTCAGAGGTCTGAAGTTATCTGTTACATATTTCGCTATAATTTTTTAAGAAAGATGGTTTCATTTTTATGCAGAGGGATACAGCAACACTAAAGGTGTACTTGTGACCTGCTGCTGAAAGGAAGTGGTGGAAATATTCTAGGGCCTCAGAGGAACCTGGTATTCTCAGTCCTTTCTTAGAGGATCAAAAATCTAAAGAACTAATGGGAAGTTAAATACTTCTTATTTTTATAATAGATACATATTATCCAAGGAAGGGCAACAAAGCTGCTGAGGGGTCTGGAGCACAAGTCTTATGAGGAATGGTTGAGGGAACTGGGGGACACCTTTTCATGTTCTATAACTGCCTTGAAAGGAGGTTGTAGCGAGGTGGAGGTCAGTCTCTTCTCCCAGGTGACAAGCAACAGCATGAGAGGAAATGTCCTCAGGTTACACCAGGGGAGGTTTAGATTGGGTATTTAGTACAATTTCCTCTCTGAAAGAGAGGTTAAGTATTGGAACAGGCTGCTCAGGGAATTGGTGGAGTCACCATCCCTGTGTAGATGTGGCAGTTAGGGACATGGTTTAGTGGTGGACTTTGCAGTGTTAGGGTAATGTTTGGACTTGATCTTTTTCAACCTTAATTATTGTGTGATTCTACAGGGTTTTTAATCTAGTGGCCTTTGAACTTGTGAAGAATTTCCCACTTCAGTTAGCATTACATTTGGCTTCTAATTGAAAACTAGTGTTAATCTTAGAAAGTTAGTATTTCCTTTCTTAGAAGAAATATGTAAATTACTGTTAGTTTTCTTACTTTATACTCATTAAAAAAATTATCATATGGGATCACTTATGGTGGTCCTGTGATTTTAGTAACTATTCTGGTAGTAATAAGAATGTTGGCATGATAAAATCCCAACCCAAATGCTTGGAATGGGAATACACTTTTCTTTCCACGACTTAGTCATTCAGTCCTCTGCATGCTTTAAAACTCAATAATCATAATTTTAGGTCTTGGATGTTCTCCTTGATTGAGCAGTTGGATTCTTGCAGTTTTTGAGGTGTGCAGTCAGGCCCGGAACATGGAGTCAGTCTAGTTCTGTTCTCTGATGTATTAAAAACTGTGTGTCCACAGGCATGTAATTTTAGTACTAAAATTGAACAGATGATATTTATTAGAGACTTACTTTTATTGGACTGAGAGCTCTTTCTGCACTTCAGTTTACTTCTCTGTAACATGGCTATGATGGTGTTTTCCTCAGAGGTGATGTGTGGACATATGTTTGAAAAAAGTGGAGATAAGTAATGGTGGGAGGCCTAGAAATCTTTAATAGCAGTTATGTGTCTACTTTCAGGGTAGAGTTTGTTCTTTCTATTACAAAAGTAAAGAAAGCTAGAGAGATTAAGCAGGTGGCAGCTGCTGCTAACATCCTAACAGAGTTACATTTGTGATTTTGCTTTTCTGTACTGCCATGAAATAATGCATGTCATGTGTTTCTGTGACATGCTCTGCAGAGTACTTTTTTCCCAGTTCTGAGAGAAAGGTAAATATGAGCCTCTGTGTTCTTTTGAAAAAAACATTTTTCCTTCTGATATTGGTTACCCAGTTATGTAGCCCTTATGGTTACTCAATTTGGAATTCACTGAAGCTGCTTGAAGTTTTTTTTGCTGCTGAGCTGATTTCAGTTGTTTAGTTTTTGGAACAGCCGCTATAGGCAGACATGTGCCCTGATTTGAATTTTGATTCCCCTTCCTTAGTGATCAAAAAGTTGAGTGTTACGTTCTTAGTGGGAGGAACTAATGCCTGTGAAACAAGACCAAGGTGAAAACACCAAAATGGCTAAGTAGTTCTTTGATTTTACAGGGCGACATTCTCACAACCAGAGTTCGTGGTAAGAAACCTAATAATCTCTAATATGTATTGTGGATACACTTAGCTTGATAGATGCTTCATGTCCTGACTGGTGGAACCTAGTCATGCAACTCAGTTCTTCCCCATCCAAACTGCACTTTCAGACGTTAGAACAAACACACTGTGCTTTTCAGAGTTAATGAGCAGCACTGTGAGTTATGAGGGCCCGTTTCAAATCAGTGATAACAAAATGGCTATGTTTTGTCAACTGATACAGCATTGCACAGAAAGCTTTGGTAGGAGTGTCTTAACAGACATTCTCAGAATATTTAATATGTCTATGTCCCTGAACATTAAGAGTAAGATATCATAGAAACCACTACACTGTTTTTTAACAGAAGCTCTTTCTGTCCATGTCCAGCCTTGTGTGTTAACTGAAGTCTCTTCCTCCTTCTCTAGTAGAGCATTTTAACCTCCAGAAGAGTGTTCTGCAGTTTATGGAGTTTGTTACAACATGTAAATGTTAACAATAAATACTTTGTCATTAATAAAATGAGCTGCATTGTCAGAATTTTTCTTCTGAGCTATGCTTTTTGAAAGAAAATTGAGACTATTCACTTCTGCAGGTATCTGTAGCTCAGATTCCACAACTTTTGTTTCTGCCACTGATACTGACTTAATAAGAAATTGTAGATGAGTAGTTTCAGATTTGTGCCCTTGTTTCACCTGCCAGTAAAATGAAATTTACATCTCCTGTCTTTGAAGGACCTCTTTGATTATAAACTACTTAAGGTTGGGACTGATAGCTTTAGGTGCTCTGCTTCATCCTGCAAAACAATCAGTTCTGTGTGGAAGTTGAGATTCTACCTAGGTAAAGTTAAAAAAAATTGATCAAGATAGACATTGTGACTTGTTTAACAATTTGTTTGTTAAGGTGTCTGAGGGTTTTTGGATGAAAAATATAAATATTGAAAAGCTTTTCTCTTTAACAATGTGACAGATGCATTCTGTTGTTGTGGTTGGGTCTGAAAGGTGTGCCCATAAAGCTGAAGCTGTCAAGCAGGCTGCTGAAAAACTGTCTTGTCACTGCTCTGCTCTGTTGTTTGGGGGGTTTTTATAGTGTCACAAAGCCTTTGTAGGCCAGTCTTTGTGCTTTAACAGATTCCAATATGCTATTCTGTATCATCTTGTGTACTGCCTGATGAGACAAAAATGAAGATATAAGATGTAGGTTGGTAGAGAATTAATTCTTTTTCTCTCAGCTTGCATCTAGGAACACCTGCCTATGTTTTCCTGGGGTCCATTGACAGAAGCAAGCATGGACATTCACTGATGCAAGCAGAGACAGAATGCAGGTTATCACCTTATTTTACTCAGGTGAAGCTGTGGCATTGCTGGTGCTGATCCAAGGCATGTGCTTTAACATGCCATGTCACAGCAGCTGGCAGTGACCAGAAGCCTTTGTTCTTTGCACAGCAAGAGACAGAAAAGAGAGTTCACGTTGAATTGCAGAAATACATTGATTCATTTATTTCATGTATGGATTTAAAGTGATTAGGTTATCACTTGCTGGGAGTTTTTTTGCAATAAATAAAATGCCTCTCTTCAAAGTAGGTTTATGTTGTGCTAGGTACTTTAATTTGAGAGCTTCTGGTAATAATTATTTCTCAGTCTTAGAGCAGCTGTTAATTTGCTATTGTGTGCCACATTTCTTTGTAGCCCAGTCTTCTGATTAATTTAAAAGTAGCCAAGTCAGTAAAATACTAATTTTTAAGCAGGCAGATACTGTAGTACTCAGTAACCACCCAGTTACTGGCGTATTTTCTTTGCTCTTTTGTTCTCTGTAGCCTGTGTACCATTTCTAGATTATTCTGATAAACACTTTTCCGTGGATTACAAGACTGCAAGATCTTGTATGTCGTTATTCCTGTGATTTCAGCAGGAATTTTAACAAACAACCCACTGATTGTTTGTCTGAGTCTTTATTTGTTATTAATGACAAGATACTGTCATGGTTTAACCCCAGCTGGCAACTAAGCACCACACAGCTGCTTGCTTACTCCCCACCACTGGGTTCAGGGAGGGGATCAGAGGGACAGATACTTAAGAGTTTCAGGACTTCATTTGGGTGATATATTTTAGTTATCTTAGACATTTCTATTAAAAAAAAAATAAAAAAGCTGAGTTATGACAAAGATGATTTTATAGTTTATTACCCAAAAGGAGTTCTCTGATTTCCTTTACTCTTACTCCTTTGCATTGCTAACATTCAGCAACTCTGGGAATACAACTTTTTACCCCCCTGGGAGCACACATTTTTTTTCTGAAATCACATTGGAACTGTGTTTGTTAATTTACATCATTGCTAATTTAGTGGCCAAACAATGTATCTTTATGCAGAAGGAAAGAGAGAAAGAACTGTAAAGGACTGCTTCCTCAGAGCTGCTGTTGCCATAGAGCTGCGAAGGAGGAAAAAAAACTGCAGCATGGATTTCTTCTGCTGTTGAAGGTAAGATGAGGGCACAGCAAAGACTGTAGCAGGGGGAGGGGAGGCAGAGGGAGGGAGAAGAGGAAGAAAGTCTGCGTCCTTGCTGTCTAAAAAAGGAAATTCAGTTTCAGTGTTCATGAGCAGAACTGCTGGTGCAGAAGAACAAAGCTATCTCAGTTGTTTAGGGTAGCAAGAGTGATGAGCAAGCAAGTGCACTCCAATGCTTTCAGGAGGAAATACTGCAAAGAAAGGAGAGAGAAAGAAGAGTAGCTTTATCATTTAGAAAATACTCACTGCTGCTTTAAGATAGCTGCTTTTTGATACCACTTTGGCATTAATATTGTTCCCTTGGGTAAAGATAGCTTTGAAAAAAAGCTCAGGAGGTAGATAAGCAAGAAGAAAAAGTGCTGCTAAAAAATTCAGCATAATCCTGAGCTGGTGGAATCTCTCTGTATTAAAATGTATCAGTTGTTGCATTTTGCTGTGCACTGCTTTGAAACCTTTTGAAAATGCAAGTGAAATTATGACTTTTTGTGGTAATATTGTTACAATAAATTGATCTGTTACAACCTTTTGTCAATGATCCTTAATTTTCTTTTATCTAAGTAGATGTCTTTTGAGTGAAAATGTATAATAAATAATTGAAGATTAAATGTTAGATACTCAAGAGTACTGACTACAGAACTGTCATCAGACATGCTTTCTGCAGAATTTCTTTAATGGGGTGAGCTTTGTAGACTAAAATTCTCATGATCACTGCAAAATTATCTTCAAAACACTCATCCAAAACTACTGCTACTATTTATACATCTATCAGGTTACATATTGCAGCTTTTTATTATCTTTCACCTGCGCCTTCTCTCAGTCTTCTGGCTCTCTCTGAGGTGACTGAACTACATGCCCTGCGTAGCAAACCCAGCACAGCTGCCATGTTTGCAAAGTGAGGCCTTGAAGAGAATCAAACAACACTTAGTTGTGTTGGTACTAGGGTGTAGATACTGCTTAACCAGCTGATTGCTGTAGTGTTGAGTGTGCTTGTGTTGAACAACCCTTCCTCACAAAATCTTGATTTGCACGGTCATTGGTTTGGCTGTTTCTCCTGGAGTCTTGAAGACTGGGTCAGGTGAATTTCTCCTACAGCAGCCTGTTGGCTTGATCGAGAATCAGCAATTCAGGCTGCAAATAAATAAAAGTATTTTAGGGGTTCAGATCTTATTTAACATTACAGACTCTCACTGTGAAGTTTTTATTCTTTGAGATTATAGCACTTAGTTCACACATGCTATTTGCCAGTCATGAATGGCACGATGTATCATGATACATATGATGTATCATGGATACATCAGTGGCCATTTCAAAGGTATGTCATGAGGAATATATATTTACTAGTCAGACACATTTTGTCAGACTCATTAGCTGCAGACAGTTTGTTTTGTGGTCTTGAGAACTGTTCTTTTAGTCCCCAAAGCAGTCAGTGGTTGATGACATCCTGGTTAGATTTGCATGGGTTCCTTGAGCCGGTGCATGTTAAGATCAAGTCTTAATCCATGACTGGGGCAATCCCTGGCAATACAAGTGATTGTGATTTTGTTCAGTGTCAGCAAGGGGTTTAGTTACCTTCTACTCTGAGTCTGGCTGGAGTGAATATTTCTGTCAGGATGAACTTCCACAAGAGCATTCAAGTGCTGCGTTTCAGAAGAGTTCACTCAACTTTGGGATCAAAACAGTTTGGGTTCTTCAGCGATGTAAGGTGATTAATCAAACAAGCATGACTCTATAATAAACACCTCCATGTAGAGTAACAGTTCAAGAAGGAATGGATGGTCTCTCTGCAAACTAAAACTTGGTTGCCTTAGGTAAATATTTAGTGGAAGGTTAGTGTTGCAGTCTTAGATCAATTTAATTTTGTTCTTCACTGACAACAACAGGTAGCCAATAGCACAATGTTACTAATTGACAGGTTATTCTCACAAGTTTGCAAACAGAATGTTTATTCATTGGTTCCACCACTGAGGGTGGGTGATATGTATTTACAGTGAAAAAGAGAAGAGGTGCAGTAGTGCTAATACAGAAGTGCCTTGGATGATTAACTGTGTGCGGTGTGTGAAGTGCAGATTCATTCTAACACTCATACTGACTTTATTCCTGTGCTAGACAGTCAGCTATGACTAACAGGTCTATCAACTTCAGTGAAAATTTCAGAGATGTTTTTGTTGGTTTATGTTTGAAGCTAAACAAGGAGGAGGAATTGTTTGTAAAACTTATAATCTTTCCCTATATTTGTATAGAACTCTGCAGAAAGAGACAATCATGTAGTTTATTCTTGTTTTTCCTGCTTCTTCCATGTGGCTTGTATTATGGCAGTGATCTGAAAAATAAGGAAGTATGGCAACATGTTGCCCAGAACACTCTAATCACTGTATTTGGGGCATGAAAAAAGCTATTAAGCCACCAGTGCTGCTGTGCTTAATACCAGGGCCTGCACCGATTCCCAAAATGTCTCTAAATATAAGAGCTATTTTGAGGGTTAATGCCACCCATAATTACCTTTTTCTGCTTGCAAGGAGGTGTTTCATTACTCAATGTCCATCTCGGCCTCTTCCAAGAAGTATCCATTTTCTACACCATGGGCTTTGGCTGAGTGCTCTAAGGCTTGATTTTTAGAAATGCTGAGTACCCACAACACTATTTAAAGTTAATGGGAGCACAGGCTTCTCAGCACAATTTCAAATCAGGCCTCTGTGCTCAAACAAGAGATTTGGGTTTAGCAGTCACAAGACTGCTTAAATGATCAGTCTGAATTCTAGATACTTCCTGGAACTTTTTTGGGTTGTTTTAAATTTTTTTTCCAAAGCATATTGTCAGTACTGGATTGATTTCCTGGGAAATGAAGGTATGTCCCATTATATCCCTTGATTTTTATTAATTTTGTTAGCATTGGTACTCTTAGTTAATACACAGCTAGTAGAACAGCTGGCACGTATGAATTAAGATAATTCATTTCTCTGTGGCATTAATCTTTTTTGTACTGGCTTGAATGGCAAAGAATTAACATCTGACATACTTCAGGGTTAGAATAAGAAACAAAACAATGTTCTTTTATTGTTTAAATTCCTTTACATGTGTCTGGTGAGTTTTTCAAGGTACTGTACTGTAGTGTTTTGGGTCTGTAAGGTCAAACATGCTGTAACATTCTTTAAACGTGATCACAGAATCAATAAGGTTGGAAAAGACCTTAAGGATCATCAAAGTCCAACCTGTCACCCAAGAACTCCTGACTACTAAAGCATGTCATCAAGTGCCACTTCCAATCCCTTGATGATGATGATGATGAGCATTACGTTCCTCCACTGAGATCAATAATCCTCCATTCTTGTCTACCCCAAGCAGTTTGATTTTTTTTTTAAATAGTCATCTAAATTTCAGCTAAAAACATGTTCTCCCTGGATAAAAGGTCCATCCTCATTCATTCCCTGACTTTGTTCATTCTGTTGTTTTTTGCTCACACAGTTACTTTCTCATTGTAAGCCAAGAGGTCTCTTAGTGCTCCTGTAACAGGTACAGCCAGCGGAAGATGGAGAATCATCCACTGAATTTGTGCAGTGAATTCTCAAAGATATTTTGGGTTCAGGGTCTTCAGTTTATGAGAAATACACTTCTTTGGCATAACTCTGGATTCTGTGAGGAGTTCTGATTCTCTGTGATTCACTTTGAAGTGGAACAGCAAGGCTTGCTCTGCAGTTTAATGCCTCATCTTCAGCTTGCAGAGCAGCCTATCAGTGTTCATGGCAGAAGAGAAAAGAATTGCTGTGAGGTTTATAATCCCTGTTACTCCTTTGGACCTTAGGTTTGAGTCTTCACTGAGCAGCTGATTGAAAACAGTTCAAATGACAGTAATATTAGTATTCATTGCAGCAAGATGCCTTACCCAATTAGGAAAACCTTCAGTCATTCCTTCTTAAAGCAGCCTTCCTCTTATTTTAGAACACAGTAAAACATTGTATTATTAATTACATTTTACCAAATGAACTTCGCTTAAAGCTTAATTAAAACTCTGGAGGCTGAATTATGCTAATGTAGTCTTGTAAACACAGCAGGAGTTCTGTGTGAGTAGCTGGTCACAGAACTGAAAAATCTATGCCTGTTGGGTTTTTAAAGAATATTTGAGGAATGTGTATGTTGTACAGCTCTGTTTGTACAATGGCCATGCAAGTGTTGTCATTCCTAACTCTGTAGCCACCTAGACCCGTATTATCCACAGAGCTGAAATTCCTAAACTAGCAACAATTCTCTTTCTGGCTTAGAGACCTGAGAAACCAAGGAAAGAAATGGCTTTTTACATCGTACCAAATGTCAGTGTTCATTGTTAATTCTCCCCATTTTGTGTTGTTGGGTGCCTGCACACCTTTCTCCCGTGGCTAGATGCACTATTTGAACTTAGCATTAGAAGATGATTGGAATTGCTGGGTGTGATTAAAAGGTCATATCTGAATTAAAACAAAAATGCAGTAGGCCATCCATAGTAAAGGCCATCCATCATTTAAAATGTGTTCTTTTTTCTTGCCACAGATGGAATGAACAAGAGCACATTAAATCCAGACATCTGCAGAATGGCCATTAGGTGGCTCTAGATCTCAGCAGTATCAGAGCGGTGCTTTAATTCAGACATATTTTCATACCCCAGACTCTTAGTTTCAATTATCTGTATCAGTAAGAATGGAATTCCTCTGTTGCAGGACTAGCTATTATTTTTTATATTCATAAAATCACACTTGGAGCATTATTTAGGCATCTTGCTTATAATAAGTAACTGTATATGTTTTGTGGATAGACCTTAATATTTAAAACAAATTGCACAGATGTGATGTTTTTACCTGCAGTATTCCTAACCCAGAAGAAATGCTGACTGCTAAACTAAACTACCCTTGCCTGTCAATCATAACCGTCTCGTTTGGAGATCTTAAAACCCCTGCGGCCAAAAAATCTGCCATCTGCTGGCCCAGAAGGAAAGCACACTGCGATGCCCTGAATATCCTACAATGGGAGAAACCTGTAGTTTTGCAGAGCTTTCCAGGAGCAGATCTGTAACACCCCGGTCAGTAGTTTTCTGGCAGTTTATTTTTCCATCAGAAAGTGTTGTTTTGGTATAATTAAAACTTTCTGTGGGAACACATCAATGAGAAATTGAAATGTTCTGTTCTAAAAATACCAGAACATCCTGTTTCAAAATTTACAGACTGAAACACTTTGATTTTTATTCCAGAATTTTAATATAATTTTTAAGCAATTATTTATTTTTTTAACAGTATAAAAAACACAAAGTCAAAATTGACATGTTTGTGTTAAACATTAGTAAGACCTCATCAACATTAATAAAACCTCATCACTATAGCATGTGGTAAATTCAAGGCAGTCAACAATCTAGAAGTCTTGGTACTGACCATTCAGTCTGTGTCTCACTACGTGTGGTCATGGATGTGAGCTTTATCAAGAGTGTGCCTATCTTTTCATTTAGATGAAGGAGATCAGAGACAGAAAGAAATTTTTTTCTCAACTTTGAATCTATTTTTTTTTTAATTGTAATTTTGCATGAATTAATTAAATTGCTCCAGTAATATAAAGAAAAATAATTTTGAGTTTATACTCCTTTTAATAGTACAGCATACATAGAGTTCCCCCTTACAAAAATCTTACCAGTCAAAATCTTACCAGTCAATATGTAGGGGAAAAAAAACTAAACTCAAAGCTTTCCTTTGCCTGGCTTCGTAAATTTAGTGCTTGTCATGTGTGAAAAAGAAAAGAGGCTTGAAAGGAAATGAATGGAGGGAAAAAGGCAGAATTTGATTAGTTATAGAGCCAGGTATGCCTGCGCTGTCAGGGAATGTTGCAGTCTGAGTTACAGTCTGAGATTTGTAGGGGACTGTCCTGTCATGATTAGGGACACTCTCCTGCAAAGGCCTTTTGCTTTTTATTTTTACTCTTACCTCCCCTCTCCAGTTCCTGTCCATTTTTGCAACTTGCCTATGCTATCTTCACCCACTTCTCCATTCCCTTCACTCTGTTTCCATTTTTGCTGTGATGTTGCTATAGGCTTTTTGTTCTTTTCACTGCATCTATATAATTCCACCCTGCCTCTGTCCTTTCCACTTCTGTATCTTCTGATCTTTCCTTCTAGTTATCTTCTCTTTCAAGATCCTCCTGGACCTCTCCTGCCAAGACCTCCTGGTCCTGTTGATTCATCTGTGTTGTGTTCTCTAAATAGTCCTCCTCTATTTAGTTCTTCCTCACCAGTGAGGTGATGGCAGAAGAAGGACACAGTCCCATCTATGGAGTCTATAGTCTTGATGCCACAGCAGTCCCAGCAGGTGGGATGAACCATTTCAGTGAATGTCTGTGTAGCTGTGTTGGAGGATACTTATGCTGTGGTTTCAAGCAATGTGGTCTTTTACAATAAAATCAGTGAAGTGTTACCATTTGTAGCAATAACCTTTTGTAGAACAGAGTAGTGATTCAAACTGGTGAACTAGCATTAAAGTATTTATTTATTGCTGGGTGTTTATTCAGCTGAGTAAGTTATTGGGTCCATGCAGAGGGAAAACATTTTTAATACTCTAATTTGCCAGAAGTATTTGGTGCTTTTTAGTTAAAAAAAGAAATCAACCTTTGTTAGATACCCAGCTCAGAAACTTCAGTCCAGTCTCTACATACAACCTTATGTATGAAGGCAGACGGATTTTAGGTAGCTGAAGTGCTTGTAATTTTGTCATCTTAACTGTAATATTTATGCACCTCTGGCACATGAAAATCTGTCAGTCATAGTGCCTCTATGGTAGTTAACATAATATGCATAAGGAATAATAAAGCTGCCTTGTTTAGGATTCTCTCAGCTGTCCTTGTTACCTTATTCAGCAGAAAAACCTGCCAGTGATGAACTGGTGGTAATATTAATTTGTTTATAGCAATTGACAGGTAAAACAAACAGGTTCCTTAATTTTGTTTTGTTCTTCCAAATATTCACTCCAGAAAATTAAATATTCATTCATATATCTAAGAAAGACATTCTTGCTCTGTATTGGCCTTCCCTTTTCTTACCTAAATTTAACTGAAATTCTTCATGTAATATACAAAATTCTTTGTGCCATTGTTTTAAGCATGATACAGTGACATTTGATGCTGTGGTTCACTTTGTGTTTACAGCAGCTTGAGGCAGATGAGGTACAGTTTTAACTTCTGTAGCAGAACATCAACTTGTCTGGTCCCTTTGCTATCCTGGTTCTGAATTATGTCTTTGCAAATATATGCAAATGCAGAATAGTGCCCTATTGTCTTAGGTCCCCAGAAGTGCTGGTCACCTCCTTGAGTATCTTAGATTAACTGAATAAAAGATTGGCCTCTTCATATTTCGTACATTTCAAAAGATAGTATTTTTCTTATTTTTCTACATATAATATCTGAAAAGGTCCTACAATGTTTGAGTTACAGTAAAGCATCTGAGAGATCTAAGTCTTCAGGAGGTGTTGAGTCTTCTGTTGCTGGATCAGTGTTTTCTGCTGCGGAAGGCAAGAGATCCTCATCTGTGAATTCTCTGGAAAAGCTGGGAGGAGCTGGAAGGTCCATATTTTGTTTCCATGGTTTTCCAGGACATCTGGGGGAAGTTGATTCTGTGTGATCTGGCAACCCGTTAAATAAAGAAGTATCAGGAAGAATTAGTGGTTCTGCATGAGTACTGGTTTCCTTTCTTGCACCCCCTGGATTAACTAGCCCTGATGCTGTTTCAGCACTGACTGATGGGAGGGTTTCATTTTGATTAAAACCCCTTTCACTGGACTCCTCAGAAGATCTAGAGTTTGAATGTTTATGTTTCCCATTTTTACCGTGTTTTTTATGCCCACACCCATGTCCATTACTGTGCCCACAACTATCTTCATGCCTATGCCTTTTGTCAGATTCATCCTTTTTATGTCCATGCCTGTGCTTATGCCTGTGCTCATGTCCATGTTTGTGCCTGTGTTTGTGCTCAGGTTCACCTTCACCTCCTGGTTCTTGTCCATCATCTTTTCTCATTTCTTTGCCAGGACTTTGTCTTTCTTCTTCATTTTCAGCAGAGCATAAAATTTCATTTGGTAGTTCTAGTGCAGCAGTACTTCGGAAAGGTGTGAACCCAGGGGGCCTTCTCAGAAGTACAGACTGAAAAACATTGCAGTAATAGCTATATTTGTTAAATGAACAAAAACAATAGCTTCAGATTTGGGAAATTCAGAAGTTGGCTTATTGCAGTACAATGAGTCATTTAGCAAAATGTGTTACCAGATTTTTAAGGTGAACTAAATAATTATCTTTTCTATCTGTGATAAGTATGAAAACATAAACATCCTCCTAAACAACTCCAGAGTATTTTAGCAGGTATATGTTAAAACAATTTATATAGCACTGAAATTCTGCCAGCTTAACATGGGAATGATAGTATAGAGAATAAAACATGTACTGATTTCTGTACAGTTGATTTCTAGGACTAAATGCTCTTTTTAGAGTATAGTGCTTCAGTGTATAAAACCAGTTTATGCTAAAGGTTATCACATCTCTGAGTAGTCTGAATACCAGAATGTTTGAAAGATCTGGGTTGTTTTGGTGTACGAAATGTAATTTTGGGTTTCTAGATTTGTCACACGCACTATGTAAGACTGCTTAGAAATAGTAGATGCAGGTTAAAGCTGGTTGTTTGAATCATTCAGTTGATAGTGAGTAATCTGTTTTCCTATCCCTAGTCAACTGGAAGACAAAGGCTGAATGCATGGTGTACAGTCACTATCCAACATGGGTTTCGTTTCTGTCCACCAAAGTGTCTGATCATTATGTAGCTGCAAATCGCAGTTGTTTGGGATGGAGCTGAATTTGCAAGTTATTATGGATACAGCATTGTATCCATCCAAGAGCAGAGACATTTATTAGTTTGCACATAATGAATGCATAGGTAGTTACAAAGGTGCTGAGCACAGTGAAGTACTGACTGTGTCTGTACATTAATCTATCTCACATTATTCAGTATATTTTCCCTATTCAATGTATCCTCTGTCATTCTCCCTGCTTTTATTAAAAACCCTGCAATCAGCAGAACTAAAAAAGTTCCAATAATAATAATAAAGGATTTGTACTCCATCCTGAAATTTTCCGAGTGCCCCATGTTCAGGGCTAGTTAATCACAGAGGTGGGCAGGAAGGAAGTGGAAAGATCTTCCTGCAGAGATTGACAGCTCATAGCAGGAGATCTGCTGCTCTACTAATATGAAAAGGTTCACAAATGCTTTTGAAAATGGTGGAGTACAAGTACTGTGTTGCCAGATACATTTTTGTCTCAGTTTTTAAACCTAGTATGAATAGTAATTCAAAGGAGCTGATGGGGCTTGATACTTCAGAGCTTAACTGATAATAGAAGGGAGCAGTCAACCAGCAGAATGTTCTCTTTGTCCTGTTGCCTTTGTATTTCTGTAATCACTGTGATGTTCGCTGTCTCACCTTGTGGTGAAACTGCCTGGGACATAACAGACTGGTGAGGTTAGAAGGTGAGAGGAAGGAGTGTGGCATTACTGAGGTCATTAAAAGAGCTATGTATTCCTTTATTTTTGGTGCAAAATATGTGATGATTTGGAATGTGTAAAGAATTTAAAGACTGCTTTTGTTCTGTGCTCTGTTTATGATGATGAATAATGAAGAGGAATCATACCATTGACCGTTCTTTACTGCAGTTAAGCTGGGGAAGGATTTTATTCTCCCATGGGATCACATGAATTTGTGCTTCACATGGCATTTGTACCTATTGACAGAAAAAAAATCAGCACATTAGGATAACAAAACATCAGATGCAAAGGAAGAGCATTGTACATGAAGAAAAATTATTAAATAGTGTTTTTAAATACAAATATACTTGGAACTTGCCCAAATATCTATTAAATCCATCCTAGTGATGGAGACTTTTGTATCGGGACGTATCACTGCTTAGCTTTTTGAGGTTGTAGTATGCCTGTATGAACACTTTAATGCAACTTTGGATTGGAGGTTTGATCTGGTAAAATTGGATTTTTCATCTCCATCACTTCTGGAGCACTAACTGTTTAATCTTCATGATATTACTAAGAAATACTGTTTCTTGATGGTATTTCTCCTACTAAAAATTGGAAAACTGAGAGAAAGACATTTTTTTTCTTTTTCTATTTGGTGCCTGCCCCACTAACAGGTCTTAAAATCTCACAGGCAAGCACTGTTCATATGATGAGAAAAGAAAAAGCAAATAAAGTCTCTCTTTTCCAACCAACTCCCTTGCCAATGTTTTCTGGCCCTATCAGCATTATTTCCAGTGTCTGGAACACATTTTCCCAGTATAAGCAGCATACACTCCAGAAATGCCATTCCTTTGGACATCAGTAACATGCCAGTCTCACGTTTTACTTCACTGCAAGTCCAGAGAGTCAAGAATACTGCAGCTATTTCATTTTGCAGCAGCCTCCTCCCCTCCTTTCTTTGCTTCATTATTATCAGAAGAAAGTTCCTTTTTGATTTGCCTTGAGCACTGATCCTGCAGTTGGAGTGACTCAGTTTGAGCTTTGTGGTTTACTGCTGTTGTCACTGGCTTAGGTTACAAAGTTGTCCTAGTTGAAACAGAAGTCTACTGAAAGAGGTAACAGAACTCAGGATGTGTTTTTACTTAAGAGTTTATGATTTCTGGTGCAAATGAATTTGTCCATTAGGAACAGTACAGTTGGCAGCAGCATCATTACTTACACTGTCGGATGTGGCTTCACAGTATTCATTAAGCTTTTCAAACTCTGTCTTTGAGCAGTTTGTCTTCCAGACTGAAAATTTTAAATGGTAGTTTCGTCCTGCAACCAGCTGAAAAAATTAGCAAGAAGGCTTTCTGTGGTGAAGGCATTTCATTGAAAAGGGTTCACAGCAAAAATGTTTTTCTACAAGTTTATACTATTTATCTTCTCCAAGTCCTTACCACTGGGGCAGCCTATGTTAAAGAACAATGTTAAAATATTTGGCAGCAAACCTATCTGCTTCTAATTGACTTAGTTTACTCCATTTTCCATTTTCAAAAATTTCAGCATTGAAAGTGAAGGAAACAGAAAGGTCAGAATAATATCAGGCCCACAGTTTCAGCTTTGTCTTATTGGATGGCTGTAGTAATTTCATTAATAACAAATGAAATCATTAGAGACACTGCTGTGGAGAGCCAAGTATGATGTAAGAAAAGTGGAATGTGAGTAAAATGAAGTGTGTGACGAGCAGGCTCAGTTGAAAATTAATGTATTTGCCAAATGCATTAAGGAGAGAAACTGCATGGCTGCAAGAATGTGCCTGGTACGAGCTCTTTTGTGAGTATTTTTTAGAGAGCCCAAGATAATATATCTTGCTTCAGAGACAGCAGGCAAAACATGAAAATCTGTCTCTTTTAAGTCTATTTTTAAGATGTATGTATGCTAATATCAGTCATGATATGGGAAGTGAGAAAAGAAAAAAGTTTGAAAGAAGAAAAATGTTTAAGAGAAGAAAAATCACAGGCATTATTAGTAAGATAGTGTGAGCTAAGCAGAAAAATTCTGGTGTGCTTTTAGGGCCTTCTCCAGTGGTACTGTTCATACTTAAGAGAAGTTGACAAAGCATTTTCTGAACTACTCCACTGTTTTGCTCTCAATTCTGTCTTAAATCTCTGGTTTGATGTGGTGGGATAGTAAACAAGGCAACTGCAAATGCTGACCCGTATTATTCTCTTGGGTCCTTGGTTTTTTTCTTTATTCGGTTGTATTTCTCTGAGAAATTAGGAAGCTTCCTTTCTTAGAGCTTACACCTACTGCAGGGTGTACAGTGCTTAAAATAACAGAGAGAGTGTTGGTGTGGTGGATCAAGTGGGTTGTTTCTACTTTTCTACTTTAGAATTCTAAGGTTGTTTACAAAGGCTGGTAAAAACAGGGTAGATGTCGAGAAATTAGATGCCTTAAGTCAGCTTTTGTCCCATGCTTTTAAAATCATATTACTTTAGGAGAAATTTTAAAAAATCAAGAGATGTGAGATTTTAAAACAATTTCTGAACACAAGCCAAAAGGGATAAAATTTTCCAAGAAAAATTGCATAGACCTTTCAGTTATCATGTCTATCAACACTTAGAGAAAAAAACATTATTTCAAATCTAAGTACAAACTTCAGCTGTCATTGGGCTCAAACCAATAACACTGCCATGTCTGCTCTTTATCTCTGGGGTATATCCCAACCTGAACTGTGGCTTCTTCTATTTCTCCAGCTTTATAGTAGAAGTCATCATTGCTTTCCAAGTTGTACTTCTCCATAGAAACCTTGAGTAGTTCCTTTAGTTCTGGATGGTCATTTGGGATAGTCCTTGAACAACCAGTACGAATGGCAGGAATTACTGTGTCTTCAACTGAAAGAAACCAACAAAGATCAGATCTAAGGAACAAAAAATTCAGTGTAGATAAAGTCTGGGAAAACCAGTTACAAACCCCTGCCTTCTGGAACATTTTGTATTTGGGTCTATCAGATGAAACGAAAGTACCTTGTTAGTTTATAGTTTGTATCTTGGTTATCTAAAAGAGCACTGCTTCAGCTCCTAGTGTCACATTGACCACTTTTCAGTTTTGTCAAAACAAGAATTGTGTGTGCCATTTGTGGGTAGCTGGCAAACAGGGATGGAACTTCTACGCATATGGAAGGACCTGACTCACGTGAAACAGGTGCCAATGAATGAGTGTGTTAATTTCTTGAAGTAAAGCAAGTCTGAACACGTGAGAATGCAGCACTTACTACATGGAGCAGTACTGCATTCACTGTTCTAAGGCTGTGGCTTGATGACAACCTGTGTCCAAAAAGATGGCTGCAAGAAGAAGTAACAGTAAGAAAATGACTTGGGAGTTTGACTGTACTGAACTTACATATCCTAAGTAATTTATTTACTGTGGGGAAAAAAAAGGCCTCTAACATATCAATTGTAAGTATAGCTATGCAATATTAAATAAATAATGATAGTATCAATAGGTGAATTACCATTTTTGGACAAAAATCTTAAAGTGCTCAGTGCCTTTGCTTTTCAAAAGAATACATCGGAGCTCTTAGGAAAGTGGGAAGTTATTTACACAGTGGGATATTAACTCCCTTGTCATTGTGGTGGAAAATGAATAGATTTTTGTGGGACAATTGCACTCTTGGGAGTCTGTCTCTCTTAATCTTCAGTTGAGAATCAGGAAGCAGCTCTGTGTCATAGAAGTAGGGCAGTATGCAAATGATAAAATGTAACTTTCAACTGCATGTGAAACATTTGTAGGAAGTGAAAAATTCGGTGGTAATATTTCATTAAGATGCAGTGCTTTTTTAGTCTTGTTACCATGATTTCGTTTCTTGCATTTTAATTCTGTCTTTTCTTTACAGTTGTAAAAAAAACATTGAAAGCTGCAGAACTTTCAGAGCTGATAGTGCCTACGACATACCTGGAAGCTTGCACTGGCTTGCGATATCTACGATCTGTGCCTGAATATTTTCATACGCTTTGGCTTCACAGTTACCTACACGCTGGAGTGAAAAGCCCAAAACAGTTTCTTATTATTTAGAAATAATGAAGCAGCTCACATCCTAGTACCTTCTCACTAACAGAGTAAGTCAAATACGCTAATTTTTCCTTTCTCCCTTTAATAAAGTGAGAGCGAGAAGCCTGATAGTCTGCAGAGCCAGTAAATGATCAGGGTTCAAAAGGACCGCTCAGAGAAAATAAAACTGTAAAAGAGAATCTAAATGAACTATTTGTATGTGTTCATTACTGAAGGAAATGGGGATGTTTACAGGCCAGAATCCTATTTTATGGGTAACTCACTGGAATTTCTGTCCTAAACTGTAAAGACCGAAGATTACACAATTAACAAATCAAACATTTCCGAGTTTCTTGTATTTACTCAGGTGTTCTAAAGGAACTGTGGTAGGTGACTTTCTTAATATCTGAGGGCTGGAAGAAAGCAGACATTCATGCTGTTCTGTTTTGAAAAGGTTATAGACCCATAAAACTGATGCCTGTACCATTCAAGTGATTACAAATGGTAATAAGGAAAGAACCATGGAGCATGAATACATCAAGGCGAGAGCGGGGGTTTTGTTGTAAACGGAAGTTGTATTTTGCAGATTTATCAAAGTTCTGCAAAAGCATCAACAAAAGTGGGCAAAGAGACTTGTTGATAAGGTTTTTTCAAAAAGGTTTCAGTGAAATCCCTTATCAAATACTTTAAAGGGAACCAACCGTAGAATAAGAAGAAAAACTAACATTCAAGATCAATATCTTTGTGCTATTACAGAAAATATTATCCATTAGAAAATGTGCTTAGTAGTGGTTTAGAGAAAAAATAAAGTCAAGTCTTATTCTCCTGGCTAGGGAGAGTGACACAATGCCCAACTCTGGTTCAGATGAATGTTCAATGCAGGGTGCAATTCTGATCTTCCCATTTCAAAATGAATAGTACAGAGCTGAATAACGGTATGAAACAGCTTCCATGGAATTTGGTCATTCCGAGATATGGAATGTTCTTGGAATATCATATTCTAATAATGTCAGTGAATGATCTGTTAGCAAGGCAGATTAACCATTCAGGAGATAAGTGATAAAGATCCAACCCCTCAAACCCTGCACAGTCGAAGTAGTGTGTGAATGAGCCTAAGGTTTAAGGGCAGGTGCACTAATGGAGATATTTGCTTCAGCTAGTCTCACTCTCCTGTTAATTGCCACAGTATTGTCATTCTTTCCTTTTACAATTAATGCACAACAGCTGAAACAGATGCAAGTCAAGGCTCCTGTGTTTTTCCCTCTCCCATTTACCACTTCATTATGACTCTGCTTTCCTGTCTTCTGCATTGTATTTGCAGGAAAATTGTCTGACCTCATGGTGAGCTGGTCCAGGGGACTGGTTGAGAGAAAACTCTTTGGGTTTGGTACAGTTAATTCTGTTTCAGGCCAAAAAAGCTGAGGAAGTACCTCTTTGGGCAGCATTGTTTAGCTAGAGTATGCATGTTTATTAATAAAGTCCATTTATTTGGACTATGGTAGGAATTAAGTAATAATTCATCTACTTGCTGTTCTTAGAAGATAGGTCTTAAGCTGGAAAAACAGTGCTAATTTTGATTATGGCTTTTTGGGTTGCATCTGAGTAACTCTTGAATAATAAATCTCAAGTGATTTATTGTTCGGATGAGGATATTTAGATTCTGTAGAGTAATCTGTAACCATTTCAGGGGTCATCACTGCTGGTTCAGAAGACATATGTGTTCTAACGGCATGAATAAACAATTACCTATAAGCCTGGATTTAAACTTCATTCACAAAGTGAAGCAAAACTATAAATATTTTCTTGAGTCAGATCTCAATAATTCTTTGTTAATATGATACCTTCTTGATAAATAGATTTTTAAAGATTACTTACACCTCTAGAAGTGGTTTTGCACTCTGGAGTTAAATCTTGAAATTGGTCTTTGGAGCAATTAGTCTCCTCGATTTTAAATTTAATTATGTAATTCCATCCAGCTACCACCTGGAACAGATACATTATGTAAACCAATACAAACTTGGAAATTAAACTATTAAATGTGATTAGCAAAAGAAAAAGCAAAACTGCTCTTCTAGTGCCTTCCATCCATCAAATCAATTTGCCGTCATTGAGCCATAGAATATTCACAGACAGCAAAAAATTCTTGTGATACAAAAAATAAACTAAGTCATGCGTATATCAGAAGTGCAGTTTGAATTTAGAATCCACTTTTCCTGGCAAGCCTGCAGCCTCATAATTCTTGGGTTCTTGCACTTTCCTCCAAAGTATCTGTTACTTTTATTCCCAGTGACAGGAAGCTGGTATAGACAGATGACTGCACTAATAGAGCTTAGCAAGTCCTGTGTTCCTAAGCATGTGACATAGTAAAACAACATCTGAATAATGTAACTTTATACCACTGGCATAATTTCTTACTGAGTGTCCTGCATTTATCTTCTACTTATGATTGTGTCTGCTTTGGGCTTTACCTGCCCCTGCCTGCTGTTTTGTCCAGATTTCTGACCCTTTTTTCCGTTTCCTCTCCAGGAAACAGTTTGGCTTTCCTTACTCTGGCTACTGCTGTGCACCCATGAAATCTCTCTGTGTCACATGGGTCAGGTAGCATTGGACTAAAAAAATAAGAATCAATTAGAGGAGCTTTCCATTCCTGATCAGCTAAAGTAGAGGGATTCAAGAAATCTCTGTTGGCCAGGGATATATGATGGCTCTCTTCTCTGCTGTTGGATTGCAGTCTGTCTGTGACGTTTCAATGTTGTGTAAGCTTGTCCTCCAGCTAAGGGGATTGTTACCGTCAGTAAATAGAAAGAGGACAATCTGAAAGAAATCATGGGTCAAATTGCCATGAGACCAGTAGGTGGTTTTTGGCTAAGTAAATACATGCACATTCAAAGCAAAGGACCTGTCTTTGATGTCAGGTAATATACTAGTTAAAAACAAAGAAACTTTACTTCCTAGCAACGTGACACAGATCCATAGGAGAGCCTTTCACAGGGAAAGAATTGTGCATGGAATAGCAGATGATGTGATATTTCTGTGACCTGAGCAGCCATTTCTTGCAAAGCAGAAACGCTTGAGAGCAGGTGAAATTTTCTTGTGTGCAGAAATCTTTCAGCAAGTAACATGCTGGCTTTTTGTTGTTCTTTTTCCTTTTTCGGATTTACTCTTTATATAGCATATAGCAGCTGCTGACATATGGGTTGTACTGCATTGCAAAGCCATAGATGCCTGCTGTTGTTTGAGAGACTAAAGAGTATATGAAACATCTGTGCAGGCTGGCACTTTTGGCACAGAACCTAGGAGAGATCTTCTCCAGCTGGTGCTTCAGGGAGAAGCCAAGTGGGATACCTAAGGGCATCTGAGATGACATGAAATGCCCATGTCAGCACCGAATTCAAATAAACTGGTGCTAAACACCAGTTAGGTGCAACTGCAGATTAAAAATAAAATGTTTATTATCAATTTCTAATGTTGACAGTTCTGAAAATCCAGTAGGTAACTGTTTTATGATTCCTTAATTTATAAGAGAATTATTTCCAGGGTCTGCATTCTAGATGCATTTTGTAAGCTTTTATGAAACATAAGCCACTTTAGAATCAGAAACAACCAACATACCTGGTTTGTTTGTAGGGTTTTGGGGGGTAAAATTTAGAGAAAAACTGTACACAAACCTGTCTTTCTGCTTCTTTTATTTCCACAAGCTTAAAAAGGGCAGGTTCAGCACTGTGCCTGTTAAACTTTTGAATGGCTTGTTTCAGAATTTCCGACACTTCTGAACTGTCACTTGATATAGGATGGAAGCATCCAAGACAGGTACCCACAGCAATTCTTATATTTTTAGCTGGAAAAGAAACAAACAAAAACCCATAAGGTTTCATGTAAAACAGCCTCAGGTTTTAATTTTTCCTATCTAGGAATGAGACAAAAGGTTCAATGAGCAAGAATCTTTCCTGCTTTTAATTGGAGTGATTAGCAAAACCAGTTTCAGGGCCTGCAAAAGGCATTAATTTTATTTAAGAACATCCTTTGGTTTGTGGTGGTCGGGGCTATCTGCGGCATTTGGATCCAGCCATAGTTCAGGAGGGAGTCACTGAGTCTCTGAAGTACCTTGCACATAGTTTTGATACCAGTAAGGAAGGGTCATCCCTCATTCACTCAGGCAAAAAACACTGGTACTACAACTAAGGAGATACTCTTCAAATTTTTCAAAGCCCACCCACTGTGTGCAGCTGCTTGCTGTCCTCACTGTGTTTCAAGATGGGGACTTTGGCAGGAGTGTTTTGGCTCACCCATGTGAACTGCTCTGACTCTGAGCTCCTAAGGGACTGTAGTTGAACTATTTTACTGAGGTGTTGCTTGTCACTGTGGCTGCCAGTTACCACTTGGTGTTATTTTCAGGCTTAACCAACTGGATTGACAGTGGATAGACAAGCTTGACAAGGATGCTCAAACTTCTGTTTCCTACTACTAATCCTATTAACTCTCTTTCCTTCCTAGTAATCATGGATTGGATTTTCATAAATTAATTTTATAGTTCAATACATAAATTAATTTCATGATTCAGTGAGCTTGAGAATGAAAGTGGGACAATATGTGGTCTCCGTGCAATTGAAGTAAAATTTGTGTTCATGATCCTCAGCTGGCATAAACTGGCTTGAATGGGGTTAGGCCAGCTTGCACCAGCCAGGAAACCAGTCCAGGTCAGTATGATCAAACTGTTCCACCAAGAAGTCTGAACAGTATGGTATCTATAATGGTGGAGAAATCCTCACCAGTTAGGGTCTACTGTTTTGCTCTTTCCTTTGGATTTGATTTTGCTGCTCTGTACATTTAGAATATCTCACTGTAGGCAATACTACTTAGTGTTAGCTCTCCAAGGGCTACCTGAACAAAACCTGGCCCTTCATATTTCTAGCAACACTTACTTTGATTCAGTAATGGCAAATATATACATGTGACAGAAAAAAAATGACCACTTTTTAAGGGAGTAATCACGAAGGAGATAACAAAACAACAGTACCCCCGGTTCTAAACTGACTAGGGTCCCATGAAATTTTCATTAGTGCTGAACAAGTGTGTATTCTTTTTTCAGAGTTGCTATAACTTGGTAAGAAGAGATGAGCTTCTTAGACCAAATACAACTCATTCATATTTTTATTTGGTTTGTTTTTGTTTGTTTGTTTGCCTTTGGTTAGTCGTTTGGTTGGTTTATATATATATCTCTAAGGAAAGCTTCAAATGCAAATTTCCCATGGATTCTCCATGGGATTCACACAGCTTTTTCTGGCAACTAGGTGTCACCATTGCTCTACAAATGTGTCTCAACTAAGCAGCCTATGTTCTGTAGCAGAACATGGAGTTTTGTGTACTGCAGTTCCTAGAAGCACAATGGCTGTAGGTACAGACATTTGAGCTTTAAGCAAGATAATTAGGAACAAAAAAGCCCCCAAACCAAGATCAAAATAACCCCCCACAAAAACAGCTGAAGCCCCCCCCTAAAATAAACTGCCAAACATTTCAGAAATTGTGGCAGATATTTCTGTAGTTAATATGCACTTGGCTCCCTGCTACTAGTGACATGGATATTTTAATACTAGCTTTAACGTGTCTTACAGGAACACAGGCCATAGGCACATAGAGATCTCAGTTTCAAAGCTTTAAAACAATGTGATCCCTTTCTAATAAAGGAAATTACTATGTGAACATGAGTCATAGATGGACATCTTATAGGCAATAAATCATAGAATGGTTTGGAAGGGATATTTCAAAAAATGTAGTACTGCTTCTCCTTAAGGTCCAAATAATATCACAGTCTCACATAATTACATCACTGCTAGATTTTTATTTTGTAAATGAAATGTTTTTGTTGTTCTTTTTTTGGGTTGGGGTAAATATTTGCTGTGGTAAATGTAAACACTTTGGTCATCTTTATTTTGGAGAAGATGAGGTCCTATTTTGTCATGTAAAGTTTTTTTTGTATATAATTTCTGGCACAATTTTATACTTGAATAAGTAAGGGTAGAAAATTAAAGTGTGACAAGCTGTATCTAGTCTCTAAGTTACTGATATGCTTTTGGTCTTAAGCTAATTCACTTTAACTTGGTATAAATCCAGTGTTTGAAGAAACTTAGTGCACATACTGGTTTTCATTATCCTAGATAGAAACTGCCAGCGCTTCACTGAGCCTATGTGTGTGTCACAGTGAAATGAAATTTTATCTTCAGCATGTAGTTACTCATGGAAGATTATTTATAAATGTCCAAGTAGAACAATAAGGAGCTCCTACCTCTAAAATTACCTGGAAAATCTCAGTGTTGTATTTTCCCCATTCTTATTTGTCAACATGCTTGTGGAATGCTGCCCCAAACAGTTACGTACCTGGAAAAATTTTACAGTCCTGTGAAACATTACTCATTTTTTCACCATTGCTCATGTGAACTCGAGCTGTGCATTCTCCTGTGCTCTGCAAAAACATATGACAACATTTTTCTTAGAATTGCTGAAGAAAAATACAGGGCTATGTATTCCTCTAGCTATTGAACATACCTAACAGTTGCAGATTGAGTTGGGGAACAAGCTCATATTTGCATTTGGACTAATGTCTCATTTGCTGTTTTGTTGCTGAAAAAGGAATGGTTTTGTTTAGGAGAGTTTTGTTGTGAGGAGAGTAGAGAAGAAACTGAGCAGATAATTTGAAAGATTGCTTTGTATCATGATTGATGCATGTTAATTAACTGAAGAATGTACAGTTAGAATAACGGAAATGAGCACATCCTCATAAATGAAGTGTGTATGAATTGTGTATTTACCTAATTTCCTCTCTGCTAGTACAAGATAGGCAGCAGTCAACATGGCATTTCACACTGATTCTAATGGTATTATCACCATCACCCTTTTGCATTGTGTACTGTGTGAAATAACAGGGACTTCCCCTGGAAATGTGCAGTGTTCCTGCATGCTCTGTGTGCCCCAGTTGTACCTCCTCTAGGTGTTCTCTGGCATATTGCACTGCTAAAAGCCCTCTGGGATTTTTTTTGCCGTAGTGGCTTCTAAGTCAGTGATTTTGTTGGTGCAGACCTCAAGTCAATTCTTTGTGCAAGTTTCCATTATCCATCGTTAACAGGAGGTTTTAGAGCCCCCACACTCTCACAGTGCATGTATCTTATGTTGAATTTACTGTGAACCCACATATTGAAGTGTTGAAATGTTCCCTTCTGCATGTATTCGGGGTAACAATGGTGAAATCACAAGTAGAATGGTTAACTTTAGAGATGTAAACATTCGTGTAACTGGACTTTAGTCCTATGAACTCTCAAAAGCACCACAGCTTAAGAAAGTGAAATTCGCTACTGTGTTTTTCCCCAGGCAGCTGCAGACTTGGTCATTATGCTGATGTTTCTGTATAGAGAACTTTTAAAGAGGACAGATACTTACAGCCTCTGCAGGTGCTTTGTAATTACAGTCTTGCCAGAGTTTGTTTTCCTCTACAGCACAAGTGGTTTCTTTAATTCGATATTTCACATAGAATTGCGGGTCAGGACCTGCCTGGATAAAAACAATATGCATGTCATCATTTACATAGTAATAAATCAAGTGAAAAGATAAGAGGTTAAAATGGTAAATAATATCCACTGGTTACTGTAGGTTTTATAGTCTAGTTTCAGATTAGCTGCTGGTCTCTATGCTAGGCCTCCTAAATCTTGGTAGTTTAATAATTAACTTACCTATTTATATTACTGAGCCCTTACCTACAATTACAATATATTGATATGATAGGTACAGGACGCTCAATTACCTTCAGTTTAACTTGTAGTACCAAGGAGTTTTGAACCAGAAAGAAGTGGTTAGGTTTTATGCTCGTATTCAAGTGCACTCCAAATAAGCAAATTTGAGTTGCAGGTTGGACAGTTAGCATAATTACCAGCTTGGACTATGCTCCTCGCTGACTCTCTCACTCTTGGCCTTTTCCCAGAGCTGTCTATTTTCCTTCTGTACATCTCTACAGGCAGCCCAGCAACAGCAGCCAGAAACCCTCAGGCAGCCTGGCAGTGCCCAGTCTGCCTTTACTTTATGGTAACAGGGTACTTAATCTGCCCTGCCTACTCAGGGGAAAGGGGCAAGGAGGGCATATGATCCAGAGGCAGCCTTTGGCAGTGCCTGCAGCTTTCCTATTGGCATTAAAGGCAGAGCTGCTCTTCAGGGTAGGCTCAGGAATCCCATGAGATGAATTACAGATGAGGTAGTAAGCAAAGTTTGGCCTGGCCAGTGGAAGTGCTTCTGATGTTGATAATCAGAAGGAAATCAGTAATGGGATATTTTCTTCTTGCCATAAACTGAGTAGTGAGCCTGTAATGTAACATAAACACACAGCAAGGTTTGTTGTTCATCCTTTAGGGGAGATATAGAGGCAGAAGTTACTAATCTTTTACAGCCACTTAAAATGCACTGCCAACGTGCCTTTTCAAATACAAACACTGGCAGTTGCTGTACTTCAACAGTGGTTATCCTTAAATGATACTGCTGGGAAAATTAAATGAAAATTCCTGCCTTAGTGGTGCAGCTGAGCTGATGTGGGTAGAATATACTGAATTTATGCTCATGTAGAATTAGATTCTGTGTTCTCTCAATTCCTGTGGTGTATTGCTACAGCTGTGAAAGGGTGCAGAGGTACCTGATAAATGGTTGCAGGTTGTAAAACAGGATGAAAGGTCTCTAAAAATGTAATGGATTTAATCCTCAGCAGGTATAAATTGACATTTATAGAGCTTCATCAGATTATACTATCTGGGAAGTAGATTTAAAAAGAGCTGAATTCTGTTTTCTATTACAGTGTTCCAGATCTGTAATAAATCAGCTCAGTGAGTAAACAAAATAGGTGGGAAAAGACATTATTTCTGTACATTATTTGTTTATTTCATTATTATTATTAGGAACAGCTATGCCTTTAACTGGGGCAGGTTCAGTCTTTCACCAGTCAGCTTTTATGTTTTATTACCTTATCAATAATGAATGTACATGAATATGTAAGAACCAGCTATTTAATTAATGTATTCAACATTGTGAGACTAGCAATGAATAAAAACTATACTCTTTTTAGAAAAAGAATATTGAATATAAGGAAATTTCTGTTGCAGATTCCTTTTCTTTGTTTTTACTTAACATTACTTTGAATCACTGATCTGACTATAATAACTGATTTCCATCTCAGGTCTTGTAAGAAAGGGAAAGAGATGGCTATCTAGAGAAGGAAAGATAAATGACAATTGCAATAGATATTAATTCTTAAAAAATAAAACATTGTTTAAGGTAAAATACTGAAACCTGTCCTTTGGCAACAGCAGCAAAAGGAAGGTGGTGTTACAGCTCTGATATAAAGATACCTGCAGTAGCCTGTTGTTAAGGGTGTGTGTAGTTCAGTGTAGACAGTAGGATTATTAATTTGTTTAATGTTAATTGTATCAAGGGTTTGCCAGATTTTAGTCTTTGTCACTACATGCTAAAATCTCCCATTTGAAAACAGGAAAACCAGAGGGTAGGTGCCAGGAGATTTGGGCAGTTTTAAGGCATTTAGCAACTCATGTCCCCTTTCTGAGGTCAACTTCTATCTGATTAAAAGTATCTTGTGATTTTTGGAGTGCAAAATATTCTCTCTGACACTGGGGTTTTTGTGTTTTACAACTGGAAATCCAATGCAGTAGAAAAAAATGTTGTTTTCAAGTAAAGTAATGCTTGTCATTATTATGGTAATCATCATCTTTGTATGCCTCTCAGAGGTAAATACTCTTTTGTTAGATTAATGCTACACAGGACTCCAGGCAAAGGATCATGTCTCATTCTTTTTTTTTTTCTGTCACCCTGTTTGACTAAAATACCACCTTGTGCTTTTAGATAGATCTGTGACTCAGGACTAGAGTCAATCAAATAACATTTGCAAGCAATTTGTTCAGAGTATAGCCACATTTTATGTCATTCTCTTTTATGTTTGATATCAGCTCTTCCCAAGTTAAGATCATATTCAGGTTCTTCAGTAAGTGTGGTTTTGCCATTGAGCTGAAAACCTTACTGATGATGTAGAATTCCCAGCAGAGAAAGGAGAAAACAGAGTGGACTAGTGGACATTGTATTATCAACAGAAATTTTTTGTTCTTTAGTCCTTTCATTAATAAGCAGTTCAGCAGCCCACATAGTTGTGTTGATAAGAACAGAATATACATCCCTGCTTGTCATGGTAATGAGCATCTTACTGTGCAAGTCATTCCTTTGATTTTTAAAAACATTTTTGGAAGACACCTTGCTGTCATGCTTGCTCTCTTATGGGCAAGATGGAGATAATCTGATTCAGAGTATATAAACAATTCCAGCTTTTTTATTTTTTTCCCCCCCAAAGTCTACTTACAGTTCTCTTGGCTTCCATCACCATGTATAGAGCAAATTGATTACCAGTTGCTCTATCTCCATTGTATTTCTTCAGTGCTGTGTCGACAGCTTTAAAGACATCAGGGTCATCACAGTGTGAAAATTCAAACGGCACAGGGTTGGCTCTGCTAGAGATAAAACTACAGCAGAGCATGAGTACAATGAAAGGTTTCATAATTGAGGAGAAAAGGCCCCCTGAATTAGAAGGCTCTTGAAAAACCAAATGGAAAAGGAATGCCTGACAGGGTTTGAGTCAACTCTTACACTTCTCGGGAGCAATAGCTAAGTAAACGACGAGTGGGTTGCTGGGGTTGGTTGGTTCTCATCACACCCTGTTTATACTGCAAATAAACTTCTGAGTTTATCTAAATAAACTTTGTGTGGTCAGCAGAATGACACTAAGGTTATCCACCTGCCATCAAGATAACAGGCTAATGGCTGCACAGCTGGGGACAGGAGGGCTAAGCAGGATAGCTCCTGAGCAAAAGAGAAAGCAGAATGTTTGCAGCTGTCTGGCTTCTTTTCTTAAAATCTAAACTGCTACCACGAATGAATTTTAGAAGGCTTAAACTAGACACTCAAGGTCACAGTGGCAATGAAGTTTTGGTTCTGGACTACAACTCTGTAAATGTTACAGATCTGTTTAGTGTTCAGACTGCAGTAATTCTGAGAAGCTGGAATATGTTTGTAAAACATCTTTGGACAGATGCATAGGATTGAATGTCACGTGGCTCTTGCAAAACACTTGATAAACCTTGTCCTTCACTCTGCTATTGCAAGTGTCCCTTTTTGCTCTCAGGTGGAGACTGCTTTGGGACCATGGATTAGTCAGTCTTCTAATGTTCTGCAGTCATTACAGACAGGGAAAGTGAGGCCAAAGAACAAGGACTTAAGTGATGTTGCCTGTCTTAGGCAGAGCAGGAATCAAACCTGGCTGGAAACATCTGGTCCTTGCTCCAGTATAGAGCACCAAATACCTTTGCTTTGAATCTATGAACACCCTGGGACTGCCTCAGCTCCAGTGTCCCAGTTGTGTCTTGCTACAACTTTTGGTTGAAGAAAATGCACTTTAGAGGCTCTGTGTATAAACTATGACAGAAATGAAGTTTTTTGTTCATGAATGCACTTCTAAAAATTAGACAACCTTCACTCAGTGACACAAAATGCTGTCTCCATTTTGTTTCTTTTCCTTTGATATCCCCCTCTACTCTATTGTACTTTATGCCGTTAAAAAGCAACTTGGAGGAGAAAACTACTAATTTTTTGAGATTAATCTGATGTTCTTTCTTATGAGATAGCTGTTCTGAACTAACTCATTGGAGTCCCAGGTCTGCCTGAATGGACTTTACCTTGATGTATGGGGGCGGGGGGTGGGGTGTGGAGAGGCTAAAGAGACACCAGTATTCCTTCTTCCCACTCCTCCCAACTCAGTTTCTAGTGAGGAAGTTTCAGCAATAAAGAAAACATTTACATGAAAGAGTTCTTACATGCATCTACATTTTTGCTCCTCTAAGAGCAGTTATGAAGTATTTGAAAAGGGCTGTCCTTGAATGCAGTATATGTGGTACATCACCACCAGCAACTCCAGCAGTGGAAGCACCTGTGCAGGCCACTCTGCAGTGTAACACTACAAGTCATTATTTTCAGACCTCTTCTAGATAATGTTGGTAATTCAACCACCATTAGTCAGTACATGCTAGAGTATGTCTCATGTTTTTTTACTGTGTAGCTAAACATCCATAGGAAAAAAAAAGACAAAACTTTGGCAACAATGTCAAGAAAAAAATTTTTTATGGGTCTTTATTTTCTTTGAATCTTTATAAAGCATGAAGGTAGTACCATGGGAGGTGATCGAATTTCCTTAGAGAAGTACATTATAGTTATGAATTATGAGAGAATTAAAGATTTCTCTATTAGAGATTGTTCCTTTTTGCTAGAACTGAAGAGCATTGCTAGCTGGGGAGATTTGTACCCATTGGCATTATCTGAGAGACACAGACCTTTGAGCCTTTCAGTTATGGCAGAGTCTGCAATAGCTGGGAATCAAGAGGCAGATTGGAACACTTGTCTTAGTCATTTTCAGTGCTTCCCCTCCCCAGAAATTATGTCCTTTCTCCCCTTCTCCACGTGCTGTTTTCATTCATTTAAAAACTGTTATTGGCCCTGCAGCTCTCAGCCAGGAACATTTTCTCTGAGGTCATACAGGGGATTTGTCTGCCACGGAGCTATGTGGAAATAAAGGTAAAATTTTTGGAAGAACGAGTTTGGAGTTTCCTGGGCATGACTCTGATTGTGTAGGATGATCTGGAAATTCCAGAGCTTCTGGCATCTCCTTTTGACTTGAGCCAGAGAAGAAAGTGTCTTCCCCAGTGCTGGAGGAGTGAGGGTTGCTTTGGGATACTTCAAGAAAGTTTGCAGTGGGGGGTGTGAGAGAATCCTGCTGATTTAGAACTGGAATGCGATAGACAGCTCCTGTTACCTGGAATGGAAAGTGCTTTCCTGATATGCTTGTCTTGCTGCAGTGATGTCTGTCATAGTGATGACAGAGATGATGATGATGAGGGTGATGTGGTCCACAATTGGAAGAAGCATGGTGGTGATGTGGTTGGTGAGGACAGTGTGGTCTGTGGTGGGGAGGAGGATGGTGGTGGTGTGGTCCATGAGGAGGACAGTGTGGTCCATGATGAGGAGGAGGGTGGTGGTGATGTGGTCCATGAGGAGGAGGACAGTGTGGACTGTGGTGGGGAGGAGGGTGGTGGTGATGTGGTCCATGAGGGGGAGGACAGTGTGGTCCATGATTATGTGGTTCATCATGGGGAGGAAGAGGAGAGGGGTGTTGATGTAATTCCTCTTGGGAAAGAGGAGAATGATGCTGTTCATCATGGGAGGGAGAAGCAGAAGGGGAATGTTTGGGTTCCTCTGGGAGAGCAGGATGTGGTCCACTATGGGGAGGAAGTGGAGGACAATGGTGTGGGTGATGGTGGTGGTGATGTGGTCCACCATGGGGAGGAGGAGGAGCAGGTCCTTCATGATTGTCTTGATGTTCTTCATTGGAACTATCTTTATGCTCAGCATCTTCAGGTCTGGATTGAGAAGAGGGTGGACATCCATGCTTATGATGATGTCTGTGAGGATGTTTGTGATGATGTCTATGACCAAAATGATGATGAGGATGCCTGCAGTCATGTAGCTGTTTATAAAAAACACCAAGAGATGAAGTATTAAGTGAAATGTAAATAGGACAGAAGAAAGTGATGAGAAAGAGAGAGAGGTAGGAGTTAGTAGGTTTGCATTTACAGTTCTGTAAGGAAAAAAAATGGTGGGTTTTTTCAAGATAGAAGAGTAAAATTACTGAAAATGATCTGGAAATACTACACCATGACAGAGTGAAATCATATAACCCTCTGAGCAAAGTCTGGGAGGGACCAAAACAATATAAACCCCACGCTGGAGTAGCTGTTGTGATATAAAATGGAATTCCAAATACAATAAAGATTTTCTCCCTGCTTCTTGCATTCAGAAAGTACTTTGATTTTGTTTTTGGTCTTTACTGACTTTAAAGGACTTTAAGGATTATGACTCAACTGAGAGAAGCCACCCTTAGAGGGAGTAGTGGGGACAGTTCAATTCTAATTTATTCTGGCCATGAAAAGACAATCTTTTCTGACATACTGTACCACACACAGGCAGTAATGAAGGGAGAAGGGCAGGTAGCAACAGAACAAGGGGCAATGGTTTTAAATTAGAGCAGGGTAGATTTAGGTTGGACGTTAGGAGAAAGTTCTTCACAGTGAGGGTAGTAAAATACTGGAATTGGTTGCTCATACAGGTGGTGGAAGCCCCATCCCTGAAGACATTCAGAGTCAAACTTGATGGGGCCCTGAACAACCTGGTCTAGTCAAAGATGTCCCTGCTCACTGCAGGGTGGCTGGCCAAGATGACATTTGAGGGTTCCTTCCAACCCGATGCATGCTATGAGCCTATGATTCTATGACATAAAACAACTGTTGCAATCTTCTTTCAGCCTGGGCTGAGTGAGGCTGCTGTAGCCTGCTTGAGGATATAGCCAGAGACATTTCAGCAGGCGAGTACGTACCCGGGGATGGTAGATTTCACAGCTTATGTCTGTTCCATCGGGTTCATCTGGATCACTGATAACTCTTGCCTTGCAGAATCCCACGTGCTGAGCAAAAGCAAAGGGGGAAAAAAATCTGCATCTGGGTTCTGGTGATTGAATTCATAGAAACTACTGAAATGTCAGCATTTTAAGAGCTAGGCTGGTTCCTTCAGTACCTTCAATGTTTACATAACTTAGCTAGATTCTGAGCTTTCTGACCAGTGATACTTGCCAGTGATTAATAATGATTAAAATATGTGCTAGTCTTGAGTGTTCCTGACTGTGAAGATCCCTTTGCCATGTACACATAGAGGGCTACCACTCGCCATCTTGCTTCTCTTTCAATTTCTGTAAGAACTGGCCAGCTACTGAATCCCTCAAAATGACTACTCTGGAAGCAACTGATTTTTATTCCTTTTTTTCCATCTTTGCCTGCCAAACTTCTGTTCAGATTGGACTATTCTGAAATTCTGCTCAAAGGCCTCAAAAACATGCTGCATAGCTATGCTGCTCCAGACAAAACTCAAGGCAGAGATTTCTTCCAGACTTACCATTTGAAAAATAGTTTGTTATAGTTGTTCAGCATCACTTCCCTTAGCATCCTCTGTGCTGTGACTTTCACCTGCTATCCAGTTGCTGCACGTGGAACTGCTCATGTGCAAGAGAGTACAGAGCATGGGGAAGAACTTCTGTGTGTGGTTTCTGTAGTGGATTCTTGATCTTGATTATTTGGGCCATTAGTAACCCATTTCATGAGCACTGATTACAAAGCTTAATGGTATTTTACACATGCACCACAGTGATGGTAGCACTGAGAATAAAATTCAAACTCCCTAGCCATCTGGCTTGTGCTTCAGTCTAGTCAACTTTTGGCTCTGCTACCAGTTTGTTCACCTTTTCCAGTCTTCTGGCACCTAAGGATTGATGTAGGTTACTATTAGTAAGGGGAAGGTGAGGTGAGGAGACTACTTTCCTAGTAATCTGTAGACACACCTGAAGTATTACACTCACTGCTCCCCAGCAGAAGAGTATTAAAAAAAAAAACAAAAAAAAAAACAAAAAAACAACCAGTAACCCTGGGCTCACTGGGATGACATAATATGTGTTTGGTTTTTTCCAAGATCTCTGACTTGTATTGGTGTAAAACTTTTTGTGAAAGCAGCCTGAATTATTTACTAGGGAGTGGCTTTCATTTGAATGTGAATGCGAGATCCAAACTGAAAAGCTCCTCACCCCTAGGTCTGTAATATGCCAGACTCCAGATACATTTAGTTTTGAGACTGGCTCCTAATAGAATAAAAAGAAGCCGTGGCAAAGTTAGGATGTGGATTTGGCTGTGCTGGGCACATGCTTATGAGGAATACTTGGAAATATTTTGGGAAGATCATCCTGGTCTCAACCATTGTACCGGTTCTCATTCTAGGACATTACTTACAGCGTGCCAGTCATCCAGAAAATCACATTCCAGTGCCTGAGCTGCTTGTTCTGTGGACTTGGAACAGTTGGTCTCCTTTATAGAGAATTGTAAAGTGTGACCTTCACGGGAGGCAGTCTGAAACCAAGAGGTCAAATAGGAAATGGTTGCTAGGTGTATTTTTAAAAAATAATCCAGTAAAAAAAAAAAAAGGCATCCATACTTCATCTTGCTGTCAAAATCCTGTCTACATCATGCTTTCATTACCTGTGCTGTCCGAATGTTCACGCATTTGTGTGTATTCAGTAAGGAAAATAGATTGGATAATTTATACCTTACTTGTCACACACCTTTATGAGTTCTGGAATGGTTGTTTTATTTCTTTGTCTAGTGTGTCTGTGTTATAAAACCTGTTACTCCTTGCAGCCTGTGTTTTTATGAAGTAGCATCCTTAGAGTCTTCTCCATAAACAGAACTGCAGCTCCTGTACAAATACAGAGATCTCCTGGATCGCAACCACCCCTTTCCAGTGATGGGGGTATGTCACACTACAGTGATGATGTTAATTTGGCATAAAATTCTGCCAGTTGCTATGAGATTGTTGCTTTTTCTGTTTTCAGTGGCATAATGGATAGAGAAGGCATTGCTCCACGAGAGCATGGGAGAAGGTCTGTCTTATCCTGTTAGAATCCATGAAGAAGTGTTTCATTTTAATTTCCAAGTGCACTTGTAGTTTATTTCAAGTCTGTATTCAAGGTGTCCATAGCATGTGTGTGCACACAAGTTTCACTAATTTAACTAAATTGCTTACACTAATTTACTTTTTTACTCATTTTTTTAACTAGTGTTTTTTGGTGGTGGTGGTGGTGGTTTTGGTGTTTGTTTGTTTTGGGTTTTTTTGTTTTGTTTTGTATTTTACTAATTGCTTTACCCTAGTTTAACTACATTGCTGCACATACTTCATGGTATCTTTAAAATTATAATTCAGTTTCTAAGTGTTATGCAGTCTATTGAAATATAGTCATACAATCTAAATTGTCACTGTTGCTAAAGATGGCAATGTGTGAAGTCAAAGGAATCCATGATTCCTCCATAAATCCATGATTTTTTTTTAGGCGACCTAAAAGCCAGCCATGGGCTAAATGGAAGTAGGCATATGTTCTGCATGGGACTACAGTGCAGAACACTGTCAAGTTTGTGAGCAATATTAAAAGCTGCAGGGAGGTAGGGTTGGCATGCTATAATTCAGGCATTTCCAAGATCAACATGGATTACAGTAGACACCATGGGACTTCATTATAGAGGTGCCCTGAACTGAAACGTGTTGACAGAATGACCCTGATTCGTTTAAGTGAAGGTCTCCAGTATCCACCAACAAGAAATCATATTGATGTGAGAGTTATGCTTCACCCAAAGGGTAAGTCTTCATGTCAATATCACCCAAAGATGGAGAAGTCATTTACCAGAGCAAATAGTTCTTCAGCAGGTACAGCGCAGATACAAATCTACCTCCCATGCTTCAGAGCTCTCAGAGTGCTTTGCTCTGCAGCAGAAAGTCAAAATGCTCCTGAGCGTGTTCAACTTTGTATTGCCACCATGTACTAAATAGTCTAAGAGTAAAAAATTACCTGACTTCAGCTGACAGAATGTGACCACGATTATACTAATGACTGTACACCTTGAAGAACTCTGGTCAGCAGTAAATAAACTCTTGTATGTTGTGATATGATAGGTAGATAGGCATTCAAACTAAAAATACACACAGAAAGAAGGCTCTGACATTTTGTATGCCATCCCACTGTCATAGTTTTTAGCAGATGAGAAATTCTTTTGCTTTTGCATGCCTAAATTACAGTGGATAAGTCTTGGCAGAATTAGGACCTTCAGTTTTAGGCAGATGATTTATGTTGAGAGGTGACAAACAACAGTTCTAATCCTAGAAGGGTTTGAGCTCTGGTCCCATGGTTTTGAAGCTGCTCACAGAATTTTGTTGTTTATAAGTAATTCTAGGACAAAATGCCACTTACCATCTTTAAAGCCTTTTCAACTTTGTCCACGTTGAAGTAATTTGTGTGGTTACTCTGACTGTTGAATTTCTTCAGGGCCTCTGCAGCAATATTTTTATGTTGCTCAGTGGCTTCTAAGATTTCAACTTTCACAGGACAGTCTTTGCACTCTAATAAATCAGGAGGAACTGTGAAAACAGAAAATTTGCTAATGTTGTAATGGATATTAGTAGTCTTGGTAGTGTGCATGTGCCTTTACTGTGAAGTTGTAAAGAGAAACAGAAATACAAGTGGTTCTGT
Organism: Indicator indicator; assembly: GCF_027791375.1. NCBI lineage: Eukaryota > Metazoa > Chordata > Aves > Piciformes > Indicatoridae > Indicator > Indicator indicator. The sequence goes on along the minus strand of NC_072022.1, from coordinate 20,654,045 downwards.
GGATAGGTGAAATACCTATCCCTTACTTCACAAATTTGGTTTGTCCTGTAATGTGAAAAAAAAACCTTCTGAAAATTAACATTTTTATAAATCATTAGCTCTGCCTTAGAGTCTTACCACCCTAAACTGTCATTCTTTCCAAGTTTAGTATTTTTTCTGATACTCATTATTATGTTTTGGTGAACTGGGATGGTAATATCACCTGACATTAATAAAGTATGCTTTAGAAGAGCAGGGTAACCTTTATTCTGTTACTCATTCTTAACATTCCATTTGAATTATCTAAAATATGAATTGCAAGCAGATGAATGAATCTGTTACAGTTACCATACACTAGTAGTGCACAGACTTGTAATGTGGTATGAGGGCTGGTTTGAGATATGCATTGGCTTACAGCAGTGGTTATTTTACCTGAGCTTAATGTACAATTAAATCCATGTAGTTGAGGTTTCTTCAGCAGCTGGTTTGTATATGTGATGATCTTACACTGGCCAAAGTCCTATGAGGAAAAAAAAAAACATGATTACGATGTTGTTTTTACTGGATTTAATTGGAGGTAGGTGATCATAGAAATTATGCCTCCTTTTAATGTACAGTACATCTAAGAATATCAGATGTGGTCATTAATGGAATGCTTGATCTGGTACCACTCAAAATTTGTCTTAAGATAAAATGGGATCTCCATCTACAAGAGCCTTTATTATAATTATCACTTTGGATGACTGAGTAGACAATGGGAAACTAAACCAGCCCTCTCAGTCATTCTAATACTTATTTGCAATAAGATAATATTAGCTAGCAGAGGAACTCAGGATGTTATGTTTAACAACTCTAGAATTAGGACATTATGTTTAACAACTCTAGAATTCAGTGGATTTTCTTTTTATAGTAAGACATACTAAAACCTAGTCTTCACTTAGAGATTTTGTGGCACAGAAATTTCTGGACAATTCAGATGAAGTTAATTCAGACGTGTAAGTCTGCCTGGGTGCCATTACTCACCATGGAATAGAGGTCATCATATTCACAAGACTCCCAGTGTCTTCTGGATAATACAGGGCATTCAGTTTCCACCACATCCAAAGTTAAGTAGAGGATTGATAAATTTCCCTGAAAGAGAAGTGCAGGTAAGAAAGAGTTTGTATGCAAGAAATGGTTTTTGAAGTAGATGTGTTTAATTTTTAATGCAGGTTCCCCAGTTTCCTATTAAGGTTTTTCTGATCTGACAAGTGTAGTAGGGGCTTAGGCTGGAAGGGATCTTTGGAGGTCATCTTGTCTAGCCTCTTGCTCAAGGTAAAGCCAACTTCAAAGTTAGAATCAGCCCAGTTCTGTATATCACCAAGACAGGTGATATACAGCGCAATATCCAGAGAGGTCCCAGAACTTCTCTGGGTCATTTCAGTACTTAACCACTTCCTCTATGAATTTTTTTTCTGGCCTTACATCTAGTCAGAATTTTCCTTTTGTATTTTTCTGTAGGAAAAGGGCTCTCAACACACATGTGGAATGGATTATTTAAACTTTATGCAGCGCCTGTGTGGACATTCAGAATGAACACAGATGTATTTTATTTTGTCATTTAGATAAAATAATGCAAAGCCCTTCACTGTGAATAAGTGTCCTCAGCTTTTATGAAATCTCATCCATTGAAATTCCTTTTTCAGATTGCTTCTATATAGATGAGACCTTGAGAATGAATTACTGCAGCCTAGTGTAATATTTTTATTAGTGAGAGTCCACCAGTGTCATGTTAAACACTACAGCTGCAGTGTGCATATGTCTTAGCATTGTCTCTGTTTTTAAAATAGGGGCTAGGTGATTTGAACAGAGACACGTTACTCAATAGTAGAATCAGCAAAAGCATACAGTTGTCCTGGATACCCATCCTGCCCACTAGCTACATGATCATTCTCTGCTTTGGGGTAGTAAGTATTTTGATGTTATTTTATAAATCCCAATAATTTCAAGCTGCTAGTCAACAGATAAGGTAAAGTGCAGGCAGAGAAGAGAACAGAGACAGTGAGAAAGGCTGGATTTTTTTTCTGATTTGTATTTATGGTATTGCAGTGAATGGGAAGGTAAGATAGCTAAGATAGTCTTTTACAAGATGTGCTTTTTACTAAGAGCCCCCTAAAACTGAAATGACTAAATACGTTCACATTGTCATTGAAACTTGTGAAATGCTAAAGAAGCCAGTTCATCCCTGGCAAGCATGCATTTGGATTCAACAAATTCTAAAGCAGAGTTTGTGTGAAATTAAGTGTCTATACCCAAATGTGTAGAAGAAAAAATAAGTCTCTTATGTGGTGCCTTCTTAGTTGTTATTAAAACATCTTTGGCAGCAGAGTTCTGTACTACACAAGCCCAGAACTGTTCTAGTGTGAATACTTGAGTATCTCATGCTTCTGGAATTCACATGTAAACCCAGTAGAGAACTGCTCTGCTTGTTTCCAAGAGGGTTGGTGTGATAGACTTGATGCACAGTGTTGCATGGAGATAATCAAAATAATGTTCTGATCTTCTTATCTTTTCTTTAAAAACAATTAAAAATAATAATTTTCTAATGCCATCTTGGCAGTGGAGCCAACACCACTTTTTGCATAATAGTATATGTGATTAGTATGCAGGAGACCACACCTGGTGGCTTTGATTCTGAGAAGGCAAAGAGACCTTTACAGAGAGAATTCTTCAGCAGTAAGATAGAAGAGACTTTTTTCTGCTCTTGTGGACTCTGTGTGGTAGCTGAAGCTGGCCTTCAGAGACAGCAAAATTCATTAAGGGTACAAAGTAAAATATAAGTGTAGTAGTCTAGTGGTTATAGCATTCATCTGAAAGTGTGAATCCTCAGCTCTGGAGTTATGAGTCTCTGTTTATGTAGTCAATAATTGTTCAAAATGTATAAACACTGAGATTTTGGGGTTTAGAAACAATATTTTTTTTCTCATTAACTAAATGAAATTTGCATGTCTGTAGCTCGGTGGCTCAACTTTAGAGGGTGCTAACACACACCTGCATCACAGCAGAATAATCTTCAAGGGTGGAAGACTGATCACTTTCTAAATGATCTCTTTACCTCCCTGCCTATTGCATAAAACCCAATAGTGTTACTTGCTACATCTTTATCTTTGAAGAAACAAATAATCCTTCAGATTTTCTGAAAGTATACTGGAAAACCTGTAGGAATCTGGACTTTGGGTCACTTTCTGAGCTTTTTCTTGTCCTAGCAAGCAATCTTATCCAGCCTCATCAAAAACTAGCCTGTTTTTTCAGGTGCCATATTAAGATATGTGCTCTCCTTGAACAGTGCATTTGTACCTGGATTCTAGTTTTGTAGCCAAGCAGATAAAAGGTAACCTACATGTCTTAGACTCATTTATCTACTAATTAAAGAAATTTAGTGTTCTGATGCTTTTTCTGCTGTTGATTTGCGTTGGCATTTAGGCAGTCATTGAGGAAGGTTTATGTATCCTTCCTAAGAAACAGAAATAGGAAGGAAATAGGAAGTGATTGGTATGGATTCTCTATCCAGCCCTTCCCTGGTTTTGTAGAGTGGCATTTTCATCTCCCTTGGCTTCCTCTGCCTTTTTCCCTTCCCTCCAGTTATGCACCTATCTCCAAAATTCAGATAATTACAAAACACAGATCTTCCAGGATACCTTGGTCTAATTAATGTTAAATATTTGCAGATTAAAGAAACCTAAGTTTTGAACATGACAGCTGAGACCTGACAACAGACAGGACAGATTAATTTCTGGTATTGTATGAAGCTCTTCAGAGCACCTCTTATGCCAGCATCCTGTCAGCCAACAGGATGGAGGGCATCCAGCACTGTTCCAAATCAAGTTTGTGTACAACAAATTGTGCATAAATAAATACTGAGATAGTGTAAACCAGAGCTGATTCATTGGATTATATCAACATCGCTCTGTAAAAAGCAATAAACATAAGCTTTTAATGATCTGGCTCATTAGTTTAAAATGACAGTCTCGTCTAAATCAGCCTTTAAGTTGCTACTTACTACGTGTAGTTGGTGTGCATCAGCAACACGGAATAAACCAAAAACAAGACCATCTCTGCGATGTCTGTTGACTAAATCCAGGGCCACTCCTGCATCTCTTTCGACGGCGTGACAGTCTGCAGGTATAATGCTTGTTTCCTTTTGGGCATAAGAGCACTGCAATAGTGTTAGAAAAAAAGCTGAAGCTAGAAGCAGCATGTTGTTTGCAGTGTTAGATCACTTCTGCACATACTCTGATGAAGCCAGTAGTCTGCTTTTAAATCAGAGTAGTCTGCTTTTAAATCAGAGTAGCCTGCTGAAGTTATAAACGAATGCTAAAAAGGCAAGGTTCTATATAAATTTAAGTGTTGTGTCAGAGGGCCATTACCCTGACCCTGGATTAACATCAGCAAACAGCAAGTAAATGATTATATAGCGATCGAGCAGATTTTCAGGAAAATAGGTCTTATAATACTCTCTGGACTACCCATCAAAGGGACTATATTTGTGCTTCTTAAAACAGGCATTGTGCAATAGTCCTTTACTACGAAAAATACTTCTTTTCTAACAGTGTGCTGCTGAGCTTGGCATTAAGAAGGCCCAGTATGTGAGTATTACACAATCTTGGCTTTCTATTTACTATAAAAACAGGTGAACTGAAAATATGCTGAAATATTTGTGGTCAAACAATGCCAATATCCATATCCCTGTTTTTACAGATCCGTATCTGGGAGAGGTAGTGAAAAGGAAACAAAGAGGTCACTGAGATTTGGAAAAGGGATGTAGCTCAAGGTGCGCTTGCAAGCTGGTGGGTAGCTTCTCTTCACCTAGAAGCACAACAGAAGTACTTGCTACTCTTGCAGCTCGAAAAAATTCATTGCAGACTTCTCTTGCTTTAGGTCATTTCTGTCTGGTACACTGTCTTAATGCCAATGTAATCTAGGCATGACATGAAGTGACGTAAAGCTACCTTTCCGTTCTCAGTCTGAACAGGTTTTGTGTGCTCTTTGGCTGTAGTAGCCATCATGAACTTTAGAGAGTTTCTGGTAGTTTTTTTATTATATTTACTAAAATAATTCAGTACCTCATAAGTTTTATACTTTTCACAGGATACACCTACATCGTCTTTTAAGCAGAGAAGAGAAGATGTTGTCTCAGTATCTTTTACTCAGGATAGTTTAAAACATTCATAAAAGGCCATAATCACTTGTCAAGAGACAATACAAAATTCAAATTCTGAATAAGAAAATACAAAAATTCAACGTGAGTCCAAAATTATATCATCAGATTCATAGGAGAAATTTTCCAAATCCTGGTTGCTGTGAAGAGTTGAATCAGGTTCTTATATCAAAAGGTGTTAGCTATGTAATTGACTTCATTTTTCTGTTTGAAGTTTTTCTGTGACTTGTTTTTGTGAGAAGCATTGGGAAATATGCTGGGTCATCATCCTTAACCCTTATTCATTTCATTAATCCTTATTTTAAAAAATCCAACTCTTAGCATGTTTAGTGTCTAGGAAATCATATTTTAAAATGTGTAGAGTTGAAGTAGTGGCTTTCTTTTATAGTTAGTTCAGGGCACACTCTAAAATTCTCTGGCATTAGACAAGCTAGATGAAGAACTTCACAGTATTGGAACCAGAAGCACTCAAAACTAATGTGAATTAGTTTAAAATGGCCTATTCTGCATGGATAGTCAGCTGCTGGAACTTGTAGCTCCAGAAAAATGTGGAAGCAGACAGTATCAGCAGGGTCAGAATGCCTTAGGAGAGTTCACAGGCAGAAGGTCCTTTGGTGGGTACTAGAAGAAGTGAGCAGCTAAGTGCTCTTTAAAATCCCTGGTACAACGATTCTGGATACTGGAAAAGCACAAAGGGAATGGTTTGCAGAAAGGGGAGCAGGACATATGTTTCTCCTAACCAGAATTGTCTTTTGGCACTGTGAGAGATGAATACTGGGATGGATGAACCATGCTTCTTACGCAGTAAGGCATATGGATTGGGGTTTTTTGTGTGTGTTTTTATAATGATTCATTATAATAATTCAGAATTTCTTCTGGAAGATTGAAAAAAGCAGTAAAATAAATGTTGTGTAAATAATCAAAGACATTAGAAATCTGTCTCATCAGTTAAAAATAATATTGACATCATTGCTATGTTCCAAATTGCACCCCTATTCATTACTTACAATGCTGTTTAATTTTTGAAGTGGGCAGTCATGGTGAAGAAAAGCATCAGATTAGGTAATTTATAATGGAATAAGCAGCAGAAAACATACAATTGCTGCAAAACTGACTGCAGAAGTAAAAGTGAGATTCTGTTCCCACTGTAGTGAATATTGTCTTTGGGATTTTTGTGGAAAATAAAGGTTGGACTCTATTATTAATGCAGTACAGCATGGACAAGCACTCCAGGCACAGACAGAGCAATTAATTAAATATTTGTTGTACTTGAGTCAGGATAATGTGTTTTTATAACTTCTCATTCAGTTTGATGTATTTTTTAATACTTATTTTGTTTTTATATTTATTGTTTGTAAATTTTGTGTGTTGTTTTAATGAAGCTATTTCTATAAACGGATTGCTGGCAGACTATGAATATTTGTCTAAACATGGCATCTCTCTTGGGTTCTTGTCAAAAGCTTGTTTATCTCTATGACTCATACCAAAGCTTGACCTGCAACAGTAAGAGCTGATCCAAATTCAAACTTTAAGGAGTTATTAATCAACATCCATCCGAAATTTCTCTACAGAAATCTGGGAGAACACATCAAAAAGAGGCTTATCTTCCCCACTTGAAAAGCAGCATATCAAATGTTTAATAAATAGAACTTTATTCTAGGGAGCCAGGGCAGAGGTGGGGGAAGAGAGGTGACAAACACAGGTGAAAATATGCAATAGCCAATTATACCTTTCCTGTAGTATATTCATTACTACTTACAGATATCTGATAGTTTGGATGGGCAACTGCTATGTTCGCTGACCGTTCTCTGCCTTCTGCAGCAGCACTTCACTCACAGGCTGGGATTATCAAATCACACAGCTTAATCAATTATGCAGGTAGCAAGACCTTAGCAGTCTCATAGCCTGTGCTGCTCTGCAGCTGCTGTTGTTTCTGCTCCTAAGGAAAAGTACACCTAACAAAAACGTGTGGGTCCACTTGCTTATAGCTGAGTTCTTGGCTAACTTCTCTTTATTTTTTTTCAGTCTGTGGTGCCTCGTAGCTTCATACTCGAGTGACACCTTGATGCAAAACAAGTTTTCCAGTTTTTGAGGTAGCTCTGCATCTAACAGAAACTCCCCGAAGTATGATGGAAATATATGTAAATGTGTTATGTGTTTATTCATGTCTCATTTTTATCTGCTAGGTGTAAACAAGATGCCCCTGATGCAAATGCAATGTTATACAAATTTGCTTTGGCTATGGTGGTAAAAGCAGCAGCTGCAGATATAGTTTCACCTCCCCGCCTGCAGCTTATTTTTCTTTACCAGTCACCTGGTTTTAGCAAGCTTTTAGAAGCTTCAGTACCTTGTCTATCAAATTTCATTCAAACAGACCTCAAGTTCAAAAGTTATTAGGGAGAGGTCAACTGTCAACTGACCAGGTTAACAATGTAGTTATTGAAGTCCCATGGCTGAGGCAGCCTCAAGAACTGATGCAGGGAATAAAAAGGGTGTCACTATTCCTTGTCTTGTCCTCAGTGCCTTTGGCTGCAAATTACTTTCTATAAAAAAGCACACTAATTGTAAGTTGATGACCATAAGGATATGGTGCAAGACTGACCCATTTGCTAAGAGGCTTGAGATCCTGGAGAGAAAAGTAGGGTTAAGAATTTGATGTTAAGAAGAGGGTCGAAGGCACTTCCAAGGGATTTTATTTTTTTCAGAGCTTGTGGCATTAAACTGTTCTTAAAATTTAAGCTTTAACCCATGCTGTAAGTTGTACTAGGCTAGCATAAGGAAAGTCTTGGCAACTGTTGTGATTGTATAGTATTTGACTGTATCTAGTGGGAGAGCCTTAAAATCTACCTTTGAAATTGAAGTAATATATGTATATATTCTGGATACAGCTGCTTAACATGTATAATCTCAGAGATGCAGAAAAAAGTATTTATCCATGAAGTGTGTACAAGAGACAGGTTCTGAAGCCTGACAAATAGAATTTGTAATTAGCTTATTTTATAAAACCCTTGATTTTTAAACCCAGCTTGAGAGCTTTGATGGCTGGGCCTTACTTTAAAAAATCAGCTTACTTTAGCTAATGTATGCATAAATAAGCCAATGTATCTTATACTGTACCCTTTGCATGTTACTGCTACTCTTCTTTGTTTTGTTTTGGTTTGGTTTTGGCATTCCTGATGCCTCACCTGTATTCAGAGATAAAGGCTTGATAACATCTGGTAAAAAAATTAACAGTCCTGGAGGTCACTGACCATTGCTGATCTGTGCCTGAAGAAAGCCGTGTGAAACTGGAATGTTTGCTGAAATAAACATCAAACCAGATTTTAGCTGGACGTTGCTCATACAACAAGTTAATAATAGCTGATATAATACCATAAGATCAGCAAGTGGTGAAAAAACTATGAAACAAAATTGCTAAGTGCATTGGGAACGGTATGCCAAAATTCATTCTCTGCTGAACAAGGAGAAGCAGCAGCACTTAACATTCAGGGTGTGACTGAAGGTACATAGAGGGTGTTACTGCCAGCTCTTTTGCTCCATTTGGCTAGAAAGTGAGAGACCAGGCTAGAAGATGGAGAGGTTCAGCACAATCTGGGCATGTTTTTTAGAGGGTTTGCTGCAGTCCTATCTGATCAGGCTGTCTTAAGAGTCAGTGTGTGAAGACCAGATGCATTGTGTCTTGTGCCCTTATCTGTTCCATGTGGGCGTGTTGGAGAGAGAAAGCTGCAGTGCTGGCCCACTCACACATTGGCATAAATCTGCTGAATCAGCAGCAGGATGTGATGTAGTGAGGACTAAACATTACCAGCTGTTAATGTTATCGACTCCATCTGGGAGTGCAGCATGATCCAGGTATGTCCTGAGGACAAAGGAAACACAGAAGCTGTACATCTTCAGTCTCCTACTTGTGCTTCCACAGTTTAGTGTTGGCCATTAGTACCAGGCCTCAGTTATGGAAAACATTAGTGATGGCCTAGGTGACACTGAAAGCTGGGCATGGGAATTGCTGTGCTGGAGTGGCCACAGCAAAGAGAGGAAATGCCCATGAATCTGCCCTGACCACTGGTGCTTGCAGGTCTGCACTGTGGGTACAGTTACTGCTTAGTTACACCTCCCTTCTGCTATTCATTTTTTAATCATAAAAGTGTTTGAATCCAAATCTCAGATCCAAGCTAGACAAAATACTGATCCAAACGTCATTTCTGAGCCCTGTCTGCTGAACAGGCTATACAATATCCAAACTGAATGCTCAGAGAATGCTGCAGACTTTCAGATGTTCTCTTCACAACTCCATCTGTTTATGTTCACACCAACTCCACTCCATTTATCCTCACCTGCTGCTGGTGCTGTTCAATTTGCTATTGTAATGGGCTGTAGTCAAGAAAGAGAACTAGCTGAAATGGGGTATTCCTGGCTGTGGTTAGCAGTTCATGAAGATGATTTCTTCTGCAGTACTGCTTTTGAGGAAGAATCTGGTTATATGGTGATAGAAATCTCAGTAGTATCATCAAACTGATGGAGGCAGAGTGCGATTAGAATCATCATGCAGTTAATAAAATAGACCACATTCTAAAATAGTGAAATACAGGGATTAACTGAAAAGAGGGGCAAAAAAAGGGCATTTTGAGAATCATTGAGGTGTGACAGGGTGTTGCCCCAATGCTTTTGTCCTCTGACTCACTGATGCCAACCACTGTGCCCTGCTTGAGGGCATGGAGTGACGCCTGGTATCCCTGATTATGGCAGTTCCTGTGCAGGGAGTTAGAACACACTGATTGTGTTAGGGCAATCTGAGCTGGCAAAGGTGAGACTTCCCAAGGGATGCTGTAATTTGATGATTTGATAAAAAGGGGAATGCTGACACAGCCTGGAGCTCATACTGCCTAGAGCTCATACTGCAATAGGAATTGGATAGAAATTGGATTTTATCATTTTTGGAGAATTACCTGATTTTGAATTGTTTTCTACTCTGATAGGAGTGAAACCCAAGTATGTTGAAATTTCTCACAATGTGGAATTGAAAAGGAAACATTTTTTTTGGCTCAGTTGATGTTTTCATACATAACTTTTTTTGGCTTATTTTAATTATATTTGTGGGTTTAAGAGTTTTGAAAATGGAAAACCCAAACATATTTGTTATGAACATTACTCCATACAATATTTCAAAGATTGTTTTGTCTCCACTCAAAAGAAAGTAATACTTTTATTTATATTTTATTTATAATAATGAAATAATACCTTTTTATCAAATTGCAGAATGTCAGAATACTTTAACCAAACCATAATTTTTTGCTGAAAAGCTTTTTGAATGGAGAAATTACCCAGCACCTCTAGGGATGATTCAGCAGCATAAAAGCTTCAGAAACAGTAATATTTTATTGATTTTGTTTTGAACAAATTATTTTACAGATTGGGTGGCAACTAGAGAAGGGCTCTGTGGTGCAAATAGCAGGGTACTCCTGGCCACAAGCAACATTTCTTTCCCATGTTCAGTCTTTTTATTCTTCTTGTCTTCTCATTTATTTATATTTGTTATTGTCAGTGCATTTGCTACGTCTGGCTACAGTGAAATTGATTTTTCTTAGCTATGGGCTGTGGCGTGTCCCTGTAGTTTTTATTATAAGGCAGTTAATATAACCTATCTCAACTAAGAATTAAGCTGATCTTGTAAATCATCGTTTTTCCTGCACAGCAGGGTCAGAAAAGCATAAGAACCTGAATAGCTTGGGCTTGATTCTCCACCAGCCAGAATTATTTGCAGAGGTTTCACAATAGCCTTTTTCACTTTCTTTAAGTGAGGGTATAAAGTATTAGAAAAAAAATAATCTGTCTGGAGATCTTCCATGGAAAATTAAAAAAAAAAAAAAAGCCTAAACTCATCACATTATAAGTAAGAAGTTAAGCCATAAAATTCCAAAACCCACCAGCTTTTAATTTTGGAACAGTCACCTTCTCTACTTGTACACCATGACACCAGGTATGGCTCTGTAAGGAGATACACCCCTGGAGGCTTGGCTGCTGGGGGCTCTCTGGGCCAACTGGCAGCACAGCTGGGGTCTGTTGCCCTTCTCCTTGGTGACTTTGGACACAGGCTCCCAGGCTACCATATGGAGAGGTCCCACCCAACTCAGGCCCAAATCCCACAGGACCTCCTGGTGTATTGCAGCTGTGCCTGTGCTGAGCCATGGACCCTGTTGATCCAGACACGGGTTCAGATCTGCAGCCTGTCTTCCTGGCCTGATCTCAGACCTGCCTCATTACTGTGCACTTGCTTGGACACCACTGGGCTGTGTGACTCTGATTTGAAAACTTACATAGCTGGCTTGATCTCAGATGTGCCTCCTTGCCCATGAACTTCTGTGGTGATCTGGGCTCCTGCTGTAACCAGCCCAGGCCTGGATCTGCCCTACTCGCCTTGCTCAGGTACCATGGGACAGGCCCCTGACCTGCCAGCCTGGCCATCATGCTTGCCCTGTCTCATCATCCCTTTGGGAGCAGCTGTCCCATACTGTGTCCTGACAGACTTTTACTACTGTGGATATTTTGTTCTGATGCCTTTGAGCAGTGTCAGCCCTTCAGGTTCTTTTACCCGCCACAGTTACCTTTCCTTCAAACTCTTACTGATGGGAAGAATTAAAATGAAATTAGAATGTAAATTAAGAGTAATTAGTAAAATTAAAAGCCAAATTATTTGGTTGGAAAATGCCCCAGTTAAATTTCTTTTGTTGTGCTTTCTTAAAAAATTGAGAGCTCTCAGAAGACTGTAATAAGCAATTTATTTATTTAAAGCTGTTGCACAAATTGCCATTTTGGCCATTATGTTGTCACACATAGTAGAGATGATTGAATGCTGACTAGACTCAAGTGGGCTTTTTAGGCATCAAAGGCTCAAGGATGGCCTTCGGCTCCTTTGCTTCTCCTGGACATGAGTCTGATAGAGAAAGTTCTTGAGGAAAAGGGAGAATAACTGGGCCAGTGAGTGGTTTGGTCAAGTTTGGTTTGTCTACCTGAGACTTTTCTTCATCAACACTGGGCTTAGATTCTACAGCCTCGGGTGGAACTGGCTTTCTATCTTTATGTGTGTTATGACTTTCTGGTAGGTGGTAGAAAGAGATGTCCTCAGTTGAAGGGGGTAACATTTTGACTGAGCCCATTGTCTTTTGTAGATGTGGGGAGAAAGGATTGGCTTCTGAAGGGGAAGATTGTTGATGAGTCTGGCTGGGTTCTCCAGATGTCTCATTAGCTTGCTCTTCAGTGGCAGGATCCTAAATAACAGACAATAAGCATTACCTGTACTGAAGCTATTCCAAATTCTTTCAGATACGAGCAAGGTCACCCTTCACACTAAGGATCTGCTGTAGTTTCAGTCTGCAAAGACCAGATGCAGAACAGAAGCTCAAAGGATAGACATATGGAACTACTTCTTATGCCAGTGGAGGTGGGTGCATGAAACTTGCTTCTTGCATTCCATTTGTTATTTACAGTATCTTTGTAAAGCTTTCTGAACACATTCTGTGTGACTGACTCTCAACTTACTCTATTGATTCACCTAGCAATAGTCTATTTTGTCACAGGAGAAATTTCTTCCCTATTCGACCTTATCACTTTCTTGAAATCCCATATCTTTGTGAATAAGAAAACTTAAGAGTGGCTGGGCTTTCAAGAGTTCAGCTCTTGTTTTGTAAAGATGTATTACTCTTGCAATATTAAGACCAGATTGAGAATTACCTGCAGACTGTAGATTTCACAGGATATTGAGACAAACTGTTGATGTTCCACACGGCTGTTGACTACAGAGCCTTTGCAGAAGCCTATTTGCTGGAAGAAGAAAATGCAAACTTGTTTTTCACATGGTAGCACTAATACTTAGCTCTTATGTTGTAAAATAAGTGATTATGAAAGGCTGAATAGCTAGAGCTTCTGTATGTAGGGATAAGCAGCTTGGGCCAACTTTTATTTTGGGATTGGCAAGCTTACAAAGACAGGCAGCATTTTGAAAAAGGCCTTATGTTAGCAAAAGAGGGTTAGGTAACATGACAGTAAAAATGAGCTGGCAACTTAAGGCCCAATTACAACAGCACACTTAAGTTCTGCTGCAGCAGAATATCCCCATGCAGTCAAGTTGCATAATAGAACCTAATATAAGTTTTTTCAGGCAAAACCAATTTAATACCATACTAGTGAAAGAAACTATGAAAAAATGTTGCTTCTAATAGTTGTAGTTTTACTGGGCTGTAGGTAACAGGGCTTGGATCTAAGTTAAGATGGGACTTGAAATGTTACCTCCTGGCAGTATGCCCAGTTTCTTTTATAATTTTTAATTTAGTTCCTAAATGTTTTCCTTACCTGACTTGATTGTAATATGAATATATTATTTATGCATTGATTGTGATTAATTGTCTATGTCTGTTTACTTGCAAGAAACCCTTAAGAATGAGTCTGTTTTGTAAGGCAATGGCAACTCCACCTTTTTCTGTGTCTTTTTTTTTTTTCTTTCTATTTTCTTTGCCCGTGGACTTCTTAGGTGAGAATTCAGGCCTTTTACTGAAATATTTATTCCAAAGCATTTTATACATTGCCAAGACAGCATAGCAGTACAATCCATAAAAAGATGCCTGTGGGCTTTGATTCTTGTCCACAGAGAATCAAAGGAATAAGCTAAGTATTCACTGAGGAACCATAGTTTCTGAAAGATAGGTGTTTATACAAGGAAAAGTCCTTACAGCTTGTTCTGGTGGAAGTGGTTTGCACTTGGAGATGTCAGCACTCTTGTCACTTTTGGAGCAGGATGTCTCCTGAATTAAAAACTCCACAAAATATGCAGGACCAATGACCCACTGTTAATGAGAGACCAATGACAATTAGACCTTGTGCATGTGTCAGAAAGAAGGAAGAATCCTACTAAGTGTGAAAGGAGCAGGCTATAGTTGCAGCATTACTGTTAGTTGCATTAAAATAGAATGATTTTTTTTTTTTTTTTGGCCAGTGCAGCTTTATTGCCTGGTTATTTTTTTATTTCTTACAAATGCATAACCTTAGGAACTCATGGATTAGATACAGTTGAAATTAGTTGGAGTTTTGTAATAAGTTAGCATCCACATAGAACTACCCATCCAAAGACCCTCATCAGGGCCTTCTCCATAGTTTTTGGCTGCTTTAATGAACAAGATCACTTTTGCCATTTCTGAAGTGCAAGTACCTCAGATTTGGAAAACGTGAGCAATGAAATATGATATTGTAACAATATCTAACAGTTCGAGGTGAAGAGTGAAAACTACCTTGTTAGCTATAGATAATGAATTTTAGAAAGACCAGATACTACTGTGGTAGACAAACAGGATTTAGCCAGTGATCATTAACTCTCTGTTAGTCTAAAACTCATTTTAAACTCATTTGGTGAATTACAGGTATATGTTGGAAAGGATGACTGTGCTTTATTAAATACTTTCTATTAGGGAATCACTAGTTCAGGATGGTGGTAGAAGAAAAGAGCTCACAGTGAAGCTCTCCTAAATTTTAGAATGTAAATCTGTATTGAGTTTTGCATAAAGCCTTTCTTTTTGCAATAAGTAGAGTCAGTCTTGGATCAATGCAGATCCTAATTTCCCAGGAGAAGTATTCTCTGTGCTATACAGATACAAATTCTAAACAATCTGTAAGATAGAACAAATCATACAAAGTTATTAACAGGTGGATCCATTACTTCTTGACGGCTAAAGCAAGTGAGATGAGCCTTGGCTTACCTGCATTGAAGCTCTTGTGACATTGAGGACAGAAAAATAATGAGTTTGTTCACTCTCTTCATTGAACTTGGCAAGGCTTTGAACAGCAGTTTCCAAATATTTGGGCTCATTTGGATTGTCATCAACTGGGCAGTCAGGACATATTTTCCAGATATATCTGGGTGGAACTTTTTATTCAAACAAAACAATGTCATTAGAGAAAGCATAACCATATGAGCAGGCTAATAGTGTAGGTCACTGTAAGTACATATATACCCCTAACCCTATCCACTTGTCCTCCAGTCCCCTGGAATAATAAGATGTGGTTCACTTCACTCAGCAGTTTTGGATCTTTATGAATTTGCAGACCCATAAAAATGTTGCAGTGGAGGCAGAAACACTGCAGAAAGAAGCTCAGCCTACTGGCAGTAGCCTTGCTGATGTTCCTCACCTTTGAAAAATGCATAGAAATGCTCTTTGGACCAGAGGGTTGTGATAGCCCAGTCCTCTATTGTCTCAAAACAATGAGTGTAGCAGGGCAGGGCTGATAGCCCTCTCTGACTGTTGTCTCAAACAAGATGTGACACACGTGGTCACGAATAGACAGGGTGATGGCCTTGATAGCTCTGGAGGAGAGCTGCTGGTTTAACAATGAAAAGAGATAATGCCTGCAGAGGTGGGAATTCCCTCTTTAAAACCCTGTGTAACAGCATCTTGTGACAGACATTGCATTGTGCGGTGCACACCTCTCTCTGTGATTTGGAGAGACACCCACCACCCCTCCACCTCACTACCAAAAAGGTATAAAAGGACTGAAACTTCCAGGGTTATCACAGAAGGCAGTTAGAATGTGCACCCACCATCAAGAACCTAGACTGTCCCTGTGAAATCATTGCTGGATCCAAGGAGTGGTGATACCTTCTTTTGTCCTCTCTCTCTCTTTCCCTCTCCTTTCTCTTCCCATTTTCCCTCTGCTCCTGTCCAACCAAGTGTCTTTACTGAGAGTTTTCCTTGGCTCTAATAAATCAAACTCATCATCTGTTTGTTGTCAGTTCCCTTTAATTTACTCCAAGGTAATTTTTTTAATCTTAGCGCCACCTCCCCTGCTGCCCAGAGCTGGCGCAGGATACTGGGTCATGACAAGGGTAAAAGCCCATATAGAGGCTCTGCTGGGTTTCTCAGAGATGAAAACAGTTATTACTGCAGTGCTTTGACCGTACTGGCCTTATGATCACTGACTTGAGAAAACTAGGGCAGCTGAAAACTAATGCACACGCTGTGGGGCCATAATGACAATTAAAATTTAAAGTAATGGTGTGTGGCAAAAGAGTATTTTTCAAGTCCTCTTTTAAAGTGAATGTGTTAAATAAAGACATACCTGGTTGTAAAGTGCAATCATAATTATTCAGATGAGCAATATTTCTTGCCTGATTAATGTAGATGATTGCTTTGCATTGACCATAAACCTAAAACAGCATAAACATTTAGAAACAATTAATATTGCACCCTTTGCATGATCAGAAGGCTGGAGCTCCTCCCCTATGAGGACAGGCTGAGAGAGTTGGGGCTGTTCATCCTGGAGAAGGTAAGGCTCTGGGGAGACCTTGTAGTGGCCTTCCAGCACCTGAAGGGGCCTACAAGAAAGTCAGGGGAGGACTTTGTATAAGGGCTTGTAGTGATAGGATGAGGAGCAATGGCTTTAAGCTGAAAGAGGGTAGATTGAGACTGGATAATAGGAAGAAGTTCTTTACAGTGAGGGTGATGAGACACTGGAACAGGTTGCCCAAAGAAGTTGTAGATGCCTCCTCCCTGGAGGTGGTCAAGGCTAGATTGGACAGAGCCTTGAGCAACTTGATCTAGTGGAAGGTGTCCCTGCCCATGGCAAGGGGTTTAGAAATAAATGATCTTTATGGTCCCTTCCAACCCAAACCATTCTATGATTCTGTGATCATCTGGTCCCAATGAGTAGCTCATTTCCTACTTGCATCACGAAATTCTTTTCAAGAAAAAAAGTTGTGTATATACTCAGATAGAAATGAAGAACATTTCTAAGTATCTCCTTTAGAAATAACAAGCCTAGATCTTCCCCTGGTGTAATTCCAAGCTACACAGAGTCAGTATTTGCATGCAGGATGGCCTATATGAGGTACTTCTGGCACCTGAGAAGTGCTCAGATGTCACAGATTGTTTTTCCTGGTCAAGCCCTTCCGCCATGAGCTGGAACTATGTCTATAACTCAGAAAGCTTAAACCTGGAGATCAGTTCAGAGTGTCTGGATCCAGTCACTTGTCTTCCATCTTCTCCCTGTGTTGATAGTAAGGAAGGAGAGTGGTAGGAAAGATCATAAATCAGTTTTGTGGCACCCTCCACACAAAGAAACTCTGACTTTATGGCAGAAAAAAATGCTGGTCTCTTACTATCCATTGTGAGTTTGTGTTAGTAAGTGGCATATACATTCCCTGAGTGCTTCTTAAACATTGGCACACGTATAATCAAGGCCTCTAGGGCATAGATGTATTGACTTCACAGAAGCTGTATCAACAATATGCTCTTTGCACCATTTTCCTGCTGAAGGCACTGTATGCAGAAATGAGCAGAATTATTTTTATTTTTTCCATTTTTTTCAATTAAAAATGATTGACCTAAGAAGCAGCAGAGAGTAATTGAATCTTTTTTTTTTTTTCTTTTTTTCCCCACAGGAAGCTTCTTTCTTATCATTCTACTTTTTATAAGGGTTTTTTCACTTGTTCAGAATCATTTTGGTCACCTGTAGCAACAGTCTTAGATCACTTTCTGTCTTTGCAGCTTATCTTGCTGATCTTTTTCTTTTTTTCTCCTCTTCCAGTGCAATTTTTGCAAAGTTGTCAGGATAAAAGTGGAATTAAACTAAACCAAAAATTGCTTGTTATATAAAATTGAGATTCTTTTTATTCTTGACAGACTGTCTTTAAAATAAACTCTTACAGGGTTGCTATAAAAAGTAAATCATTTATTCTAAATAGTGTCCTAGCATAGCTATTTAGCTATGGCTGCTTAATAGCTTTGGTCAAAAAAAATCTTTCCATTTTTCATTTTTAATATAAATCTTACCAGTCTAGAAAATGATTAGAAAGTACAGAGAAAAACTGTAGAACTTTAAAAAATGGGGTTTGATTTCTTCTAAGCTCTGCTGCCTACTAAAAATACACATGTACTCAGTATTACCTGAGTAACACATCATACTGTGTCCAGATCTGGAACCCCTATTACAGGAAAGATCTGGATGTGCTGGAGTGTGTCCAGAGAAGGACCATGAGACTGATCCAAAGGGCTGGAGCACCTCTCCTGTGGAGACAGACTGAGAGAGTTGGGGCTACTCAGTCTGGAGAAGAGAAGGCTCCAAGGAGACCTTATTGTAGCCTTCCAGTATCTTAAAGGAGACTACAAAAAAGTTGGTGAGGGACTCTTTTAGGATGTCAGGTAGTGATAGGACTAGGGGGAATGGATCCAAGCTAGCAGAGGGTAGATTCATATTGGATGTTAGGAGAAAGTTCTTCATGACAGTGGTAAGATACTGGAACATGTTGCCCAGGGAGGTGGTAGAAGCCCCATCCCTGGCAGTTTTAAGGCCAGGCTGGATGGGGCTCTCACCAACCTGATCTAGGGTGAGGTGTCCCTGCCCATGGCAGGGGGTTTGGAACTGAATGATTGTTGAGGTCCCTTCCAACCCTGACAGTTCTATGATTCTATGGTCATACTTGAGATTAAATTAGAAAATAACATCCTTACAGTCGAATGAGGTACTCTGGCCTTACAGTTCTTCCACAACTTTCTGCTGAGTACATGGCATTCGGTATCTACTACATCCAAGATGAGATAGAAGACAGAACCAGTGATCTCCTGAAAACAAATGAGAGAGAATCATACCCCAGTTTTATATAGAACAATGTGGGAACACATAAAAGGAAGAGATGGAGAAACACAGAATACATATGTATATACACAGATATCCCTGAAAACTGAACATTCTGTGGGACAAATGCTCAGTGGTCACAAACTGGGTGACGTTTAGGTGCTCTTCAGACAGGTCTGGTCATATGTCCAGCCAGCTTTAATTGTAGTCTTTTGGAGTCAGTCTTATCCTGATTCTATTACCAACTAGAACCCAAGAATAAGGACTAAATCTAGTGATGTTTTCATCAACTGTGTTTTATGGTTAGATTTGAAAGGTAGAGGGGGTTTTTGCCTTCAGTAAGAATGAGACAATAAATACCACAAGTAATAAAAAACTGCTAACACAGAATATTCCAGTAGGTATTAGAAACAGAAATACCTTCCTTCTTGGAGTAGTGTCTTCTTCAAGTATTGATGCTTTACAGTTGCCATAAAGAGGCAATGACTGCATTCATGCAGACAAATATTCTTTCATACTAGAATGTGCTGTGAGAGACCTCACATATCCACATGGATTTCTCTGATGCACTTAAAGCTTCAGACCAGTGCTTGAGTTCTGAGCCCATGCTTAAATCCAGAAACCTTTACTCAGTTCAGTGCAGCACAGGTGCATATAGCAGCTAGGGCTCAGATTTTGGGCAAACATGTTTCTATGTGAGAGGGGCAGGGAAAGAATACAAGTGTTTATATATATATGTATAAAAATACATAATTTTGTAGTGGAAGGTGAGATGCTGCTTGGTGAAGCTCCTGGTTCTGCTTCCACTGTAAATATGGGTAAGCACCCTTCCAGGATATTTATCAGGGATATAGCTTAGTAGGATCATATTTTATTTTATGTAGTGGAAAGCTGGAAAGAGAACAGCTGTCTTTTATACATCCTGAAGAATTTAGATGTTTGGACTGGGATTATGTCTTTACTGAAAAGGGAGATAAAAACCAAAACTGAATGAGAGCAGTATTCATTAATTCATTCATTCCTAGTTGATTTCACTGATTTATGGAAAAAAACCCACACTTTATGGGGCAAGGCTCTTGTAGAATTCTGGGGCCAGTATCTGTACAATTTTGGTTTCAGTTTTGATTTCTGTCTAACAGCAACTGAAGATCAGTCAATAGGGCATCTAAAGGCTAGAGTACTGCTGCCTTTTTTTTTTTTTTTTTTTGTTTTGCTTGGAAAAACACTAAGAGGTATCTTTCTTGAGGTCTGGGAAGACTCAGTGATGCAAACTATTCTGGCCACACAGTATAGAGAGATCTCTGGAAAGAGACAGAGGTGGTGATTTTAAACCCAGACCCTTTAAATATAAAAGAGAAAAATAAATAGAGAATAAAGATAAGATTATGTTGTTAGTTTTGTCTCTAAGTCATATGCAATTACGCTTTATGCCGTTTTTTTAATCTTTTCATATCCTCCTTTTTTTCCCAGAGTATTCTAAGAACTAATCTGGTAACGCCTCACACTGAGCTCTCAAGGTTTGCCTGCACTAATCCTGAGGTTTAATTCTAAGTGTTGTTTTGAAGGTTGTGAAAAGATCAAAAGCTGCTTTGACAAAGAGTGAAGCAGCACTGCATACAATGGCATAGCAGCTTCCCCACACCTGGCTGCATACTTCCTTCCGGGGAAGGAACTGATCATAATTCTGTTTACTCACAAGGTACCTAATACCATGATGATATCTCTCTTTATTATGAGAATTAATATAGATTAAATCAGTAAATAGAAAGTAAGACTGGTCAAAGAGCAATTGCCATTTGTTGAAAACTTAGTGCAGCACTTGGTACATGCTTGTAACTTTAAACATCCTCTGTGAGAAAAAAATGTTAGTAAGACTTGTCTTGCTTGAACAAGTGATATCCAAGGAAAATGTGCATCTTGAAGGAGTCCCAAAGTTGAGATTGGTGACTTGAGCTTTCAAGTCAGCTCTTCAGGTATTCTGGAAGCAAAAGCATGCTCCTGTCTCATTAAAGAAATGTTCTTATAATCAAATGTATTTGATGTTAGATGGGGTTATTCAGCTGAATCATGAAGACTGATTGTAAAGCCTGGTATCTTGAAATCCTAAATGCAGCCACGGTGGACCAGGCTCTATTTCCTGTTGCCTGTAGCTCTCTTGTATAATATCAGCTCTAATACGCAGATGAGGTTATTATAAAATCTACACATCTTTTTGTCTACCTGCTTCTGTATGTATCATCCTCCACTGGGGAAAAGGTAATTTGGGGTTTATTCAGAGCTCAGCAGATCTCTGAAGGTTTCATCATCCTTATTTTAATTTTCATTAAAAGACCATTATGCAAAGGCTTTTTGGTATCTGCTTAGGATTGAATAAGAACTTCTATCTTTTCTGCATTGCCAAAAAGATCCCTTCCTCAGCACTGCTGATCTAGGATTGCTGCTACAATGAGTACTGGGGAGCCTGGGGAGCCAGAAGAGATGTGGTGGCAATGCAGCCACATCACCTTTGTGACAGGGTGACCTGGTGCGAGGGAAAGAAATTAAATATTTTGCCACGTTTTGTAATTTTGGTTAAGTGTCTGTCAGTGAAATTAATCATGAGCATCTTGTATGAAGGAAAAGCTCTGTCCTACTTGCATGTAAGTTAATAGCAGATGGCTCATTAGTTTCAATTAGAGCAAAACTGAACCACAGGTTGCTTAAGGGCAGGTTTGAATTTGAAGTAACTTTGAAAGTGTTTTTATCCTGAGTATTGGGTAAAAAAAATGAGAGAAAGGATGACTGGCTGATTTTTAAAAAAGGCAAAAAATACTTTATTTTTTTGAAGGGAATAGAAGGTTGCAGAAGGCTGCTACTATCCGTAAACATCGCTGACATAGCTGACAGCTGCTTATGTACTTGGTCCCAGCAGCAGGAAAAATGTGGCAAGGGGCTTAGGTGGTCTGGTTTGCTATTACAGTGTCATGGAATACCTTATTACAGGAGAAACAATATTAGATAGGAAAAAATAAGAATAAAAATTAATTAGCTTCCTAAATTCACAAAAAACCCCAAACTATGTGCTAAGGCATGAAGTTAAGCATTTAGGGAATTAAGTGACAGACCGAATCACAAACAAGGACCAAAATTCTCCTGTGCTAATATATTCTTAGCACGGACGAAAAGGAGAAGCAGAAAAATACATGAAGTGGTTTACAGCATGCTGCACTCTATGGTGGTCACAGGGATGCTCTAATTATTGTCAGTAGGAAATAGCCCCAGGACAGAGGCTCTATGACTGACGATATGGGTTGTGGGCCAGCCAGAGGCATCTCGTGTAGAAAAAATTCTCAGGAGACCTGATCCAATTATTTGGTGGACACATTCTGTCACCTGAGCAAAGCCATATAGAGAACATAGTGCAAAGCCCAGCAAAGTACATCTTTGGTTGTGAAACCTCAGATTGCTGGAGGACACATGTTTGAAGAAGCTTTGTCCTTGTGAGAGCAGCAAGAAGTAGTGTCATATCTGCCAGTATGGATCTTTAAACATCTGGCAATGAGACTGATTTTCTTTAAGGGTTCAGAAACCAGCCTTTCAGGTAGGATTATGGGAAGTGAGCAATCAGGGAATGTTAGGAGTGTACTTCCACAGTGCCTTATGTGTTGTGGGCCTCAAGCACTCATTTCAGGTTGTCCCTGGCTAGTGCTAGCAGAGTCAGCTATTGTAACATGAAATAGTAATAAATTAAGCACACATAGAGAAATAAGATACTTGAGGATATGAGAGTTATATTCCGTAGATTTTTTTTCAGTGTAATTTGTGCACTTGAACTGGTTTCAGATTTCTTCTGGAGAATGAGTCATCATTTAGAGGTCTGTGAAGGAATTCCCTGGTCCCAAGCTGGATGTATTTACACCTGTTAGTGCTTACATCTTTTTGTGAGAAACACACGATAACTTAATAGCCTTTGCACTCCAACTGCTCAAGGCAGTGGGAGGAAGGTGTAAAATGAAATTAAATCAGAGTAGTGGTGTTTCATACTAAATTTGAACTGATGCCTGGAGCTATTCCAGGGGCAGGCAGCAGAGAATCATGACTGAGATTTGCTCTCTAATTGCCCACAGTGGTGATGAAACCGTTTCTAGTCATCTCTGTGTAAAGTTGACATGGCCTCTGGAGTCCTGTGAATGCAACTTTACATTTGCCTTTTGAAATATTTCTTAGGTCACACAGATAATGCTAAGGAATAGTGATGGACACAGGGCTCTTCGTGGGGGAAGCAGATACAGAACAAGCGGGTGACTTACCTGAGGATGTTCTCGGACACTGAAAATTCGGTAGAGCCTGAGTATGTAGCCCTCCTCTCGGTCAGCATTGATCTTGCGAAGAGCTAGATCGGCAGCCTCCTCTACTGCAATCTCATCACAAGTCGGGGAGAGCAATGCTGGTGGTGATTTTCTGGTAGGAGAGGCACCACAGGACCAAAGCGCCTGTATGCCAAGGAGCACTGAAACAAGTAAAACCATTCTGCTTAGAGACCAGAATGGTAAATCAGTATGGGGGGGCTGACCTGTGCGAAATAACAGACTTCAGTAATGGAGCCCTGTCTCTTTAGAAGCTGTGTCCACTCTTTATTAGATACTGACTATCACCTTTAAATCTACAGCTGCAACAGCAAACACTAAGTCAATGATTATAAAGTCTTACAAAAGTGCTGTTGCTCTCTCTGAGATCAAAGAGCACTTTCTCCTTCTGGCTTTACATCTCCAACTTGGACTTGACTGGGCAGATCATATAACTTTAACCTCATTGCAAGGGAGAAGAATAGACATAGAGCTGTTTTCTTAAGGAACAGAATTGCTTAAATAAACTCACGTGCTAGGTAGGTCTGGCTCCAGCTCTGTTCTGTCACTGATCCAGTTCTTCTTCCAAATAAGACAATGACAAAGGTCTCGGTAATTTGAAGGGGAACTGGATAAGGGCCACAAGGCTGAATGTTTTTTGTATCTATTAAATGCTGATTGTAAACAAACTAACTGACTGTCTGTTACATGCAGTGAGTTTGATTGGAGTAGAAGGCTTGGTTTGGATTCATTCTTTGAGCATTTTTACTCAGCTGGATACCTAACTCTAAGGTTAGGTAGCTAAATTGCTAAGCCAGCAAAATGCAGTCCATGTCCAGCCAGGAAGCTTCAGGATAAATGGCCTGCTCAAGATGTTAAGTACTGTTAGATAATATGATAACAAGACAATGTAAAGAAGTAATGATCTCATCATGGTGTCTGCTTTTAAGCAGAAATTCCATTGTGTTTATTTGAGACTTAAAATTCACTGTAATTGAATATAGTGGCATACATGTGGCATATATGTGAATAAGTTTTATTCTCACCCACAAAGACTTCACTTCTGTTGGTGAGGACGGTGCTGTAAGAATTGCTGTAAAATATGATGCTGTAAGAAATTAGAGGAAATAAACTGTAGAGAAATGGCCAGAAGATAAAAGGCCATGAGCTGCACAATCCAAGCCAAACTAACTATAAAGAGGCTGACATGTCCTTGAGAGGCTGATAAGAGAAAGCTTGGCAGAGCAGTAAACAGGAGATGAAGCCAGGTGTTGGAACTGCAAGGCAGAAAAACATTGCCGATAGCATATTCCAATCAGCGTACAGTAACGAGTGCATGAACAATGTATGTTAGTCAATTGCAGGCTAACCTTATCCACATGGACAGCACAGAATTCTATAAAAGCCTGTGTCTTATAATAATAAAGGAGCAAGATTCTGAACTAATATTGGGTCTATGTCTTGACTCTGGCTGAGCAGGACTTTAACTCATATTGAGTCCGTGTCCTGACTCTGGACAATCTCCTACAATAAACAATAAGTGAACCAAGGCTATCAAAATGGTCTTATGCTGTTGAAGGTTCTGTTTCAGGATTTGTTCCCTCTCAGTGTCTTGACTTCAACCCGCTTGTCTTTTGCTTCCTAAAGATTTTAATTTCTTGAGACCTACCTTGTATTTGACCCCCTGCTCTGAGCCCTGAATATTTCTTCCTGTTTCATCCTATCTTCCCCCAACTTTCTGACTTTGTTTTCACTGCCACATTGTACAAAGTACTGTGTGAACTTGCCATCACTACATGTTGCTTCTGATGGCAAAGAGCAAGCCTTGTTTCCTTTCATCTCCTGTTTGAACTTTTTGTTGCACCTGCTTTCAGCCCCTGCTGGCAAAGCCTAGCTTTATATTCCTGTGGGTTTAGAAGCAGGTATGGTTGCATGTGAACTCCACTGCTAATTGTAACATGCTGCTGCATTTTTATTGCCTGAGAACAAACTTAGTGGTGAAGTAAGAACCATCTGAAGTTATATGCTGAGAGGGGAGGGGAGAGGGAAGGTGGTTTGTAAGAAAGTTGTAGGTCTGGGGCTGTTTGCACTTGTCTCGCTGCCAAAGTTCTGAAGGGGGGAATCTGGCAGAAAGAACTTTTTAAGGAAGAGAGACCATATAGTGTAAACTGGAGAGTGAACTGCCTTCATTTGGTTTCTTGTAGCCAGTGCCTTCTTCCTTGCTCTTTTTGTCTCCTGCTCATTTTTTGACTGTGAATTACTCTTCTTGTTGTTTGAATCAGTTGTTTCTTTGCCAGTTCACATCTCCTTGCATAGCTCTCCCAGATTTAGTCCAGACTTCTCTGTAAGCTGCAGCTACTTATCCTGTAACTGGCTCTTGGCCGGAGGGTTTAGGACCTTAGTTTTCTCTTGTTCAGTGCTATTATCTCTCTTACATTGTGTGGCCAGAATAGGCTCAAGGAAAACAGTCTCCTGCTTAGTCTTTAGCTCCTTGGCTTCTCTAACCACTTCCACAATCTACCCCAGTTTAAACTGTAGGAAGTCACTGGAGAATCAAAGGCCTGTGGCTGTAGGCTGAGGAACAAAGGAAATTGGTTCAACAATGTCACTATTTTAATTATTTTAGCACTACTCAGTGCTCTGCTTTTGTTCATTTTCAGAAACAATAAATAATACAATCCTGGTGTGACTGGAGACTGTGACTCTAGGGGAAGCCATTCACTGACTTAGCTATTCCTCTCATAGTGTCACAGAGCACAAGCTAAGCTGTGCAGGTTTATTTGTACCTTTGACTTATCCTCTCACTGTGGAATTTAGAGGTTGATTTGCCAACTGAGAGACTGCTCTGTGGTCAGTATTGATTCTCAAGTGTTCTGCTGAGTATGGATTAAAAAGGGTCATGGAAAATTCTGCCTGGAGAAAGTTTAGTTTGAAATGACAGCAGTGTGCATTGTGGCCAACCTGTCAGGAAACAGAGGGAAATAGCTGTACAAATAGCTGTTATCTTAAAGATCTGGAGAAGTGACAACCACCATTACTTGGAGAAGATCCCAGTGAAAGTCATAATTTTCTACTAAGGGGCAGTTCTGCAGTATTGCACCTTGAAGGATGCCAGAAGCTGGGTAACCATTGCCCTGGCCCTCATTTTCTGTCCTGGGAGTCTTTGTGATCACAGCTATCTGCTGGATAACACTGAGGTTTGAGGGTTGTCCCTGGTTGAGTGAGGGAGGAAAAGTGCAAGTAAAAGACATACTTGTCTCTATTTAATACTACTGTAAAAATTAGGGGATTTAAAATTTTATATATTGTCATGTTTTTTTCCCTGGTGTTAAAAAGAATCTCAGCTATTTAGCCCAACAATGCTCAAGGCATGTTTTTCTGGGAGGCAGAAGAACCTGTCTAAGGGAATGTCCATAGAAAGCTGGGTATGATTATACATACAACCAGAAAGATCAGCAGTAGCACTGGGCCTGAAAGTGTTTGAACAAGAATTTGTTTAGTGGCAACCTCAGACAGCAGGACAGAAGGGGCACATGGCTGCAAGGTTGAGCCACCTGCTGTGTTGCTAGTTGCTTTGCAAACTCAAGGTGAGGGATAAAAGTCCAGACTGCATCCTGGAAGGAAGGGATACAAGGGATGAATGTTGAGAAATACTGCAGTAGCCATAGTACAGGAATGGCAAAAGCAGCAATGCAGACTTGCTCACATTGTTCCTTGTGCCTGGAGATGCTTCCTCTGCAGCTAAAGGCTAAGAACTCATTTTCCTTATGCTTACACTACGTGTCATTTCTGTGGAGATGGGTACCAATTAGTACTGCCTGTGTCACTGCCTCTTATAATGGGGAATTGTTTTATCCCTGACTCTGTTCTTTGTATTCTTTCTTCCACAGGAAGAAGGAAAGGAAAAAAATTCTCTGTTGAAGTAGCTAAACTCAAAACATGGACACAGCTGGGAAATCTGAGCATGTGTAGCCAAAGCAGAACATAAAATACATATGCTTTAGCAAAACAGGGTTTGAAAAAGCTGAAAAACATTGTCAGCTAGTGATGCAGACCTGACAAAACTATTCATGTGGCATTGCAGGGATGGAGACATATTTGTATTTTATGTATTGCCATTTCATAGCACTCATTGCCCAGGGCATCTATTACAAAATACTGACTCTGTTACTACGACCCAGGTATGTGGATACAGGGACACACTGCAGGGAGACAAAGTGACTGCTTCAAAGCAGTCATGGAAAACTTCTCCTTAAGAGGGCAAAATATGTCCTTAAGAAGAAAGGTGTTAAGGAGAAAGATGAGGTGCAGCAACTAATTGGAATGCACAGAGCAATTCTGCCTCTGTTTTTTCCCCCTCCTGTTTTAGGAAACAATGGAGTAGCAATGCCAAGGTGTAAGAGAACATCTGTGGAGTGTGGAGGCTGCAGATGTTCAGCAACATATCCTTGCTTTATGTGGTTGGAACAAGCAACAAGAAAATGCAGCAGTTAGAGAGTTCAGAGATCCCCATGGGCAGAGATCACTTTTATAAATATACTGTTTCTGCCATCAGAGAATTTTCAATGCCTGGAAGACACTGTCTCGTCTATAACTTAGTGCCCACTTCAGGATAAAAGAGACAGTTTTGTGTGGTTTAGTTAAAGCAATTCCTAGTTTAAAAAATACAAAAGCTAGGAAAAATAATTGTTCCAGCTGAGTTAAAAACTCATTCTCATGAGTATCTGATGTTACTAAATGCTGTACTTTGTCTCATGGAGTGGGATGGGAGGATCACCTACCCTACCACTTTCAGAAATTTCTGCAGCTTAGTACTAGCACTTTTGGAAGGAATGGCTGCATACAGAATGTGTTGGAGTCACTGCTTTGCAGAGAAGCAAAAAATTGCTGAGCAATGACTGGCAGTAGCTGGTGCAATTGCCTGCAACACACTTCTGTAAGAACTCAGCATATTCCTGAAACATGAGAGCTGCTGCCTTGGTGGGGAGAGCTTGTCAGCAGTGTGTTACCATCACATCAGAGTGTGGCTTATAGAGCCTGGCGTGATTTCCCTTTTTCTTTCCCTTCCCCTCCACACACCCACTTGAAGCACTGCCACAAGTACCTATGGTTTTTCCTTTCCCCCTTGACGTAGCAGAGCAGAACCTTTCTGTGCAGCAACTTCTTGTACTGTCACTAAGAACAAATGTTAGTTGTGTTGCTTACTGGATACTGGAAGGTTATAACTAGGAGAACAGGAATAGGTTCTTTGAAATGGTTCAGAAATGACATGTGTTCTGCAGCTTTTGCTGCCTGCATGATAATTATCTCTTAGCAAGTGCTGTTGCTGGTTAAAGATTCATGACTATCTTTGAGACTGCTCCCCTAGGCCTGCAGAATTCAAGTCTGGCTGGCAATAAAGATCTTTCTGGCCCCTGTCCCTTATTGTTATTATTCTCTACCTAGAATAGATGCTAACGTGTCAGAAATTCAAGGAAGATTTGACTATTAGGGCAATGGTAAATTACCATCACTGTCTGGATCCTATTATATGAGACACATGCCTGTAGTATATTTTTATTCCCTTGAATTGATATTCCCTCATATGCACACAGGCCATACAGTACCCTGTGACAGTATTGCACCTGGTGGAAGACAGAGAATACACATCTTTGTCTGGAAGGATTGATGCTTTCAGCCTGCACAGCAATAGAAATTTCCTCATTCCTTATTCTTTTCATAGACATGGATGCTTTTATGCCATGTCCAGAAGTACTGAGGTATTTCTGGTGGGTATTAAAAGTAGTTATAGTCTAGGAAATACTACAGGTGGAAGGGAAAAATACATTTTTCCCTGACACTTCCTCAGTGTTATTGGTGCCTGATCAAAAGAAAGGACTGACCTGATTTTCTGCGGCACTCAGCACCCACACATCCCAGTGAAGCTGATGAGAAGTGCAGGAGCTTACTGTTTTTGAAATCAAGCCCAGAATGTGACTCATAATGCTGTGAAGGAGATACTTGACAACTAAATGAAAATATACACAGATAAAACATGCCAGAGCATTTCTGTTCAATGTTTTATTGTGAAGTGACCTTTGGGGTGGTGTTTCTGTCACAAAGATACAACTATTGTATAGCTCTTACAACAGTTTCATTGCAACAATATTTTCTGTATTCTGAATAGAGCATCTCTGTATGTAGAGAAAACAACAGCTATGTGTTGTGAGCACCTGTATTTTGAAGCAGGCCTTTGCAAGATCCTGGCCATGGCTCTGCTCTCTGGAGAGTAAAAGTCATTTGGGCTCAAACATTCTCACCTATTTGAACTTGATGATCTGGTCCGTGTGTTGCTGCTGCACACTGATCTTTCAGTTATCTGTATTGCCATGTCTGTAACACAGCCTATATCTTGAAATGACGAATCTTCCCAGGGCATGGAGGAGGAGGCACAAAGCCAACTGGGCGAGGTACTTTGTCATGCTGAGCAACCCCTGCAACTGCTCTCCGCGCTACAGATTTTGCTGGAAGCATGGAAGCAGAAAATTCTGAAGAGAAGGATTCAGATGCAAGAGGGTTATTATGGGAAAGCCTGAGATTATGGTTTGTGAAGCCTTGCACAACTCCAGGCACCAGTCCTGATGTAGCTTGACCTGGTGGAGAGTAGGTAACTCCAGGCTGGGAAAGAAAAACAGTTTGTGTTCAGTGACTTGGGGCTTACGATACACAGGTCATCGATACCTTACTAGGTACCCTGCTCCTAACTAGATATAGGCCTCCAACCCAGGTACCAAACATTCCTGGCAGTCATAGAAGTTTGATTGCATTTGAACACATACACAGGACTCCAGGAACATATTCAGTAGATCATTAGCATCAAAGTCTGTGAACTTTCAGGGCCACCTGTGCAGCTGATGAAACATTCAAGACCAGTTGTCTTTATTCTTTCTTTCCTCTACCTCCTAGTCATCTAATTACTGTTGTGTTACCAAGAGCTCTGGTCCATGGGAAGTATTCAGCCACCACCTATCCCTTCTCAGACCTAATGGAGACTAAAGTACCTGGAGAGCACTCAAGTCCAATGCATATGTTTCCCTCCTATTGCTGTAGCAGTGCAGGTCAGGCTTGCTGAATTCAGTACAGTATTAAGAACTACAAGCAAAAAAACCCAGCTGATTTAATCTACCAAAAATGGCTCATTTATGTTTTACATCTCTCTGCCCCACCCCCTAGCTGAGCACAGTTTGGTTCCCTTTGCCCTACCAGACATGTGAAGCTGCCAGATGGCTAGGAGGACAAACTGTCAAGCTTGGATGGGAGGGGTGACATAATTCTTGGCACAGAAATCTATAGGATACCATGAGCTACTTTACCTAGGGTTTTAGGATACAAAGTTAAACTCATCATAGCTAGCTCATGTAGTCTGCTGTGGGAGAGGTAAACTCAGGGTGATTGCTTCATAGAGTACTGGTAGGCCAGAATACTCTGGAAAGGAGGGGAGTGTCTGGAGTTGGTACCTGATGTCCATAGAGCTGGCAGTTGACTTGGAGGTCCTGGGAGGGTCTTATTACCTTTGTTGCTGTGCAGAAACCAAAATCCTGGCAGAGCAGAGCACAGAAAAGAAAAATTGGTTCGAAGTAGATGAGATTTACATTACAATTTTAAATTTTGTTATATTTAGAAATAGCTACATCTTGTGTTTTATCTGAGCAGTAAAGTGCTTCCTTTTCAGGCTGTTTGACTCAAAAGCCAACCTGTTTTAATGCATAACCAGAAAATAAGTGAAATTCCTGTGTTGTTCTAGAGTAAGATCCTTTGCATGTCTAGATATAAGGGAGGGAAAAAATACGTAAGAATCTAGGGAAAAGGTTCCCACCCACTTCAACTCCCTAGGACACATTTTCATGAGAAACAAGAGAAGAATTCTGGCATGATAAAGTGTACAACAGTACAATTTTCAAGAGTCTCTGTATCAGAACAAGGCACGCTGACAGCACTTAAATGACAGGAAGGTAAAGCGATCTGCCCTTTTGTTATGTGTTTGTGCACTGCCTGGTACAAACAGCTTGATTTTCTCAGGTGTTCATGTTAAGAAGAGCTATCAATATTATATATCCTGTTGATTAAAAATACAGTGTGTTAAGGACACTTTGGTCCTCAAGCCTTTTTGAAATATATTCAGATAGACCAGGATTTAGTCCATATACCTCAGAGAGAAAAGCAAAGTGAGATTTAGCTTTAGGAATTCCCTGCTGAAAAGCATCTCGTGATGGCATACAGCTCTTGTGCTTTCATCCTCATAAAGGTGTACTACTGCTCAAGAGTGAGTGCAGCACAGTGTGCTGTTGTGAGATCAGGACTGGTGTGCTGGCATACTTACAGACTGGTCATCAGGCAGCAGGTGACAAGCCTCCACATTAGCTTCTGCTGCTGAGCAGTTTGTGGCAGCCACAGCAAACTCAACAAAGACAACGTGCGCTGGGTGATACTGATGAAACAGGAAAATTGTTTAACTGGCTTTGCACTATGAAACTGCAGAGCTGCTTGAGGAAAGATAAAAAGGAAAATGTTGTGGCTTCTAGCTCTGCATCTCCTACTGAATTGAAAGGGATTCCTGTGGCTAAAATCACACAAAATGCTTGGGAAATGAAGAGCAATTCAGCAGGGCAAATTAGAGTAAATGAAATCTGTTTGCAAACCTAACTAGTTAGCACTGCACAATTACCACAGAAGAAATACTCTGTTTACACAAGAGGCTAGACACAGTTCTAGTAATTACCTGCATTTTGGCTCTTCCAATCTCAAGGAGCTTGAGATAGGCACCAGTACTTTTGCCATTGTAGACATTGAGTGATTCTGTAACAGTTGCCAATACCTCAGTGTCATTCAAGGTAATCAACAGTGGACAGTCAGGGCAGAGCTGGAGAATATCTTCACTTGAGTCTGCAGGAGGAACGTTTTGATAAAGTTTTAGGTTGTTTTGAAATGCATTAGAAAACTATTCAGTCACATAAAACAGTGTTTCCTGGTCTGTTCCAAATTACAGTGGAAGGAATTTTTGCAGTGCAGGCTACAGATGGCACTCTTTCACATGACTTTTGCAGTTCCAGCCTTTCTGCAAACAAAAGTGCTGTGGACTTCAATAGTACATTTTAAATGTTCTTAACTTGCCTTTTAATCGATTCTCTTTCTGGCAAACTATCCACAACACCAGTTAAAAAGATGTCTCAAGGAATGGTGGAAAAATGAAGATGAAAAATTAATTGTTGTTTGCATGTGTGTTCACAAGATACAGGATATTAGGGGTTGGAAGGGACCTTTGAGTCCAGCCCCCCTGCCAGAGCAGGACCATATAATGTAGCACAGGTTGGACCAGAACACATCCAGGTGGGTCTTGAAAGTCTCTAGAGAAGGAGACTCCACAGCCTCTCTGGGTAGCTTATTCCAATGCTCTGTGACCCTCACAGTAAAGAAATTCTTCCTCATGTTGAGGTGGAACTTCCTGTGCTGTAGTTTACAGCCATTGCCCCTTGTTCTATCACAGGGGGCAAGTGAGAAGAAGCTGTCCCTGCCTTCTTGACATCCAGCCCTCATGTATTTATATGCATTTATTAGATCCCCTCTCAGTCTTCTCCTCTCCAGACTAAAAAGCCCCACTCGTTGTTCCATTCACTCACCATTACTGGAAGTAGTACAAAAGATACCTTGTATAGGGCAGAGAGCTCACACAGAGGAGGCAAAATTGAGATTCTGCTTTCCCATGGCAACTGGTCCTGGGACCAGTCTTGTTCAACATCTTTGTTGGTGACATGGACAGTGGCATTGAGTTCACCCTCAGCAAGTTTGCTGATGATACCAAGCTGTGTGGTGCAGCAGACACGCTGGAGGGAAGGGATCCATCCAGAGGGACCTGGACAGGCTGGAGAGGTGGGCACAAGCCAACCTCATGAGGTTCAACAGGACAAAGTGCAAGGTCCTGCACCTGGGTCGAGGCAATCCCAATCACAAATACAGGCTGGGCAGTGACTGGCTGGAAAGCTGCCCTGAGGAGAGGGAATTGGGGGTGCTGGTGGACGAGAAGCTCAACATGAGCTGTCAATGTGCACTTGCAGCCCAGAAAGCCAACCAGAGCCTGGGCTGCATCAAGAGAAGTGTGGCCAGCAGGTCAAGGGAGGTGATTCTCCCCCTCTGCTCAGCTCTGGTGAGACCCCACCTAGAGTACTGCGTCCAGTTCTGGAGCCCCTATTACAAGAGGGATATGGACATGCTGGAAGGTGTCCAGAGAAGGGCCACCAGGATGATCAGAGGGCTGGAGCACCTCTCCTATGAGGACAGACTGAAAGAGTTGGGGCTGTTCAGTCTGGAGAAAAGAAGGCTCTGAGGTGACCTTCTTGTGGCCTTCCAGTATCTGAAGGGGGCTCCAAGAAAGCTGGGGAGGGACTTTTTAGGATATCAGGTAGTGACAGGACTAGGGGGAATGGAATAAAGCTGGAAGTGGAGATGTTTAAGGCCAGGCTGGATGAGGCTCTGGCCAGCCTGATGTAGTGTGAGGTGTCCCTGCCGATGACAGGGGGGTTGGAACTAGATGATCCTTGTGGTCCCTTTCAACTCTGACTGATTCTATGATTCTACGATATTGAAAATTCTAGTTTAATAAATAAGCGACATCTGACAAAAGGGCTCTGAAGATCAACAAGCTCAAATTCAGACCAGCAAGCAATCAAATTCTTGAGGTTAAACTCTGAGTGAAAAGCCTCAGTACCAGCAATCTCTAAGTCAAATCTGGAAATTGCTTCTAGATTGACTTACAGTATCTTAATTGTCATAGTAAAGAGCAGCAAAGAGAAGAGGCTGCGTTTAGAGGTGAATGAAATCAGAAAAGGGGAAAAAATTACTCTTATCATCTGGGTTTAGAAAATCCATTAGCTGTCATCCTCTATGCCATATCAATACACAGTGTTTCAGAATCAGAAAAGATTGTGAACTATAACCACTGCTTTAGTAATACTCCAGCCTCTAGATTAAAACCTAAACAACAAAGTCTTTACCTGCATGTGAGTGGCATTTACTAGCAAGTACAGATAACTGTCCATTCACCTTCTGCAGTTTGACATCACAGTCACCCTCAACTGCCTAGAGAGAGACAAAAATCAAAGGGTTACATCATTCAGATGAATAGGAATTTCTGGAAAGGGCAACTATTATTAAAATCAAAAGAACAGACCCTGGCTGAATGTTCCTGGCAAAATTATCCTGATTACAAAGGCACTGCTAGGCGTGTCCTGTTTGTGATGTTGTAAAAAACAGACCAGAGCTGCACAATTTGGATCCAAATCTGGATTTCAAGCATCAGAAGTGCCAGGGTAGCCAATTTATGGATGTGTGGTTCAGGTTCCTCTCTCATAAAAAGCAAAGAATATGAATACTTATGCATTAAGGCCTTCTGCAGAGCTGTTTGATACCATTCTCACTAATCTCAGCTGGTCAGTGGCCATGGTAACAGCAGAATGTGCTGCCTTGTGTGCAACGTGTGAGATCATCCAGCAGGGGAGGAGATGGCAAAGGCAAAGCTGGACTCACTGGGAAGAGGGAACTCACTGGGAAGTTGGAGTTACCTCCCCCAGTATGGTAAACAGGATCTGAGCTCTGGTAAATACAGGGGTGGATCAAGATTCGGATTTAGTCATGAGCACTGTGAATTGGGCTCTATTCTAGGAACAGCAGGATTAACTTGTCAGCTGCTCACTCTGCTTTCTGCTTAGAAATCAGAGCTGCCTGTGTTTGGACAACACTCCCACTGCTTTGGTTAGGGAAAACTTTTCACAGCTGGATCACGCTTGCATAACAACAAAATATTTGAGGCCAGTACATTCCAGCTAAGCATGACTTTGAAGGCAGAACCCTGTCTGAAGGGAATAGCTCTCCTGCAGTCTTGACTAGGACTAGGTGGCTAGACTTGATGGAGTATCACTAATTAACACCCTCCATGTGGCCAAAGGGTTGTGTTTACACAGTTACACAGCCTGCCCTGTCTAGAGTTTGCAATGAGGCAGTGACATCTGGACTGACCACGGATGTCTGAATCTGGATCCCCTTAACAAGGCCCCATGGCATTCGTGAACTGTATGTGGGATGTTATTCTGACAGTGACCTGTCCTCTTTAGGTAACAGGACATGAAAGAAATCCAAGAGTGAAATCGTTCTTGATACAAAGGCAACTAAGTCAACAAGGAGATTGCAAGTGATGGGGTGGTTCTAGGCTTTTACAGTGTGAGAAGATTTGCTTGGAAGCCTAACTGATTATAGCTTTGCATCTAGCATCAACATACTGAACATGCACCTTTGGACTGAGCTAGTGATATTTCAAATACTCACATGGTCTGTGAAGCTCCTTACTGTGCAATTTGCAAGAGGTGTAGGGCTGAGAATGTGGCATGTGGTCTCTAGTAAATCAAGTTCAAGAAATATTATCTCTTTATTTGGCCCCTGGAAGAAACAAACAAATGAACAAACAAACCAAACAAAGTCAAAACTGTAGTAATTACTTCACAAAATATCACCAGGTTTCTTCTTTAGGGCTGTGCTGTGGACTCTTTTGCTGACTGGCACTCCATATATACACTAGAGTAACTGCATAGGACCTTACTCTTTAATTTCACAAACAACAGGGCCCGTTTTTTTAGCTGGAGTAAGTCAGGATAGTCACACCAATTTTTTTTTCCAGCTAAGGAATTGGCCCATGAATTTTGGAAAGTCAAGCCTCTATGTATTGGGTCAGATCTCTTAAGTTAACTTGATTTTATTTTTTTTAGTAGTTTTAAAATAATCAGCACCTGGCTTTGTTGCAAAATCTTAGTGTTTCTGTAACCAGATACCAAATAAACACTGGTGCACACTGGCCTGTTTCCTTTAGTCCATCAGAACTACACTGAATTGCACCAGATAACTTCCAGCCCCAATACTTATGTTGTTTATGGGCTGCAGAATCCTTTATGGTTGTGCCTGAATCTTTGCAATAATAAGATAAGACACGTGAGTGGAAAGGCAGAAGTGAGGTTCCCTAGCTGTGAGATTAACTCTGAGGTTTGACTCAGGAGTAATTCCATTTAAATGAATGAAGCTATTTTAGTGTGAAAGTATTAAATGTGAGCAAAGCAGTGTCACCAGTGTTTTTGTGTGGGTGATTGTGGGCATACTTCTAATCTCATTAATGTCTGTTTTAGTCTCTTGTAAATGACGTTGGTATCCTCTCCCTCTCTCATAATAAGTAGAAAACAACCATGGAATTTCATTCTTGTTAATATCTGGGACCATTTTCAATGTTCTGAGAGAATCAAAGCTTCTGAATGGGTGCATACATTGTATTCATGACCATTTCTACAGCCTTTCTAGATGCCTGCAATGATGACAATAGATCTTAGTGAAAATGAGACTGTAAGCTGCAGTTATTTCCATTCGGCTTCCTTGTCACCTCAATGGGATATTAGGTAAAATTAATGCCTACTACAAAATCACTAATAGCATAGAGTTATGATAGGCATGTACATAGCAAATAAATTACCTGCATCACAAAGATTATCCTAACAATTTTCCTCCAGATTAGCTACTGAGCTCATGATTCAGCATTTTGGAGGATCTGCCCTAGCAAGCATGCTGCATTTGTAAACTGAGCACTTCCTAGCATTGTACAAAAATATCTGAACATTTCTCTCTTCCTTTCTGTTCTGCTCTTTGAGAGATACATTCCAGTGACCTGGATTCTCAACTGCTACCTGGTGGCATTGCCCCATTTAAATCGACAGAGCCATGCTGCTTTAACCCATGTGAGGACGCAGCCCTTGGCAGGGCTTGTTGGTCAGTCCCAACCATCTCCAGGTTAACAAAATACTCTGCCTTCGAGCTCCTCACTTACCTGGGGTAGCACACGGATATTGTCGATTGTGTTTAAGGTAAACTTGTATCCATGATGGCTGTGGCTATTAATGTAATCCACAGCTACTTCTGCTGCTGCTTCAGATTCTGGGTCATCACAGCCTAAGGGAGCAGGGGGAGCTGCTGGTACAGCTTTGTGAATTGGAAGCTGAACAAGCAATATGAAAGCTACTAGTGCCTTCATGGCACTCGAGGAAAGCTGATCTCTTTCAGAAATAAAGATCTAAGAATGCTGTTCAGATGGCAGCTAGGTAGCTAGAAGTGAGGTCTCATTTATATAGTACATACCACAGACTTTGCATTGAGCGCATGTCTGCTGTTCGTCCCAGTTCCAAGAGGCATTGCAAACAACAAAAGAGATAAGAAAATGTTAGGACATCAAACCGACTGATTAATATTGGCCAAAGTAAATTTTATCAGGTAGGATATTGCGAAGTCTGCTAAAGCAGCTAAAGAAGAAAGGGTCAGCAAAAATGTAGCCATTTTTAGACACCAACCAAATACTGTACATGCAGGAGGAATATGATCCCTCTGTTAAACGTGCAGAGATGCTCCTACTAATTAAGCTTTCTTGTAAACAGGACACAATCTGTTAGGGCTCAGATCTCAGCAGACACCAGTCTAAATTGTGAGATCAGTAACAAGATAAATGAGAAAATGGGAGTTGAATCCATTGTAGGGATCACATTCCACAGTAAATGTAATTATATAGCAACTTCTCCTATTGAATTAATTTGGAATAGGAAATGAGATGTAGTGTTTAAATCTTTTGCATCAGCTCTTTCTTTCTCTGAATAATTTGAATACTTCCAGTGGTTCCTGGAATTCCATTTTGCAAAGCAGGCATCTTGTAGAAATTTTTCTGGAATATGTTGTACAGATTTGAGGATTTGGCAGAAGATCCTAAAGAGCACAAACATATTTTAAGGAGAATGTAGGTGAAAATAAGCTGCTTAAATGCTCAGGAGTTCTGGGCCCCAGTTTGTATTTCCATTAGCAGTGTACACATTTACAAAACACTAAATGGAAAACAGAAGTGTTCTATGGAATGGAATACGGCTTCTATGATGTGTCCAGCATTTAAGGTCTGTAAATTAAGGTATGATGACTTGAGCTAGACAAATGCTGGCTCAATAGCCTCTAGCTCAACCAGCAGAAGAGTTTTTCCTGCAGGAATTTCAGAGTAGGTGTCTATGATCCATTTTGTGGTAGTTATCAGGCTGCAGAATAATAAATATCTCTTTTGGCTTTAAAATTTCTGAATCTCTGTTATCTTTTTCAAGAATTTCAAGAATGAGCTGCAGATTTGACATGAATAGGAGGATTTCAGCATGCTTAGAAATTTTCACTTTAGATAAGTTTTTCTCAGCTTGCAAGACAGTGTGAGCATGGCTAATAATTGTGAAAAAAATAAGGCAGTGGAGTCAAGCTTCTCTCTTCTAGAATTTGGAATTAGGGAAAACAGAATAAATGGAAAATGGTTGGTTGGACAGATTAAGTGATGGAGAAGGAAAATGGGAAAGACAAAAAAGAAGATGTAATTCTTTCCTTCATCTGTGTGGGATGAGGTGAGTTTTGGATACTAGGATTTGCATATTCAAGAGATTCCTGGGGAAAAGAAGAACTCTCTTGCAGCAAAACATTGCTCCGAGCATGGTAAGTTCTTTCCTCTCATTTGAAGCAGGTGTTGTTTGGCATTTGTTCTGTTGTGTGGATGATAATTTGTCTTCTTGACTTCGGCCTGGAAGACTTAAAGGATAGTTTGGCATCCCCAAAAAACACTCTGAGTGTTCCCTTTGAAGCAAGGAAAATTTATTAAGAAAGATAGTATTTTACTCTTTACTTTTCTGCCACAGTTACTTTCTAACTGGTGAATCTTTTTCCTTTCCTAGTATTAAACATGAGGGTAAACTTCCAACAGGTTCAGACTGAAATTGCTTTTTGCTTAAGTGACATATAATTACCCCAGGGAAGGTCCTAAACCTTTATTTATAAATCTAATGTGGTCGTTACTCAGTTTCTTAGGTTACATCTTCTCCACTTCAGAGCTGCAAATGCTGTAAGATATTTGACATTTCTGCAGTGAAGCCCTAGCTATTCCAAAATATAATATATAACCCAGTTCAGTCAACTTCAGGTTCCATTTTCAAAGAAAAACTTAAACCCTCAAATACCAAACAGTATTTATTACCTTTTTTCTCCCCTCTCCATTGTCACTCACATTCAGTATTCCATCTACCATGCAGAACAAAAGAGGAAATACTTCTCAATTTCTCCATAGGCTTACTCAAGACTTTCCCCTCTTACTGACTGTATGGACTTTCTTTGCTGACATACAGCATGTTCCCACATGATTATTAATGCTCAGTGCAGTGTAGAACGTTTGCAGCTGGCACTTTTTGGGTGAGCTGTGATATGTGTGAGGAAATTGGTATTTGGTTTCTATGGCTGGGAATGGAGTTTGCAAGTTCAGTCAGGCAGTCTGGCTACAGGTAATGCAACAAGGAGGCTGTCACCTTCTCTTCTGAAAGTGAGATTACTGAGGTCAGTTCCCCACAGGCCTGTGTCACATCACGACTGGCCCTTTTTTTGGCACCCTCACTTAAGAAGCAATAATTGCAGAAATATCTTTTTATTGAGCTCAGCATAGGTCTATATTCTCTCTTTCATGTCCTGGACATAGTAAAAAAGTTATCCTTTAGTAGTGGCTGCAAATAGCTCTTACAGCACAAGAAAGTGAGCTGACTTCCACGGGCTCCTGGACAGAAGGTCACATCACAAAGCCCACTGAAGTGAACAAGGCTTTCTCAGAATCACAGGGTCACAGAATGGCTTCCATTGGAAGGGACATTCAAAGGTCATCTTATCCAACTCCACTGCACAAGCAGGGCCCCCTATAGACAGTTGCTCAGCACCATGTCCAGATGGCTTTTTCATATCTCCAAGGTGGGAGACACCTGTGCTTGGTCACTCTCATAATAAAAAAGTGCTTCCTGATGTTCAGATAGAACCTTCTATTTCAGTTTGTGCTCTGGTCTTGTCACTGGGTACCACTGCAAGGAGCCTGGCTCTGTCCTCTTCACACTCTGCCTTCAGGTATTTATAGACATTAATAATATCCCTCCAAGCCTTCTCTTCTCTATGCTAAGTAGTTTTAGCTCTCTCAGCCTTTCCTCATAGGAGAGATGCTCCTTAACTGTCTTTGTGGTGCTTTGCTGCACTCTATGTTTATGTCCCTTCTGTATTGAGAAGCCTAGAACTTGGGCACAGTACTCCAGCTGTGGCCTCACCAGTGCTGAATAAGGGGGAAGGATCACCTCCCTAAAGCTGGCAGTACTTCAGCTAGTGCAGCTCAGGATACTGCTAAGCTTCATTGTGGCAAGGCAACATTGTTGGTTCCTGTTCAACTTGGTGACCATCAGGACCCCCAGGTCCTTTTCTGCCAAGCTGCTTACCAGCTAGGTGGCCCCCAGCATATATTTGTGCATGAGGCTGTTCTTCCCCAGATGCAGGATTTCAAACTTCTTATTGAACTTCATGAGATTCCTGGCATCCCATTTCTTTAGTCTGTTGTGATCCCCCTGGATGGCAGCGTGACCTGCTGACAAATCAGCCACTCCCCCCAGTTTTGTCATCTGCAAACTTGCTGAGGATAGAGTCTGCCTCATCACCCAGATTATTAATGAAAATGTTAAACAGGACTGGACCCCAGCATTGACCCCTGGTGTACACTGCTAATTATTGGCCTCCAACTAGACTTTACACCACTGTTCACCACCCTCTGGGCCCAACCATTCAGTCAGTTTTCAGTCCTCCTCAAACCACCTTTCACATCAGTAGTGTTAGACTTTGTCCCTAGTGAACTGAGTTGCCTGAGAGATTTGACAAGGCTTCACTGTGATGGAAGCAGAACAAGCTGGGTGTAATGCCTTTGTTATATATAAAATCTAGTATTGATTCTATGCTCAAGAACTGAAGCTCCACTGAATCTCAGTTCTTAATAATTCATATAAATCATAGTGGAAAGGTGAGTTGATGGTTCTCTTTTTTGCTTTCTCTCTTTTTTTTTTCCCTGTGGTTGGATGCTTAAAACAAGTAGTGATGACTGGAAGCTTGCTGCCCCTGCTCAACCTCATCGGGGGAAAAAAAAAAGAATTGTTTCCACAAGATGTCAAGTTGACCTCTTCCTGAGCTTAAAATTCAAACAAATTAAAGAAGCAAGCAGATAAATATCATCTTTTTTAAAGCTTCAGATCAAAGTTAAACAATTGTGGGGATTTCTGAGCCTCTCTTTTCAGATTATGAAAAGGTCTTTTTTTTTGGTAAAGCAGACAGAACAGGTCCAATTCTCTACACCACATCAAAAGATGCATTTCTGAGCAGTCAAGCGTTGTACAATACTGCAAAACTTAATCACCTCTTGCTTTACACTTGATTAAATACATTACTTTTGGATCATAGAGTTCACAAGATACTGGAACATCAGGGCTGTCTTCTATACAGCCATCACCTACACAGAAACCTGCACACTAACACAGGAAGATGTCTGCAGGGAAAATGTCAGGTAGTTAAAGTGACCATTCTTGTCAGGGCAGCATATTGCTTCCTTAAATGACAGTATAATCAGCATTTAAAAATAGAGCCTGGAAAAACCCATAGAGGTCTGAGAAAAACCTCAAGACAAATTAGGCTAATTGATTTGCATAGTCTTATTGGCCCCTTAACACTACCCGGGCAAATCTTCAGCAGATCTAAATTGGATTAGATTTACTACAGTCCAAGTCCTCCAGTGTCCCCACAGCACAAATTTTAGGCCATGAGAAAACCTGTGAAGTCTGAACAGTTTTACCAGACAGCAGTAGTAGAACATTATATGATAACTGATTTATTTGGGTTTTTTTAATTATGAAAGCATTTAAGAGAAGGAAGTCTGATCATGTGCCATAGTTTGCTGTAGTATTTGGAGTTGAGAGATTTCTTTCTATGTGAAATAGAATGTGCAGATATGGCATCAAATTTGGGAGCCTCTAGTTTTGTGTGCCTACTTAAAGATTCCCTTTCACTCAACTTTGTTATCTCAATCTGTTAATCTCTTGTTTTCCATTTTACTTCTGTGACCTGAAATAACTCACTTAATTTTGTAAAAAGTTTTGATGTCAGTGGTTGAAGGATGTATTGACGGGATTAGAGGAATCAAAGAGTCAGGAAAAACAGCTGCCAGGTAGTAAAAGTTTAGAGATTTCTTCGTTTACTGGAGATGTAGCAGGATTGAGAGGGTTGAAATTAGGGCTCCCAGATTTCCTATTGATCATTTCAGATTTTTTTTTTTAAGAACATGAAAAGTTGTCAAGAATTCTGATATTTTTACTGGAATGGAAATTCCAATTTTTGACCAGCTCTCCCAGACAAAGCCAACCAAGTCTATTTCTGTTATGGTCTCTCTTTTTCTATTTTGCTTTTCTATTGTCTATGCCACTGAAATACTTGAGTGCCTTCCAGAAGTGCATCAAGTGACACAACTAGCATTTATTACATGACAGTCTATTCTCCCTCTCTTCCCAGTGGGGAGATTATATAAGATGTTTTGTCTTAGTGAAGTTTTTAATTGATTTAAATTTTCCTCTCCATTTCCTCATTTTCTTTGCTACATGTTTTGATGTTGCAGTCGGTAACAAGAGCAGTCGTCTGAGTCAAGGATTTTCAAGTCCCTGTATGACTTCCCCTGTGTTATCCTATCCTGGTGCATAAGACTCCCCTTCCTAAATTTTTATACTTTTTTTGACCTTTTATCAAGGTCAAAGTTATTTATGTTGCTATGCAACTCTTAACAGTGGGATATTTTTGCTTCAGCCCTGCAGGGATGTCATGGTTCTCTCAGTATCATGCTTGTGCAATTTGAAGGGTGTGGGAAAGCTGTGTTGGAGATGGTTAGGTGGCAACTGTGAAATCAGAGATTAGCAGCTACTGAGATTTGTCTTTTGGCTTGATGTCCTTATGCTGTATTTTGGGGTTCCATCTCATACAGGTGTTCCCCATGAGCATTACTTCATATCAGAACCTAGAACAAATAAAGCAAGATACTGGGAGGAGATTGCAGAGCTGAACAGCAGGAGCAAACAGTGGATCAGACAGCAGAAACAGAGTATTTCACACTGAGTAAACAGAGACCCTGCAGTCAAACTGACCTCTCCTTGTCACAGTGAACAGCATGTCAACCTAAGTGAATTTAAACTCCGTGTACTATGAGGACTAATGACTATCCTGGCATTGCCAGGGTGTCCACAGACACATGGCTTCAGTTTAAAAAGGCAAATCAAAACATGCCACATTAATTCCTTCTACTTACAGGAATGTCTGAAGATGTAAATTCAAAATTGGTCTGGATGCTGTCATGTCCTATGAGGCTGTTAGTCTCTTTGATGGAGAAATCCACATGATAGCTCCACATGTTATCTTCCCTTGCTGAGTTAAATCCTGAAATTTAGTAGCAAGTGTTAGGGAAACCTGCTGTGCTCTCTGGATCCCCACATGCTCAGCTGCAATGACATATTTTTGATGTGAGAAATGAACTTCACTCTTGGCACCGTAAGCAAGTGCTTTTTCCACTGAGTTTGGTGGAAAAAAAGCTACACATTCATCCTCGTGCTGCAGTAGTCTTAAGAACATGAAATTGTTACCTACTTGTACTGGGCTACTGTTTTGAAAATGGTGCATCTGTTTCCATCAGAAGGCTCATTGGCATGAGTGACAGGAAGATCCATGCTGTTACAGGCAGGGCTGAGGAATGGCAGGTGGGAGGATAGCAAACTGATATGTTTTCTCACCTTGGAGCCTTGCTTCAGGGGCATGACAAACTCAATCAATGTCCCAGTGAGATTTACATAATTCTGACAATCAAGAGGGTTTTTTAAAAATTAAAGTTATTTAGTTTTAGTGAGGGAGACGATCAAGAAAGTTTTTTTTTTTTTTTTTACTGTTACATGTCCCTAAATCATCCATTTAGTCAACTCCTGCTGCTGCTTTCCAGCCATGTGGCTAAAAAACTGGAACTAGGATGGAAACATGAGGGGGACATTTTAGTTTAATAGCATGGAGGCAATGTATTAATAACACATTTGCAATAGGGGAAGTGGATCTTTCCAAGTTAGTGCACTTTAAAAAGAATTTCTGTAGACATTCCTGCGTAAAGAGTTGAAATTTTGCATGTTAGACATAAAGTATGGATGACTTTTATGACAGCAAAGTAGCTAAACTTACAGCTTTCCTTGCTTAATTTACACAACATCAGATTCACAGCAGACAGGGACTCGAGGCTGTCAAGAGCAATAAACATGAGGCAGTCTGAACAGACACAAATGCCCAGGTGACCTTCTCCTTAGTGCCTAAAAGAAAGGGAGATATGTATGTAAGCTTCGTGGGCTGATTACAAACAACATCCAGTGTCACATTTATATAAGCAGGTGCACATCAACAGCTTTTCCTGAGATGTTTGTGAATTTGTTAAGCTTTGTAATGCCAAAGGAAAGAGAGCTTTATCTTTGTTTACATTCAGCCCAGAAATTCTGAACCTAACAGTGATATTAAATTCTGCCAGTTAGAAAGTGTACACAAAATTAGCTAGAGTGCTGCTTTTGTACTCGTGGATTTATGAATAAAACAGACAAAGGTAACTCATAGAACTGCTTTATTGAGGCTACAAGGTTTTGTAGTGGGCATCTCAGCCTTTGCCTTTGGCATATCCCCTTTGCTGTCCTGTCAAGCATCGTTGGTATCAATGGGTGTTTAATTTCTCCATTCATTATTTCCATTCTTTATTGCTGGTGGCAGCACCCTGTCCCTGACACCCAAGTATGTCTTTTGAAAGGGATCTTGGGTGTTCTTGAGTCTTGCTGTTTAACACAGTCAGCCTGCGTCTACATCATAATCTCTTCCTGACAAATATATCTGAAATCCCTTTTTTA
Organism: Indicator indicator; assembly: GCF_027791375.1. Taxonomy (NCBI): domain Eukaryota; kingdom Metazoa; phylum Chordata; class Aves; order Piciformes; family Indicatoridae; genus Indicator; species Indicator indicator. Next base: position 20,609,058 of record NC_072022.1, on the reverse strand, counting down.
TGTCACTAGAGCTCAAAATGTTTGAATATGCTGATTTCCATATGACCTCCACAGCATCACCACTGATCCTACTCCTTATGCTAGTCTGCTAAGTATGTCATCATTTCTCCATGTGGTTCCCCATTCATGAGAATATCAACTTCAATTTTCTACTCTCATCTGCAAGACTGTCTAAGACCAGATCTTCTCTTTTACTGTTCACCTGGATCTCACCTGGTCCCTTCTGCCATCACAAACTCTTTGAGCTGTTCAGCCCTGTCACTGGCAGATATGTCTCTTTCACCCTCTTCAAAAAGAATCCCATTCCTGAGCTTGTCCTTGAGGCTATCACCTCTCTGAATTCTCACAGGGCCTGAAGAGTTGCCCCTTGTCACATTATCTATAGTAGTGTTACATGACTTTTAAACCGGTGTTTATGATACAGAGAGGCTGCACTTACACTGAAAACATTTTAGGACTCCTCAAGACAAAACATCTGAAAACCATCTAAAATGCTGAGTTTGTCTGCTGCATTTTTGTTTTGCCAGGTATTTGCTTAATCTGCCTTCAAGAACATCCATGGCAATGCTACTCTAGGGACAGCCTTATCATCTTTGCTTAACAAGTGCAGTTTGGTATGAATCATTCCTCTGAAAATGGATGTCTTAGCTGACCCTTCCTAACTGTTGCCTCTATGTTGTAGTCCACACACAAATCATGAACATGAGACTATCCTTGGGATAGCTGGAGGAAGGCCTTTCACTGATAAAATGGAATGCAGAATATTTGCTTGCTAGAGAAGCCAAAGTGAGGTCTAGTTCATACATTTTGAAACCTGCATGTTCTTAGTAGAAAAGTTGTTAATACTGGTGTTAAACATCGGTGTTTATCTTGCTATATAACTCAACTTGAACTCAGCTGCAGTTTTATGTATTAACACTGAAGCATAAGGCTTGACTAGTTTGATGATGTGGCAACTCCCAGGTACTTTCTGAAAGGAAACAAGATCTTTTATTAACTTTGCACCAATAAGAATATAGAATATATGCCATTTACCTTAAGTTTCATGACAAATTATTTGCTTCATTGTGTGAAGCTTCCATTATGCTATTGTTTAATGATTCAGTTTTTGAGAGAACTGCTGGGTGTTGGTTAGAAATCTTGCAATCTGAAATACCACTCAGGAGGTATTTCTAGAGGAAGTAAAATTTTGAGTGTAGCTGAAGTACTGTTGAAGATTATTGTGTAATGCTACGTGTATACCGTAGGAAGAGGTAGATACAGAGCTCTGAAAAGAGATTTCTTTGCTTGGCATTGTCAACTACTGTCAGTGTCATCTCTTTTTTGGCTTCCAGTATAGCCCTGCAAGTTCTTGAGCGTCAGGTTCTTGGATCAGACTCATGGAAATGCCAGTACAGATGGACAGATGCACTACATGTGCTTTGGAGGGCTAAAGCACCGTTGCACAGGACTGCTAGACACTATTTGTACACACAGAACCAAATAATTCATACTCCCTGCTCTGTAATCAAAAGCCATTCTTGGCTGGGGGATAGCCCTACAACAACATTCTTGCCTCCCCTTGAGAGAAGGAAGCCAATGATTATTCTGCTACCCTTCATTATCATTCAGTGTGGTATAAACTGGCCAGGACTTGAACTCTCAAGTGCCCAGGAGGGCCAGTACATGAATATACCTTGTGTCAGCAGAGGCCATTTCAAATAATACAGATGATGACAGATTGATGTTGGTAGCTCATTAGGCAAAGCACTGACCAAGACATCAAATTCCTTTCAGCAAGAATATGGCTGGACTGTTTGCTGTTGTGCATTAATGGAGAGACATTTTTCTTCTTTGATTTCTCTTGCTTCCTGCTTCCCATGTTTGTGTCAGACAGTGCCCGCTATCAGATCTGTCATCATGTTTGACTTTCCTAATGCAAACAGCTGTGCCAGAAGAATCAAGGTGTAAAGCTAAACCCAATCTGCAGATATAATATGTAATACATTTCAACAAAAGACCTGTGTTCACAAGCCCCCTGTGGCGTACAGATTTTAATATAACACTTGGCTTCTAGCTCAGCCAGATTCAATAGCACAGTCTTCCCACCCATGCCTGAAAAGAGGGATAACAGATTTCTGAAACAGTGTAAGGTGTATTTAGATTGCTGTCTCCATGATATGCTAACTCCTGCTCTCGTGGATTATGGTTTCACACTTTTGGGGCATTGATGGGGCCCCGAGCAACCTGATCTAGTTAAAGATGTCCCTGCTCACTGCAGCAGGGTTAGACAAGATGGCCTTCAAAGGTCCCTTCCAACCCAGTGCATTCTGTGATTCTGTGTCATTAAGCTGGTAGTCTGTGGGCCAGGTCTGTCCATCTGCCTCATCCTGAACAAGATGGGGAGCAGTTTTCCAAACAGGAAACACTGCCACAGTTCTCTACCTACCTGTCACAGTCCAACCAAGGAATTCAGGTGACTTCTTCTGCCATCAAATTCCTCTTAAGTGATCTGTCTGGGGAGGAAGACAGAGTGAACTTGGACAAAATGCTGCAGAGAAGAGAAGGAGGTCTGAGATTTAGTGGAGGAAGGAATCTTTGTGGTCTTTGTGCCCAGGAGGATAAAATTCTGTGTTGTCTGTGGGCTAAGGAATGGCAAATATGTCTGAGGCTAGTTGGCCACCATGACCACCCAAGAAGAAGGGCTGGTGCTGATACCAGAAAGAAGGAGTCCACAGATGCTGAGAACAACCACAGAGATAAGATGAACACCCAAAGGAAGAAATCAAAGCAAAGAGAGGAGAAGAGGAGTCTTCAGCAACTGAAAAGATCTGAAGGTGAGGATGGGTGCTAAATAACTGATAAACAGCTCATTAGCCCCTGTGCATACTGGACAGTTAATTCAGCCTGATTGTACAGCATCGTCCCTGGAGATTCTTTGCAGTCTTGCAGTTCTGTGGCTTTGGGATTCAGTAAGTTACCTTACAATACACTGGGTACTTTATCCTCACAGGCAATATTATACACTGTGCTTTTCATATCCAAAATGATTTTACAAACCACATGGATGATTACCCTTGGAGGTAGGAAGAGACAAACATTGCAATTATACAGAATACAATCCTGGAGTAAACACCACTGCCATTCGAGTGTGGTAAATGTCACAAATGGACCTGATTGCTGTGGGACAACAATTCATTGTTAAACTGAAGATGTATTTTGTCCCTGTTTACTGTCATTTGCTCTGATGGTTTAGGTCCTTGTCTTTTCAGCTGTGATCTAAGGTATACTCATAGAATAAATTGCAAAGGCTCATGATGAACTGCTTTAAATAGAACTGGCTTTAGAGAAAGTCAATGAGGAATGAGGCCGTGGGGCAGGAGCAGCCTGTCAGACATTTCCCACATCTCAGTGTTGTGCTAGACATCTTAATGAAAAGATTAGTGTTAACATTGTGTCTAATGTTACCAGTCTGATGATTCACATACCTTTTATTGATTTTGTTTGAATTGAGTTTGCAACTGTTGGTTTGGTCTTAATTTATATAACCAGTGGCCAAATGTACTGTTTTCTTAGTAATTCTTGCATTACAGAGAGCTAGATGCAATGACAGTAACTGCGCCTGGCAGTCTACCATCTGGGTACATGCTAATAAAATAATCATCTGCATAATTTTGGAAGTCATTGCAGATACTGGGGGGTGGGAGGAATGTATTGGGTTTGATCTGAAAATTACAGGCAGCCCAGTAGAATAATAATGATGCAAATAATTTCCCCTAAAATCCTGAAATGGTCTCTGGTGGGATTTGTTTTACATGCATCATGAAGCTGCCGATGTTAACTTTGCTTTGATATCAAAGGTAAATAGAGGGTGAATGATTAAATAATTTCTCTTCAGTTTTGCTGAAAGTAAAGTTTAAGTCAGTATGAAATGAACAATTTCTGCTCTCTATTATGACAGTTAATGAGGAAGGAAACCTCTTTTTTTCTTGTATTACTAAATAATAAACTATTAGGTCCTACGGTTTTCAGTCACAGTGGGGTCCCATTGTTCAGATCAATATGAGTTTGTAAGAAAGAGTTCACTGTCCAAGGAATATATGCTTTTGGGCTTCTTCTGCATTCTGAAATCAACTGTAACTCCCCCCCAAACTGCCCCCAAATAAATCAATCCAGAAAAAGTATTATTTCCTTAAGTATGTCTCTGTAAGGTGTGTGTGGCTCAAACACATTAGCATCATAGTTTTTTCAGGAGTAATTTCCCCTATTCCTGTCCAAAGCCCCTTCTGCAGCTAGAGATGAAGACAAAATATGTTGTTTTGGGGCAGGAGGGCCCACACATTAGGTAATTTCTGAAATAGTGCTTTCCATATTCAGTTTGCACTCTGTCTCCAGTTTATCCATCCAGTTTATCCTCATCAAAAACACTGAATAGGATGCAGCAGTTCCTGTGGAAAAACCATTGGAGCAATGAATCAGACTGGTTGGTATCTTGTGTAGAGCAGAGAGGGACACTGGAGATCTTTTGATATTATGATTTTGGATTCCACAAATTTAAACTTCCCTGCAAGCAAAGTCTTTGAAAAGAATTGTGGGAGGGAAAAGTAGGAAAGCACATTGAATTTCACTGAAACTAATCAGGTTGGAAGAGCCAGCACAGAAGTTTTGTAGATATTTTTAAAAACTGGCTGGATTTATAACCTGTCCCCTCAGAAGAGGGACAATGAGGGATAGTTTGGATGTGGTGCATGGGGGGGGATATGGTTTAGGGGTGAACCTGGCAGAGTAGGGTTATCAACTGGACTTGGTGATCCTGAGGGTCTTTTACAACCTGAATGTTTCTGTAATTCTGTGATTGTACTCAGACTTGTGGGTGATAGATATTTAAACACAGAGATTGAGCTAGGAAACCAGTTTGAAGGGAGTACAGGATGGAAAATGACTAAAAGGAAAAGAGATACCAAGACAATGTTAGAGAGAATTATAGAATACTATGTGAAGCTTGTGGTAGGAGAGAGGAACAAATGAAAAGGCTTTCCTAGAGCAGGAGTTCAAGTTTGCTTGTGTAACAAAGGTCAAAGAAATGAGACCTGAAATAAGAGTAGAGAAGTGTCCATGTTTTCCAAGAGAAGCTATTAGGGCAGAAGAGCCTGGGCCTATAAACAAGCAAACAAAATGGCTCAGAGTAGCTAGGAACTGCAGACAAATGTCTTAGAGCTTATAATTGTAGTGTTCAGAAAACTGGAAAACCTGCACCAGCCACATGTCTGAGAGGTATATTCTGGCTGCAAGGGTTTGTACCACCAGCGAGATGGTGAACATGCTGGGAGAGAACTAAGAACATGCTGCTAGTAACAGGTATTAAGTAGTGGGCTAAGGGATTGCCACTGCCAAGTGTTTTGCAGTCACTGTTCCATGCCTGTGGACCAAATGCCAGGATCCATGTCCAACCAGAGCATACTCAGGCAATCTGGCAGATGTCCATCAGAGGTACTCAACCACATCTGTGACGCTGTGAGAGGTTGTGGCAATGGGGCAGGCGTGAAGAGCAGAGCAGGCTCGATTCCCAAGTCTGCCCTTAAGGCATGGGTTGACGTTACCAGTCGGCTGATGCAGACGCTACCTGCCTTGGAAAGGGGAGGTCCCATCCCTTCTTCCTAGCCGCAGGCTCTCACCCTTCTCTGACATTCCTCCTTCGTTCATCTTACCATGCAGTGACTTGATGCAGGGAGCAGAAAATGAATCATTCATTGTGGTAAGGTTACTTCTTTGGCAGATTAACTCCATGAGTTGGGTTAACAGGGATGCAGTGAGTGGCTCTGCCGGCACAAGGGAAATAACAGCAGTCAGCGGGAAACCTGGATCATCTAGCCAGTGAAGTCACTGAGTCATAAAAATTCATTTGGAGGAAACCTCTGGAGACCATTTGGGCAAACTGCCAACACAGAACAAGACTATCATCGGCATTACAATGGTGGTTGGAAGCACCAGCTGGCTTAGCTTCGGTTTCGTTGCACATGAAATAGAGGTAACTCCACTTGGTGAAGCTGAAGAACTGTTTGATGATGCATCTGGAGATCTATAGGTGGCAAGTACTGCCTTAGCATGAGGGACTTGCAAGACCTCATAAAACTGTTGGATGCCGAAAATAGGAAATGTGTTTTTCCCAGCCTTTGTATAAGGTGTGTGATAGGGACTAATGTTATAGGTGCAAGGATGGATTTGATCAAATATTAAGACTTCTAAGCACATCCTATGGGAAAAATACAACCATATGTCACAGAAGAGGGGATGATACACAGCCCTAAATATTCATCTGTTTCTCAGTAGGTTTAAAACCCATGATTGCCTGGAAGCTATTCCTGGTGTGATAATGGCTGTCGTATTTGTCTACCTAAACACAGTGATGGCAGAAAAGAGAGACCTTCTTTTCTCCTTTATAGTAGCTGGATCAGCCATAACCAGTTCCTTTAAAACAATATTTACTTTTCATCAGAAGTTTACATAACATGTTCTCCAAAGGAACAAATACTGTGTTTCAGCACAGTTCGAAACATGGGAGATGGAAAAGAAGTTAATGAACAACGTTTAAGTCAACATCAAAGAGCTTTCTTTCTCTACTAAATACCCAGACCGTCACACTATGATGCAATAAGAAGTTCATGGTCAGTCTCTTTCAGCTTGCTCTTCAGTACTTTTTTGAGACCCCATGGAAAAATGTTACACTGGCCTTGAAAGAGTTAACTGCACCTTGGGATGAGCCTCATCTTATTAGAGAGGTCTGAGGGAGAATTATGTTAAAATATTATAAATAAATGAAAATGAGAGGAGAAAACCTAAAAGTCATCTCTAGAGGAAGGAAGAGCCTAGTGACAGATACTGTGGGGTTCAAGAGAAAAAGATCTGCCAAGCTTGCAAGAGAAGAGAAAAGAGTGGAGGAAATAAGAAATATCAGGTTAGTGACTTCAGCCCATGGCAGGGTTCTTGCCTGCAAGTCCTGTGCTGGGGAAGAAACAGAGCTTGAGTTCCTTTCTGGGGATGAGAATCTCTCTTATAACAAATCCTCATTATTTGAGTTCAGAACTGCTGGCTGGTGTGAAGATATTTCAGTAGCTGGGCAGACCTGTGCCTGAGTATGCATTAACTAGCACACTTGAGTCTTGAAACAAACTAGATCTTTGCATACCTACACAAGGAGTTTGTGGTCTATACAAGGGACTATCCCAGTCCATTTTCAGTATCTCGCAATCTGTAGCCTTGCTCCAACTGCAACAGGCATGAGCAGCAAACTGCCAGCATTCCCCCTCCCTATGGAATATAAAAGCCATTGGCAGAAGAGAGAGAACATCACAGCAAAATCTGGAGAGCTCTGTACACTTTCCTGGAAGGAAGAGGGCACTGGGGACAAGACACTTTTTGTCCTAGAACTCTGTCAGACTGGGCAAGTAGAATTGTTTGTCCCAGGTATATCTAACAAATGAGCAAACAGGACATCAGGCTTGTGACTGGAGAACAGCAAATAAAAACTTCCTGTATTTACCAGTAGTAACAACAGAGTTGCTAGGTTTGTAACAATAGCATGTAAGGTTTATGAATAGACTTTAGAGGGAAAAAATAATATGAGAGGAAGGATAGGAGGGAGAGAGAGAGGAAAATGGAATAAAATATAACAAGGTTGTACCAATTTTGGGTCATGTCGCACTATTATTTTTAAGATAATAAATTTTCACAGCCAGGGAAAATGTGGTAAATCTCCCAGGCTTTAATAAGTATCTGATAGCTGCCATATGGGGAATTACTGAAGATGTTACTTACATGTTACAATTCTGCTGGATAAAGGGGAGACAAAAATATGTACTATGCTCAAGAAATGTATCAGCTTGGAGGAAATCTGACAGTGATGTTTCCCAGATATCTGGTTAGTCTTAAAACTGTTTCTGCTTTAACATATTCATCAATGTCCTCAGCACACAGGTAGGGACTCATTTATGCAAGCTGCTGGTAGCATTTAGAGGTCACCATTAGTGAAGGTGGATCAGGATGTGCTACACAAAGGGCCAGAAGTGGAATGGAACTTAACAAAAGAAAGGAAAGTAGAGCCATGTGGTTTGGAACATAGTGCTGTAAGCTCATTGGTAGCATAACTGACAGGACTGGAAAATGTGGCCATTTAGCCTGATTTCGGGATGATTGGACTGTTAGCATGAAGCATCTGGAAAGAAATGCAGTGTCTGGTGGTGTCCTGAGGAGAGGTGGATCAGGGAAGTGTGAAAGCCTTTGTCAAGGGAAGCAGTATGGCAACTGCAGTGCCATAATCTGGTCTGATCACCCCACTCAGGAGTGAGCTTCAGTGGAGGTGGGTGTAGGAAGCAGCTTCTGCAATAAGCAGAGTCTCTTACACAAGAGCAAACTAGGGGAAAATAATGCTTTTATTCTTGGAAAATGAAGACTATGGGGACAACAGCAAAGAATGCCCTTTTTGTAACAATACAGCCTGTCAGACATTCTCAGTCAGTAGAACCTGGACAGATTGAACAGTCTGTCTGCTTGAAAAACAGTAGTTCACCCATCCGTCCACAGCCTACATTTGCATCGTGCAGTGATCTGGAAGCCCTAGGCATGGGCTAGTCCCTGCTGGCCCAGCAATGGCCCCCATTAGAGCAAAACCAACCTTAATCACATCCATCTTAATAAAAAAGGGAGAAACTGCAGAGATGAGGAACGACAATGTGGAGATAATTCCATCTCCCCTGTGTGGGAGGCCAGTGTGTGCTGACTGCAGAACTATTAGGTATTTATCTATGTATCCTATAAAAAGGAGAGCTGGAGGATGCTGATGAAACAGCTAAATCTTAAGATCTGCTGCAAAGCTTGTTCAAGATCTTCCATCACAGGTGGATAAAATAAATGGATGTAAAGTCATGTGAGTGTTGACTGTATGCAAATCCTGTGGCAAGGCAGTTTCATATAAGCATACCAGTAAGGGTATCTACCTAAATCAAATGGCCTGGAGGTGCAGGAGAGGAGGCTGGATTGCAGTCTCCATTTTGCAGACCTGAATCTGAAGTGACTCTGCAAGAGCAAGTGAGGTTATACTAGTTGGCTTTCAGCCCAGTTTGGTTCGCTTGACCAACTGTCTTTTCACCTTTGCTCACAAACAACAGTAGATAAAAGTTGGCCTTATCTGTGCTTTTCTTGGTGACTTAATCCTCAGCACAGGCTTACTTATCAGACCTCAGTACATAAGGCAGAGTTAATTGGCTCAGATCCACCCGAGTGGAGGTCCCTGGGGCTATGCTGATTTTTACCAGAAAATGTTCTGACCTAGCCACTCGATTTCCTTAAGTAAAAGAGCTACTTGGATTTTTCAGTGAGCTTAAATTAGTCATAAAAGATAAATCTTTCCTCATTTCATGAGTTTGGAACATATTTATTGTGCAGGTACTTGCTGGGGAGGTGAGAAAATTGTTCCCAAGCCATAGGGATGTACTTGCTGCTGCTTCCCTGCTCTTTAAGACCAGTGCTGTGTTTTGGCTGCAGCAATGTGTGTCCACCGGCGAGTTCCCGAGTGCTGATGTCACAGCCCTTGCCTAAGTGACTTCTGTTGTTATTAGTCTTACCTTACAAGATAAATAAACATCTAGAAAGATAAATAAGCAGAAGTATAAAATGCGTGGAGACACAGGAACGGCTTCAGGTGCAATTCTCCTAACTCACAGTAGATGGTACTAATGCCTCTCCAGTAGCATCGTCTTTCTGATGGGTTTGAAAGGCCAAAAGAGGCTTACATCTGAATCCGCTAAAAATCATACAAGCCAAAGGCTGTAGAATATCGTCTCCTCAACATCAGAGGGTGTTTAGCAGCCCAGTCACGGCCGTGTGTCAGTCTGTTGAGCTTTGCTGAGTTCTCAGCTGAAACACTACCATAGAGGAGAGTGGCAGGAAGCATAGCGGTTGTTATGAGACTTTGTGAATTTTAAATCTATTTTCAGGAGTTCATAAAAAATTCTCTCTGGCCTGCACTTGAGGAAGCACTCTGAAAAATTATTGCAAAGATATGAAAGGCCAAGGTGGAAAACTTCTGAAGTACAGCAGCATAGATTTTTACTCCTGCTCTGGCAGGGGGGTTGGACCTGATGATCTCTTGAGGTCCCTTCCAACCTCTGATATACTGTGATACTCCTTATTTTGCCCTTTCTTTCCCTACTGATGTCCCTGTTCCATATCTTAATTATCTCTGAAGGAAATACTACTCTTTCCTCCTTTTGTATATAATATCCTGCAAATGTCATTAAGTCACATTGTTTCATTGCACTGGGGTGCCCAGGGAGCATTTCTATCATCCTTATGCATGTGATTAACATAGATTTTTGTAATGGGTAGCAGTTCACCTGGACCAGTTTCCATGGTGCTGTTCAGTTGGAAGTGTGGGATCTCACACTCATTTGCTAAGAGCTGATGAGGAGTTGAAAGGGAAATTTCCCTTTGCCCTTTTTTTGGTGGAGGTCACTAGTGCTAATAATTTCCTTATTGGATTTCAAGCATTCAGGTACTCTTCATAGACATACCCTCTGAAATTTGCTGTGAGGACTGATTAAAGGGAGACAATCAGATGTGCAAAATGACAATGTCTTTCAGCAACTACTGGAAGGTCAGTCAAATACTTGCTAACCAGTATGAACCACTTGACTCCTCTGCACCTTTAGAGGTAAGCTGAACTATGCCTTGGTTTGAAGGCTGCATTGCTAGTGCAGTTCATGTACAATATAAACAGAAAGAGATTAAGATCTTTAAGGACAGATTTTTGTTTTGACCAGAAATGGTTTGGCTATAACTTGTCCCAGCCTTTGGGAAGCAGGCTTATATCAGATTCAGTCCTCTAGCCGGCTTTATAAATTTTATGGCAACCTTCAACTGTTCATTGAAATGCCTGCAAAATTAAAAATCCACTTCTCTTTATAGTGGCAGTGATAGGAACAGAAAGCATATTTTGTCTAGCTGTCTGCTACTGTAGTCTAATGGAGCTTTCTATGGTGAAAAGGTGCACAATTTATGTGTGCAGTAATTGACAAAGCTATGGTAAAAGCCAGTTTACTGATGCCTGTTGACTGAAGATTTGAGGATGTTTTTGCACTGCCCTTGAAGTTAGGATTGCTGAGCACATACAGTATTGGTTCCTAGTCATTACTTAGATCCAGGTACCTATTGCTTCAAATTGTGACAATTAAAATCAAATCCGGCAATCATTCCAGATCCCAGTGACCTTGGTGATGGAGTCCTGTAGATTGCATGACAGCAAACAGGTTGGTACAGTCTGACCAAATACCACTGAATCAGCTCGAGGATGCTTATCCACTTCAGTGGATGAACAGAGCTGGGCTCTGTCTTCTCTCCATATATGATGCACCCTCACCTTTACACCCACATGGTTGTGCGTGCAAGCACAGAACTACAGAAGACATAGCCCTGAAATCTCTTCAAAACCATTTTTGAGGTTAGGACTTGCCTTCAAGGAGTTTGGCATCATCCTAGAACAGTCAAAATTAATATTATCTTGTTTGTTTGGTTTGGTTTGTTTTGTTGTCTAAGTGTATAATCCAGGTTTCAGTTTATAAGTATCTGTCAGGAGCAAATGGAAACATTAGGAATTCAGGAGGATTTTTTTCACAGATACCTGTGAAATAAATAATGTAAATATTCTCACTTACAGACAGGCAAAGCATATTTAAGAAATGGTTAAATATACCCGTGAGAGAGCTACCAATCAACACTTTTTTTACTAGTTTTGTTTTGCATTCTTTTCTGACTGGTATGCTCATGACCAGCTGTTTTTAGAGCTAGTAAAAATTCTCAAGCTCACATTAGGAAGGTTTTCAGTTTCATGATCTGTAACTGCAGTTGTTAGAACACTTGGCATGGCATTTAAAAACAAGAAAATTGTTTTTGTTGAGTAAAGCACCAATGCTCTGAAATAGTATTTCACTGGACTTACAGAAAATGTTTTTGAACTTTGCTTTTAATGACTAAGTGATGGACAATTTGGTAGACAGGGAGCTTCCAAATGTGACTTCAAGCAATGTCCATTTAATCTGTGTGAACATTAGAAATTTCAGTGCACTTACAAGGGAAGGACTTGTACCCAATCAACCTTGACCAATAATTCTTTATCCACACTAATGTGCTGGCTCATCTCACCTAAGAGTTACCTCCACATTGGTGGTAAACTATACATGCAACAGAAGCCTCCTTTGTCTCTGTTGGTTACCTTAAATGGGGAGGCTAGCAAAGTTCAGGCAAATCCTAGCAAGTTTTGCTTTTAACTAATGTTTCTTGTTTTCTGGCCAGAAATTACCTATCCTGTGCACCACCATCAGTCTCTGCCAAGTGGCTTGTACAAACCTCTGTCTTTATTACAGAAGCGAGCACAATAAGAAGCATGTTTGGACCATGCTGATAGAGAAACTGGGGCTTATAATGGTGCAGTGGCTTGTTGCTCTCTCAGATTACTTCAGATTCCAGAGGGAAAATAAAAGCTGAGAGTTAAAGGAATGTATGAAATTCAGAAAGGCTACAGGAAAAAACTAGCCTGCCATTCTCAGAGCAGCTAAACTAATGAAATAAGGATGGATGGCTGGGTCTACCACTGAGATTCATTAGGCAGGATCATTTCAAGATTCCTGGAACAATGTGGAGGGTACAAATGCCAGTACTGCCAGTAGCACTGCTTAGCCAGGTATCCATGGGGAAAGATCATCTTGTGAGAGCACCGAGATGGGCCAGCCTTCTTTGTGCTTTCTGTATGATTTTTTAGCAGAACAGGGGAAAAGCTTTGGCCTTCTGCCAGCCCTGGTGACAGGGCAGGGAAGAAGAAAGCTAATGGCCCAACTTTGGCTAGGTCAGAAAAGCTAGCAGCAATTGAAGCCAGATTTGCCCTTGAACCCAGCTCCCACAGCTTGGTGCCTCTTGCAGTGCTTGGTATATTGTCCAGAAGGTTTTGCCCTACTCTCTGCCTTTTTGGTCCACTCTACAAGGTTTGAGGGTCCAGGAGGTGCTGGAAGCAGATGGGAGCTGGAAAACAGGGGAATGAGAAGGAGACAATGTGCTCCATGTGAACCCAGCCATGCCACCCTCCTTGCCTCTTCAGCTCTGGACTTCAGTGCTGCTTTCAGCCCTGCTGGCACTGGGCCATTTCTACCCTTCAGTTGCTCTTTAGCTTGCTACCCAAAACACTGGATGCTCCCCATGGTGGTGGCACCAGCCTACAGGGGCTTATTGCTGGTTTTACAAGCCTTATCTCCCCCTCCTTAAATCCAGCAATCTGCAGACACTGGCAAGCTCTCAGGTGGTGTTTGCCTCTTGATGGGCTTGCCAAAGCCCTATCTGCAGTGCAGCCAAGGGGCTGGAAGACACTGCCAGCATGGTGAGGGGGCACCCCTGCAGAGCTGGTGCTCCCTGGCAGAGAAGGGAAGCTTACTGGCCCATTTCAAATGCCCTGTGATTAATTTCCAGCTCTGCTACTTACTCCTTGAAAATGATTACTGGCTATATGCTGTAGTGATTGTCTTCATATACAAATTCAGGGGAAAAGACGCTGCAGAGTCAAAACAGATCAGTGTAAGTAGTGTCAAAGGATCTGGATGATGGTTTTATTTTTAGGGTAGAAGTGGCTATGGCTTTGCACATGAATGGACAGAGCATGCACATCATTCAGTTTCATGTTCAGGCATCATTCTGCATCTCCTCTTAACCAATAAGAGGGCTAAAAGGATCAAGGAAGTTAAATATCAGTGGGGCTGGTTGAGATTTTTTTGTTGTGGTTGGGTAATAAGAAATATGGCATATTCCTGCTTTTTTTTGAACTGAGAGTCAGATGGAGTGTAACTAACATTTGTCATGGTACCACTAGTCAACCTAAATATGTTGGAGTGGAACTAGCAGGAAATCAGGAAGAAGAATTTGGTCCCCCAACCATGACTGGAAGCAGGAGAGTATGGAGATGTGACAATTCCCTGACGGTTACTTTTGTCCTACCATAGCACATTGGTAACAATTACACTTACACTTAATTACTGCACTTAGACTGTGGTAGGCTAAAGCACTCAGTAGGATAGGAGGTGTTAAGAAGCAGAATGCGTTTTAAATTTAGAAAATCCCCTTGAGAAATATCCTTATTTCACACTTATTAGTAGCAAAGCCAGCTTTGGAGAGAAAATCTTTGCTTCCATGACTGGAACCAGTGTCTTCAGCTAGAAGCAAGTGTATAGAAATCTCTCATATGGGGACATCGATGTTCCATCTGCTCTGAAAATCTAGTAGCCGCTGAGTCATCTCTCGTGCCATCTCCACCTGACATCATTTTAAAGGTTATCAATACTGGGCCACTGCATGCTTAACAGATAGGGGCTTTTATCTTACTTCATTTTCCTGTGAGCCTGAAAGTAAATACCTGACTGATCCTGCTACTGTTAAATTCACTGACTGAACTCCTTGTTTGTTCCAAGGGTGGAGGATTTAATGCTGGAAATTTAAATAATTGAAAGAAGTGACCCACAGTGATACAAGTCACCCATCCAACAGGCAGAAGGTCATTTTCTTCTTAAGCTCTTTACAGGGGTGAATTGAGATGCCTATGAAAAATGCTTTACCATTTCTTCCAGATTCACCCATGTAGCAAAATACATGCAGAGCAAGCAGAGTTTATAGGGAGAGGATTGGAGCAAAAAATTACAAATAAGATATTGTGTAGCTCACAGTCTTGGCTGAAGCTGTCAGCATCCAGCAGTTTCTGGGTTGTGCTGCTTATGGGCTGAGATTTTTGGTATCCTGTGCTCCTTGTGCACCTTGTGTGTTAGGCTCCTTTGAAAATTTTGGTACTTGTTTTCCTGCCTAATTGGAAGCAGAACTCATTTGAAATTGTATTCGCTTTCCCTCCAGGGATGGTACTACACCAAATTACAGTGTGTGCTTTGGCTTAATTTAATAAGTCATAATCTCTTCTCATATTTTATTACATTTTAGTGCGAGGTGATTTTTTCCAGAGATGACTCAAAATAATACAAAAGAAACAAGCTTGTCCTGTGAACAAAACATGAATTATAGCTGATAAAATCAAGATAGTTTGAAGGCTTGCCAGCACAAAGAATGAACTCCCTCAGATTCCTAACTCAGAGAGTAATGTTAGCAACCCCAAATTTCCCTAGTAATTTTGAAGTTTAAAGAAACCTTAAGGACACTCTAAGGAAATCAACAGAAAGAAAAAATTTCCTGTTAATGCAGGGAAGAATTACTGTGAAATGAGGAAAAGAACAGGGTGATTTCTACTGTTTTGATGCAGACTTACAGCTTACAGTGCTGTGGACACAGTTAACCTGTGCTTTTTGGATGTGGATGTTGTTATGCTCATTGGGAACTGCCATCTCAAGGAAAGTATGTAATGCTGTGTGTGGAAATGGCAGCATAAGCAAAACGAGGTGTTCACTTGGCTATCTGAGTTTTCTTGCACGGTAGATATTGTGCTGAAGCTCTGTAGACTGCATTATCTCACAGCTCCTCGCCAGGTGCTGTTCAAGATGTGAGCTTTGGCTTTTAAAGCCATTTAAGGGTGGAATATAGCACGCTGCTGGCTCAGGCTGCAAGCCTTTAGGTGTGGGGGTGTGTAAATCCAGCATGCAGCTGTAACTGAGCAGTCAGAGATTTACACTGTGAATCTCAGATGAGTTGGTAGTCTGGTGGAGCTGTTGTTTGTTTACATGTTGGAGAGCATCTTTCAGTCAGACTTTTCTATAAAAGAGAGTGGAACTAATTCAAAAAAAGAATATATTGGGTTTTTTACTCTGTTGAACTCATGTTTGAAGATCCCAATAAATTCATAAAAATCCATCCTATATAAACCTGTAGAAGAGCCTCTCTTTGTCCTCAGTTTCTCTGTAGCACAATGCAAGAAATAAATAGATTTCACTGGAGATTATATCTTGTGAGCTGAAATCAGCCCCAGTTCAGTAAAGAATAAAAGAATGTGTGTAAGCAGTTTATATTAAGGTTTTGGATGCAGGCAGAGTTGTGCCTAAAGTAAACTTGATTTCACTAAGCAGGTTTAGGCATGAAAGAAACAACCACATGAAGTGCATGAGGCTCTTTAAGATGGTCTCAGGAACTTTGTCTCATACTGAAGCTTTTTCCACAGTGTACATGATGTATAGACTTGGTATTTTTAGAATGACAAATAATGCAAAAGGCTGTTCTTATTCCATCAGATCACTCGTTTTTTAGATGCATTACACCAGAGTTTTCAGCAGGTATCCACTGACTCCGAACTTCAGTGTTGTCTGCACAGTCTGAGGGATTTATAATCGTGCTTCTCTACCTCACACCTTAGAGAGATGCTCTTGAAGGTTTCCCCCAGTCTGATCTCTGTTGGTGTTTTTTGGGCCTCTCCAAAATTGTGATTCTCAGAGATTAGATACCTTAAACTACTGGCAGTATTTTAAAATGTCTGAAGATCATATTCCTGGCTTCCTTCACAGCCTTGGGCAAGTTACTTAACCTCTCTGTACCTTCAGTTTCCTCACCTGAAAAGGCAGGAGAATACCTGTTGTAAGCATGTCATCCATCTTAATTCAGAAATGTAGCAGGAGGTGCTCTGAACTCTCGGGCTGCAGCATGCAATTAAGCTACAAATTAGTATTAAATAACAATAGTTATTAATTCTGAATATATCATTCTCCTACTTCATGCAGTACCATCCAAAAGACCATTTGCATTACAGTAAGACATGCTCTGTGTGGGGTGAAATCTTGGCTTTGCCATTGGCTTTTGTGGGGCCAGAATTTCATTTTGTGGTCAGTCTTCAACCTGTGTAAATGATTGCAAGAATGAGGCTTCTCTGTTGTTAAAATGTGAGCTGTCCTTGATTTTTATAAACCCTGCAGAACCAATTATTAGGCATAAAACACATTTAAAGTGTGTGTGGGGGGGGAAGTAACCATGCATTTCAAATCAGTTAAATATTGCTGCCACTAAATATACTTAAGTTTTATGAATAATTTGGAAAGATTATTTCAGTGGAAAGATTAATCAAGGTTCAGAAATGTCCCAAGTCAATGATACTTATTGAAACTGCTGTCTGAAATCAGTATGTGCTTTCCAAACCCTTCAGAAAATTGTTCCCTACCCCGAAGAATTCAAAGACTAAGATGGCAGAAAGCCCTGAAACAACAAAAAATAGTCTTTCAGTGGTTGTCAGATACTGAGGCTGTAATTGGTCGAGGTTGATGGCAGTCTGCTAATGACTCTCTTATCCTTAAGGATTCTGTTAAAAATGAAGACTGCAACACAAATGAGATTGAAAGCATACAAATTCTGAGATGAGGAATCTGTTCCCCACTGCCATATTTTTAGCCTATGAAGTACATAGCTACAATTTCAGGCAGACTCTTCATTTCTTCATGTATAAGTGTAATAGTGGTTATTTTAAATGCAGGCATCATAGTGAAAGGATGGTGGAATGAGTGCTTTCTAGTTCAAGGTCTGCTGCTGAAAACATTTTCTGCTTTATTAGCTGTATGCATGCTGCGTTGTCTCGTAGTGTTCATTGAGAGTACTCTTGGGTGCCAGGATCTACAGGGTTGAGGGCAGAACAGAATGTAAGATTAGGCTCTGAACCAGTACAGGTGGGAAAACTGCAGGTGTGTAGAGGGTAACAAAACTACACTAGCTGCTGTTTACTTGCCACCTCCTGATGTCACTTGGAGTTTTTCCCCTTAGGCCTTTTGCTTCAACACATAGGTCTAATAAATCACTTTTTAACATCATACACACCAACTGGATCTCTCTTCAGTTTAGCTCACTGTGAGCCAACAGAGACATTCTTTCTCCAACAGAGACACTCTTTCATGGAGAAACTCTTTATCAGCCTGGCAACTTGTGAACTCCTTAGCATTTGATCTGATACAGACAGTGCTCCTGATGAAATCAATAGCTGTATTGATTGAGGAGCAACCTGAGGGACTGGGCCCTGGACAGGGCTAGCAGAGCTGAGAGATGAAGCCAGTGATTGAAATGTTTTTGGTAGAGTTAGGAGCAGTCCCCTAAGAGAGGTTTTTTTCTGCAGACTAGAGATTTTAGATGTCCTCGTGTGAACTCTGATGTATAGACAACTCACCTCTAAATCAATGTTTTCATCCTATAAACATGTCTTTCAAAGTTCCCACTGTGACTGAACTCCCAAGAAGGACCTGGAGGTGCAGCCTTTCATGCTTCCACAGTTGTGTTCTGCATTAGGTGAAATATTGGCTCCCTTCAGTACAGAACTGTGTGGATTTCTGGCTCCTTTGACAGAACAAGCCTCCTTGGAGTGACTGAGATCAGCAGGACCTCAGAACCCTTACAACCCTTTGCTCTCATGGCTATGAGAAAAGGCAGCTGTAATTGCTGCAGCTCTTCAAATCTTTTCAGTGCCTGTGTGACACTTTCACCTTCTAGTCTTTCTGAAGTAGCCCTGAAAATGAGCACTGTCAACACAGAAAAACAATGTGTTAATCTCCACGGTCATCCAAGGGGCAAACCAAACTTGGAGCACTTTAGTAACTGAGCTTTCTAACCTCTCTGCTTCCGTGCCAATATGACCATCCTCTGGAGACCTCACAGATTCATTCCTCACCTTTGTTAACCAGCTTTATCTAGCAGCATGACTGGGGTCACTAATACTTACAAAACCTCCTGACCATGAATAAAACCTCAGTGATCCCCTCAGCAGGACCATATCCTTTTTCAATACTGATAAAATGCCTGATTCTGTGCACCATTACACACTTTTCCACTGAGTTATTCTTGACTTATACCAGTATTAGAAAAACACAGCAAAGATTTCTGAAATGTTTATCTGGGATGTTATTTTGGTGGATTGGGGGAGGGTGTTGTTGTGTTTTGGGGTTTTTTTAATTGATATTAATTGATCAATACTTTTTCCATGTCATGGTGAGAATCCAAGCTAGAGCTGTATCTGCATCCGCTCCTCAGTGCTGCTTTTGTAGTGGAAGATGGATAATTTTTTGCTAAATATATATCTACAGGATAACTAAACCTTCATTTATGTGGGGAAAATACAGAGGATTAAACTGATGCATGAATTTAAGACTGGGTGAAAACTTCCATGGGCAGTCTAATTCTGGTCTATGAGAGATTTGTCAGAATTTACTTTAAAATGAAACTTGGAGACATCATCTCTGCATAGTTCTCTACCCTGGAAAAAACAAAAGCAGTAACTTAATTAACTGTGTTTTCTGTTTAGTGTGCCAACATTTTGACCTGGTGTGTGGGCCACAGGAGGTGTTCTTAGGTAAGTGCTCCAAAAAGCTTTCTTTTCCTGTGTGGGACCATTCTTGCCATATGATTCAGGTCAGCTACTGTGATAAGACAGGATCAGATATCCATCTCTTAATCCAATTGTGCCTTAAAAAGGGTTATTGTCTCCCAGTCTTTCCTTCTCTTCCAGTTGTTTGTCAGTGTCTGCCTGCCAGATGTTATCACATCCTCAGATTGTTTGCAGAGATGTTCAGAAAAGGGTCCATAAGTTGCTTCTGACAAAATCCTCTGTGTTAGCAAAGAGCTATTACTTAAGCCATTTTAAGTAAACCTGTCTTGTTTTGATTGATAGGGATTGGGGATGCTTAAAAGATCAGCCCTAAAGCAAGGATATGTCCTGTCTGCCTGCTGGTGGCGGGGCAGTGGCAGGTAGCTGGAGACAGTAACCACTCATGAATTTGCAGAGAACACATCTGCTCAACATCCCAGAGTAACTCCTCAGCCTCACTGACACCGGTGGTGGTGGGCTGGAGCTCTTGGGTTCTTTTTACTGATTTAACTGCTGGACAACTACATAGTCTTGACTACGTCACCCATCTATGTGTCAGCTTCTGTACCGAGGCATAATGGTCTTCACAGCAGAAGGACTGTGAGAGTTAATTGCAGAATCATTTCATCCTCCTGGTGCTGAGTTACAGGTGACTGTGCTACTTCTGCCCTTCATAAGAATTAACTGGTTTTTCTTCTTTCTGATACCTTGAGTAAATGAAAAGCCAAATTTGTGTTCACAATGGGAAACTCTACTTCACTTTGAAGCATGTTGTTTATTCTGATGACTCACTCTTGGGATTGTTGCTATAAGTGGCCCAGCAAGGAATCTTCCTTTTCAACCCTCATTAGAACAAGCACGCAATTCCCAGGAACAATGCATGCAACTGTTCAGCTGTCCACATGGAGGGCTAAGATCTGCTGTCTGGGTGCCCTTGAAATTCAGTTTGACTTTGTATCGCTGGGTAGGGTTAGCATGAGTGCATTCTTGTGTGTAATTAGAAGGTCAGCTTTTCAGAGAGACTAGCACAAGTAACACTGGAGTAAGCAATAGCATTGGCTGGTTCCTTAGTTGGAGTTAGTTTGACTTTATTTTTGGTCATAGGATTGTTACATGCTAGCTGGGTTGCTAAGAGTCTGATGTAGGCAAGACAAATTGTTAATAAACACTCCGTGTTGGTGGGGACAGCAGAAGGGAAGAGTACCCTTCCAATGCTAACACAAGTTAGGGACACCTTTTCTCCTCCTGAAGGCAGGCACATGCAGCCATGTTGTGTAACATCATATGACTCTAAAGCCATTGCTCTGCAGTGTGAAATACCTGTCAGCAATGCCAGCTCCAGGAGTACCCATCCCTGACTCACTGCAGTGACAGAGCATGGTCCCTCAAGGGGTCAACTCTGCTGGCAGCAAACAGAGGTAGTAATAAACAGTCAGGGGTCATAGAATCATAGAATGGTTTGGGTTGGAAGGGACTTCCAAAGGTCATCTAATCCACCACCCCCTGCAGTAAGCTGGGACATCCTCCATTAGATCAGGTTGCCCAGAGCCCTGTTGTGCCTGACCTTGAATATCCCCAAGGACGGGTCCTCAACTACCTCCCTGGGCAACCTGTTCCAGTGTTCCACTACCCTCATGATGAAGAACTTCCTCCTAATGTCCAACCTGAATCTACTCTTCTCTAGTTTGAAGCCACTGCCCCTTGTCCTATAATTACAGGCCTTTGTAAACAGTCCCTTTCCAGCCTTCCTGTAGGCCCCCTTCAGGTATTGGGAGGCTGCTATTAGGTCTCCCCAGAGTCTTCTCTCTTCCAGGCTGAACAACCCCAGCTCCCTCAGCCTGTCCTTGTAGGTTTACTGTTGAAGAAAAGAGAGTATGCAACTGTGCCTGAAAGTGTCAGCTAAGGTCATGCATGGCTGGGCTGCTCCCCAGTTTGGCTGAGGTTCCTCCTTACATCACCCTGGCTTTGTAGGGTGTATGTATTGCATATATGTGGATGTATATAATCTGTAATATGGTCTGAGTGGCTTTTCCAGTGGAATAGCTGGAGCAAGGAAGTACTCCTTATGTGGCTGGAAAAATCTAAATTAACAACTATTCCTTGGTGGCAGCAGAGGGTCAGTGTGCACAGTGAGTGGTTTTGTAATACTGCTGTAGCCCAGGAATCAAAAATCTATTTTCAAACAAGTATCCTTCCAGAAAATTCTTACTGTTCAAATTATTATAAGATGCTTTCAGCTCTCCCAAGATGATATGATGGATGGTGAGAAAAGCAAATTAAACATACTGAGTTTAAGCTGGTTTACTGCTTAACTGTATCCTCTACTGGGTTTACTGTTTTTCATTTTAAGCTGCAAAAGGGTTATTACCATCTTAAAGCTGGGAGCTCCAGTCTCCAAATCCTTATAACATCATGCAGAAGTAAATGGGACAGTTAACTGACAGACACTGTCATAACTTACCTGCTGGAAGCTCATGCAAGCTTCTGACACTAAAATCCTGCCTGTGAAGGCACAGAACCAAATCCTGTCATCACCTGATACAAGTATAGTCTGACCACAGCAGCTTCTGGTGGAGCTATATCCACACCACCAGACACAGTTAAGGGCCAGCCCTTACTTTCTCTGTATCCAAAGGGCATCTTACCCTCTTGATGTCTGTCTGAACAGCTGCAGTGCAGAGTCTCATGCTTGAAATCATTAGTCAACACCATTCACAGAAGTCCAACCTAATTCATTCCTCCATGGGTGGGTTGGGATTGTAGGAATATCCCCTAGCAGCCTCCTGCAAATAGGAACTCTTGTCCTCAGAGGCCATCTTTCCCTCCCTCATCGCCACCATGCCAAGGCTATCTTGGAGCAGCATTGCCAGACATCTCTTAGCTGCTGCTACCTCTGATCACTTCTCTGCACACCATGAGGTAAGCCCCAGGAGAGCTCAGACTGTCTCAAGCTTCTTCTCTCCTTGGCCACCATCACCCTTGCTAGTGTTTGCTGTGGCACCAGGGTTCCTTCTTCTCCACCAGGAAGGAACCAGGGGACAGGACCTGGGGCAGAGCACAGTGTGAAAAGGCTTTTCCCCTCCTACTCTTGTTTCAGTGTGTAGTCCAGGCTGCTCATCTATTTTTCTGACACATGTCCCCTTGCTCCCTACAAAGGCTCATTTTCTCAGGCTGATTTCAGAAGCAGTGGGAGATGCCGATGGGAAGCCAGCGTTGTAAAAGCACACTGAAACCTATCTTAGACTTGGAGCCTGGCCTAGCCAGATCAGCAATAAAATTTTCAAAAGGAAAGAGGAAAAAAGCTATTTCCCATTCACAGGAGCAGTGGGGTGTTTTCCATGGGAACAATGATGTTCTGGTTAAGTTCTAAGAACTTTTCTAATTATTAGGCCAAACCAATGTGAAAGCTGATGTCAGCAGGAAGAGCTGATGGGAGGAATTATAATTGTGTCTGGGGCCATATGAAAGCATTATACCATGTCTTGCTCCAGACTTTGCATGAGTCATTTTCCTCCTGGTCAGAATTTTGTATTGAAGTGCAGACTGGCAGTTGTCTGGAATCTTTCCTTGTGCCAAAACTGCTGTGAAGTTGGTTTTGTTTGACTTTTTTTTTTCCAGTGCAACTGTGAGAAGTACCATCAATAGAATTTCTTTGCTGTGGAAGGAGCATCAAGCAAAGCATCACACTGTGTGGGGCAGTAATTGCAACACTTGCTGCTGATTTATTGTCAGCAAGTTCTCTTGTGGAAAGAGTGCTTCCTCAGTTCCATCCATTGAACCTCAGTGGTTCCAGGTGGAATTATGGATGCTTGCCACTTCTGAGTATATGCCTCTGAGTGCTTAGGTCTTTACTTGTATGTGAATTTTCTGTAGAAGCATATTTGCTGCATAGACCTACCTTTAGACACCTCACTGCAGTACTCTTCCCAGATTCCACTGTAGTTTCCATCTGTAAAGATGAGATAACAGTTTTGCCCCTCCCTTGACCAAAAAAGCTCTAAAAAGCAGATACACCAAGTGATCTACCTCTTTCCTCCCCTTTAAGCTTATCCTCCCTCCTCATGGAGTCACTGGAGAAGTACTCACTCTTTTGAATAGAGCTGGACTGGATACTCCAGGATACTCTAAAGAGATAGAATCACAATTTATTGATGCTGTCAACAGGTGAAATGGGTTACAAGACTGTGTAAATCTAAATTTTGCAGGAAGCAACAAAGCAAGCAGTTATATCAAAGAAAACAGGCAAAGCCTGAAAATGATCTGACAGTTGTGTCAAGCACTTGCTGCTACAGTCTTCAAATCAGAGCGAAAAGCCCATCAGCTACCTTGTGATCCGTGTCATTGGTGTCCATGTGATGAGTTAAGCCACCACGCTGCCATCAGCTGCGTTCATTCACAGCTGTGTGGTACTTGCTGAATCCTCGCGCAGTCTTTCCGCTGCATAATCTGGAAAGCTTTGTTCTATGTCAAGCCTGTTTAAATGTTCATGCAGTTTAAATATTCGAATGTTTCCGTCACACCCACAAAGTACAGCAGAGCTCCCCTTCCTCAAACTTCTCCTAGGCTGCTCTGGGAGAGGTTTATTTTTCAGCCACTATGGGTCTTAAGCATGTGCTCTGAAGAGTTGGTGCTCAGCCCTGGTGTGAGGACTCTGTTTACAATTGAGCACAGATTTTTCCAGACTCAACCATGCAGACACTCAGAACTTTCCCAATTGTGCATGCAAGAGCATGTGCTTAAGCAGAATGCACCAGCTTTACACTATTGCTTTTTACTTAGTAGCACAAAAATACAAAAATCTACAAAATGGAACAAAGCTGGAAGTGGGTAGATTCAGGCTGGATGTAAGGAAGAAGTTCTTCACCATGAGAGTGGTGAGACCCTGGAATGGGTTGTCCAGGGAGGTGGTTGAGGTCCCATCCCTGGAGGTGTTTAAGGCCAGGCTGGATGAGGCTCTGGCCAGCCTGATCCAGTGTGAGGTGTCCCTGCCCATGGCAGGGGGGTTGGAACTAGATGATCCTTGTGGTCCCTTCCAACCCTGACTGATTCTATCATTCTAAAAATGAAGAAAAAGATTCTCTGTTTCCTGCCCCTGTTTCTTTACCTCCATCTCATAAGCCTTGCAAGTTCATCTCAGGACTTTTGAGTCCTGCAGTCTTTTCCAGCTCTGCCTTTTTGGTTGGTACCTTAGCTAAACCAGAACATGCATGCTGAAAAATATTTCCATTCTTCTGGCCCCTCTTCTGCTCCAAACCTTGTATATTTTACTGCACATGTGTTCCCATAGCCAAAAGACTGATATATCTTGATTTATGTATTTGGTTTTGACAATTTTCTCTGCTGAAAATGGCAGCAGTCCTCTGCATAAGAGCTGCAAGAAGGGACTTTGCTCCACATTCTCTTCCTTTGAGGGCAACTCCTGAAACAGATAAGCCTCCTTCCATCAGTCCTTCACTGTTTTCTGATGCAAATTCATAAAACCGGAATTAAAATTCATCCTGCTGCAGTATGTGGTGGTTTCCCTCTCAACAGTTTTCTGAGTGAGAGCAGCAAGTGTGAAGGTGTTGAAAAGCAGCCCGCGGTGCTCCATGTCAGCTGTGCTCTCTAGCAGGAAACACTGCTGTAGCAAGATCAAAAACTGATATTAGCACAGTGTCTGGGGCAAGCTGCCTATTCTTTTTGTTCTGTCAGAGAACTTGCTATTTTATTGCTCCATTGATTCATCTGTGGCACACTGGCAGTGGCAACTGTCATCATTATTATTATTATTATTATTATTATTATTATTATTATTATTATTATTATTATTATTATTAAGGGATAATCTATCTTGATTTTCTGTGGAGAATTGGATTCTTGACAAAATCGTTTGTATTTGGTGGGAAATGTCATCTTTTTGTTAAAAATCATTCCAAGAATTTATCTTTTGCCTGAAACTTCTAGAAAGTATTTCTTCGGTGCAACGTTGTTAATTTTTATGAGACCAGGGACAGATGTGTTTATATTTTCTGTCTGTTTTTATGGCTCACCATTATAGCACTGACTCTTGTGGTTCTTCAGAATAGCATTCAAGTGCCAAAGAATGAGCAGAGGGCCAGTATCTATTTCACAGTTTTATCAGGTTAAATCCATGCTAGCGCCACGGAAAGCAAGGCAGTTCCATTGCACGTAGGTCAGTCTGCCCACAGGGCTTCTTGACTGGCTGAGCACTGGAGGCAGAGCTCCCTGGTGGAGCCATGGCTTATACTGGCAGAGTAATCATAATTTTTTGCCAATATACTTCAAACTAGTTTCCCATACTACTATGTCTGTAAGAAAACTAGTTTCTGCTGACACTGCTTTTGTCAGAGGAATAAAAATATCCAGCCTCTGACCAAGACAGTCGTATGACCACACACATTACATGCAGGCAAAGGCCCAGATACAGTATCTGCTCCTGCCTGCCTCCTGGCTAGCCCTGTAAAGGGTTTCCTGCTCTACTGCTCCCTTGTAAAACCAAACCACGCTACTACAAGGACAGGCTGAGGGATCTGGGGTTATTCAGATCTGGAGTTATTCAGCCTGAGGGATCTGGGGTTATCAGGTCTCTGGGGAGACCTAATAGCAGCCTTCCAGTATCTGAAGGGGACCTACAGGAAGGATGGAGAGAAACTATTTACAAAGACCTACAGTGATAGGACAAGGGGCAATGGCTTCAAACTAGAGAAGGGCAGATTTAGACTGGATTATTAGGAGCAAGTTCTTTACTATGAGGGTGGTGGAACACTGGAACAGGTTGCCCAGGGAGGTGGTTGAGGCCCCATTCCTGGAGGTATTTAAGGTGAGACCCTGGGCAATCTGATCTTGTTGAGGATGTCCCTGCTGACTGCAGGGAGGTCAGACTAGATGACCTTTGGAGGTCCCTTCCAGCCCAGCCCATTCTATGACTCTCTGATTCTACTTCCCGCTCTCTGGATACTTGGGTCAAAATTACAAAGGTGTGAGCAAGTTTGGTAGGTCAAGCAAGTCCCCGTGCTAGCCTGTGATTTTTGTGTGAGTAGCCAGGTTCACCACTGTGACCTGCCAGCAGAATAACTCTCTGTCTTCTTGGTGATAAGCCACAAAACCCTGGAGGCGCTCCTGGCACCTTCTGAAGTGCAATCTAAGGTGCATGTCAGCACTGATTAAATGGAGGTTTTATAGAAGGCGGTTTGGACCTTGATTATTTCAGAAGCACCAGTAGTCAGAGAGCTGGATCACTTGAGCTGTCAGCTGGGTGATTTAGTGCCACTCCAATAGGGAATAATGAAGGTTGTGATAAACTGCAGTGTAAGAAGCCGGTAAATAACTTTTATGGTAGAAGTGTATTTGGAAACACTGACTAATGGCAACCAGTGTTACAGCTCTTATGGAAAGGTGCTTTCCAGAGTTATATATTCAAATGGACTTAGTGGGCCTAAGCCGTTCTTTGGGAAATAATTTGAAATCGATAGAATGACTTCAGGGTTGATTTAAGAAAAGAAAATGCCATCAATAATGCTGCATATTTATTGATAACATAAAGCAATTAACTCCTTTGGAGAGGAGGAGTAAATGTGTTTATGTTAATGCTGATTTATTACCTTATTACTTCTATAACTCAAAGCAAGACTTCCAAACTCTAGCATCCACTTGGTTTTGTTTGTTTGTTTGTATTTTTTTAATCTCAGCCTATTTATCAGTTCTTTTTATCATGAAGCCCACACAAATGAGGAGAGACGTTTATTATATTCTTTTTTTTTTCCACAATGCATGATTCAAATCTGGAAGTAGTGTTTTCCAGAAGAAATTAACATATTTATTTTTAACACTTTTCTCTAATTTTATTTTCTGTAGCTTATTTTAAGAACTGGTCACATCTGAGTCTTTATTTTCACTGTTTTAAAATTCAGAAAAGTCTCTAAATTAATGTCCAGTGGAAAATTAAGTCTCTTGTTCTAGTAGACAGAATTAGATCAATAAATTCTTACCCAAAAAATTATACATGAGATTCCTTTTATGCTTTCATGAGCTTACTTTTGCTACTTTAGCAGAATTTTCAGAGTAAATAACTGAAGTTTATGTCCTTCTGGAGTGCCATACCATGGATGCTGCATACTGGTCAGGTCCTTGTATTGACTGTAATTAGAATTTGGTTTGATGACATTCATCGTCCATACACATGGAAATAACTTCTCAAAAATCTCTCTGCATAGGGCTGTTTTTATTTCTGCTTGCCTGTGCTTTGGGCACTTCTGGAGCGTAGGAAGATGACATTTTACTCTGTTGGGGCCTGTATTGACTGGGATGCGTGACCATGACATGCTGATGGATGATGGAGGACCAGGTGTGTGCTGAACCATCAGACCTAATCCTGTTCCAGTTACAGCTGATACCCAAGTTTGTTCTGACTTCAGACAGCAGGCTCTTGGACTGCACTGCAGGCAGCAGGAGCTCTGGATGATGAAGGAATAAGTGGCCATGACTGCTACCTGATCTCTGTGGCATTCACTTTGCAGGTCAGACTTGTAAATCCTCCACAGGCCTTCTTTATCCCAGCTCTTGTTATTTACTGTAGTGAAATTCCACCAGTGAAAGGTCTGGGTCTGACTGCCTCACGTACACATGCAGCCCACTGTGCAGCCCTCACTTTGGTAATGATGCCTAGAGATTTATATGGTGCTCAGCCCATGCATTTTCTGATCAGTTTTTGTCTCCCTTTGCAGTGTCTGTGATGTGTGGGATGTTCTCCCACATAAGGGGTGTGGGAGAATCTGGGATTCCAAGAGCGTAGTAACACAAATACAATTAAGGACAAGTCAGACAGAAGCTTTGTTAACCGTGATCATAGTGAAAGAACATTTGGACAGCATCTTCCTCTCTGCTCCCTCATTCTCTGCCAAGTGATTGCAGAGACCCAGCCTATATACTGTTTTCAGAAGAAAAAAAAAGGTGAAGAAATCAATCATTGAAATGCCAACAAAGCCAGGTATACATCCCTGGGATGGACTCCTTAAATAGCTTGCTAACTGGCACATTTCTGCTTGATTCCATCAACCAGTAAATAATGTGACCATATGGAGAGATGATTCTTCATGGAGTCTGTAGAAGTGGCATGCCCAAGTGTTATCTTAGTTCAGAAGTGGGAAGTTGGAATCAATCACAGGCCATTAGCTTTTAGTCAAAAGGAATGTTCTTTTAGTTAAGATAAACTTCTTAGACATACCTCTCAAATATTCATATTTTTACCATCACAGAGGTAATGTAAGGTGAGCCTTCCTTTTTTTAGGTTGCAATAAGTGTTGAAACTGTTTGACTGCACCCCATGCAAAGAAGAGATGTTAAGATCAGAATTATTAGAAAAGTGTCAGAAAATGTGAATAGCAGCAGGGAGCTGTTCTGGCTTGTAAAGTGGCATAAGGAGAATCTGAGGGGTGCCAAGAGGGTGGAAAAACAGTTAGTGCAGTGCTTGCTTTCTGCCTTTTTGAATTTCTGGACGACAGCTGAAATTTGGGAACATGATGGTCAGCTCCGTGACCCCTCACAACAGCTCTGTGGTTTTGACTTACAAGTCCTAGGCAGCTTCTGACTGGCTAGTCAGTCACTATAAACTACAGTCAGTGACTATTAAAATGTTCTTTTCTGCAAATAGACAGTATCACTAGATGGTATCCTGGGTGAACTTTTGTTTAGGACCAATCAGCAATTCTTTTTATTTTTTGCTATTTTTCCCCTTAGAAAAATTCTCAATTTTCGAAATTGAAATGATTCATAAGCCAGAATCCTGTTCTACCACTTTTCTAACTCACCCAAAGCACGGAAATGCTTCTTCAGAATGTGCATGACAAGATGTTTTGAAATCTTTAACCTGAAATGTTCATATTTTTATTTCAGTTGAAGTCACCTTTTACTTCAAAGTTTTAACAAAATGGAGATCAGAAAACCTAACTCAAAGAAAAATAAAATAGAAACAGAATGTTTAAAAACAATGACAACAAAACCTTGAGTGACCTAACCTGAACATTTTGTTCAGCTTTCAGTTTGTAAAATTTTCAAGTTTTCCTTGTGTGACTGCACCACAGGTGCAAAGCTTTGACACAGCAGGATTCTCTGATTGGTGCAGAGATTCCTCCTTCTCTGCAACAATCCTGTAAAATTGGGACAGAACAAAGTCATCCCTGAGGAACAGGACTTAGACGGGGACCAGGCTGTATTCTGACATTTCCACCAATTTTGTGGAGTTGTATGTTTTTCCTATCTCTCACTTCCTGCCTCCCTTGAACTACTGAAAATAATTTTTTGTGTGAAATTAGCAAAGGGCTTTTCATAGGTGCATGAGTGGATTTGGGGAGCAGCATATGCAACGTACATAAGAAGAGAATAAGAGCAGATTAGAACATTGGCAATTACAGGCCTGTCATTCTTCATCCATTCATTCAGTGTAATTGTTCCTCTCTAGAAACTGGCTGTTTCTAGTCTCCTCTGCCTTGCATTTCTGTAATACTGTTGCTGCTGTCTGCAGAGCCAGCCCCACCCCTGACCAGCCATGAGTTTCCAAGATCTCTTGTCACCACTACACCAGGGCACTGCCTCTCATGAGGCAAAGGTGGCAGGTTTTGCTTCTCCCTGCAAAGTGGATGTACAATGTCCTAGCAGAAAGAAGTACTGCTGAAATCAGTGTGAGTGTACTTGCCAGTCCCATAAAACCTGTACACAGGTAAAGTAATGCAGTTATCCACTGCTCTGGGTTATGCTGTCATTCTGCACCAAGACAAATTAGTGTACTCGGAAGCAATCAGAGGTAATTACTCTTTAAGAAACAATAGGCGTCACTCTGTGGTTTCTCTCTGACAGCTAAAGAACCTGGCTTCCTGTGAAAAACCCATACAGCTTAATCTTCCTGTGTCAGATCATATGTCCCTGTCTTCTCTTGGTAAATGTTTACCTTGCTGCAGTAAAAGGGGCACTGCATGATTTTGGCTAACAGAGGACTGTATGTTTAGAGATAGTAATGGGATCCAGCATCTTTCAGCTATCACTCTCAAGATGAATGCAAAGAACGTTCGTAGGTACAGAATAGGGCTTGAGTGGTCCCATTCTCAGGAGTAAATCCTGGTTCCATGAAGTCAGTTCCTACTGATAGATGAGCTGATACTGTGGCACAACAATGGTAGCAAATGAAATGATAGGAAGAGAGCATGGAGACCTAGCTTTTCGTTTGCCCTTCAGTTAAGATGCTCAATGTCATTCCAGCTGATGCATTTTAAGACTGTAGACATACACACTGAACCCTGCTTTTTCAACCCCTACTGCTACATAGTAATTTTCCTTAAAGATTGAACCCTTCCTAAAGATCTCAGTGGCATCTTAAAATTCTCATAGAACTCTAAAGTGCCATGTGAAAGCAGGCAAAGGAATCTGCTGCTATTCCCTTATCCTAGAACAGGACAGAACAGGCTTGCATTGAACCTTCCCTGTCTGCAGTGTTCCAGTAGGAACTGCAGGGTTCATCTCAGTGAAGATGAAGCCAAAGAGCAGCACCAGACTGAGATCCTGGGGAGCTCCATACATGTAGTGATTATAAAGTGAAGATGAAGCCAAAGAGTGCCAGACTGAGATCCTGGGGAGCTCCATACTTGTAGTGATTATAGTGCATGCCTCTTTCTTAGATAGTAGAGAGAGTCTAAATTTCAGATCCTGGAAAATGCATCAGATCACTGATGCTGCCCTGCAAGGGTTGTTTCAGATTTTTGTAACATACCTTTGTAATAGCTTGTTGGAAAGGAAGACTAAATAAAGAGTGATCTTGTGGTCAACTCAGTTAAGCAGTGCATAGGAGATCTGGATTCAGTTCCTGGCTTTGTTTTCAGTGCCCTGTGTAACTGAATACACAGTGTTTATTCACCTCAGTTCTCCTTCCATCAGATACAACTAAGAACATTTCCATACCATCAAAAGGTGATTTTTGAGAATATATTCACTGCTGAGAAATTGAAATATTCCATGTTATTGGGTGCTTGAAGGTAAAATAGAGACAGGCCAGTTAAATACTATTCTTTAGTGTAGTTTTACTCTATGACAGTTAACAGTAAGACCAGACTTGATTGACCTTCATTAGACTTGTAAAAGATACTGCAACTCTCAGTAACCTTTGTCGTGCTTGATTTCTTCATCAGGAGGGTGGTGTAGCACTAGAACAGGTCACCCAAAGCGGCTGTGAAATCTCCATCTTTGTATATTTTTAGATGCTCTCAAGCCAAGCCATGGTTGACACAATCTAGTGTTGACAATAGTCCTGCTTTGAATGGAAATTTGGATTGGAGGTCTCCAGTCCAACCAGCATTTCTGTGATTCTGTGATTCTAGTTAGCTTTGTTCTACATGGAAATATCAAAGTTATTTTTAAAAAAACATCTGTATCTTTGCACAGCAGAAGCAAAAAGGTTAAGTGTTTATTATCCTTTATTACTAGCATGGAGTAAGTGTTCTGACAAAGGCAAGCCTCACTTTCTGTCTCTCTCGAAGCAAGATGAAAGATAGATATTAGATTAGATATCCACTTTTCAATTTTGTTTTTATATCTATTAGTTATGTGCATTGCATAATATTTATTCAGTAACTCCATACTTACATCACTTCTGTATAATAATACTAAACCAAAAAATTGTCAAGCATTGACTTTGCAAGCATGTTGCAAAATACATGTTAGGTTTGTCAGTGTCTTATGACGATCTTGGAGGCTGAAGTATCTTCCCTGCCTACAGCCTTTCCAATCTAATACATGTAATGATTTACAGAATTAAGAGCTGTCATTATTCCACTAATGGGAAGTATTTTATCTTTCTTATGTAAGTAATTATTTACTTCTCTGTGTTTTGTTCACGGCCCAAATAATCCTAGCTCTGTACTAGAAACCAGCAGAACTTTATTAGTTCTCTCAAAACTCAGAAGGACTTGTGTATGCTCTTCTAGCTATCAGTGCTAAAGGCTCTCACATAAAGAACAAGAACTGTACTGGAGTAATAACATCAGGTTCTCATTTTATGTTTTTATGTTTACCACTTGTTACTATTTTGTATATCTGCACCTCTATAAAAGAGCATGCATGCATGTTTACAAGGATACACAATGTCATGAAATCTGCATCGTTCTATTAATGGGCTGTTAATACCTGGCTTTGTCTGTGGAGGAAAATTTTTGTGAATGTTCCTTTTAGGCACAAAGTTCCGCCTTTTTTTTTTTTTCTGCACATGTGTATGATGGGAGAAAGTGAAATGAACTTCTCCATCCCTGGCTGTTCCTGCTGGGTACAGACTGGGTGCCTTCAGTCCTCCATCTGAGTTGTGGCCTCCAGAGGGTAAGACTGAAGAAAAACAATGACCACTATTTGGGCTGATACTTTTGGAACTCCAGAGCCAACTGTGTCAGATGCCATAGCAGGAGTTCTGACACTATGGCTCCCAAGTGGAACTGGAGTTGATTCATTTATATATTCTCCAGGCTGGTAATGCACTGCCCTTGGGACCCCACCACCTCTTTTTCCCTCAGATACTAGAACTCATGAAATGCAGGGAAAGGTGCATGATCTGCTGCCCTGTGAAGTAACTAAAGGAGAATGGTTTCCCTGGGTATGTTGATTCCCCAGGAGGGAGACACAGCCATAAGAAGGATCTGTTACAGGGCTGACCCATAGCTGAGCCCCTTGGAAGGGTAGTGCCACATGTCAGGAAGAAGGCATGGCATGGCTGGACTGTGAGACACTGTGATCTCCATCTCCTACAGCCAACTACCACTGTGGGACTGGGAAGGGCACTGCCTAAAAAGTAGAAGGCCAAGCAGATGGTACCAAATCATAGTAGATTCCATTCTTTTACCATGGATTTTTATTTTATTTTAACTTCTAAAGGTGAATTCAATAGACTGATCCCAGTTTCAAGAGGTAAACAGCAGTGCAGGGTGCTGTGCCTGCCAAAGCTGCCTGGGCTGGCTCTGTAATAACACCTGAACACAGAAACCCACACTGCTCTTCCTGTTCTGTAGGCTCCTTGCACTGTGCTTTTTGCCATTATATCCAAAGAGTGTGGATTCAGCAATGGAGCTAACAGCTGTCTTGTGTCATTCACTGTCTTGTTCTCTGCCCAGGCAGGGAGTAGTGCAGCTTGTTTCAGCAGGGAATGTCTGTCTAAATGTGTGCTCTGCTCTGTGTTTATGTTGGAAAAGGCAAGATCAAAGCATGTGCTTGGAGCTAAAAATGGAGGCTGTGAGATTAGGGACCTCATCTCATTCCCAGTCACATGTGTATGTACATGCGCTTACACATACATACCCCAGCTCCTCATCTCCACTGGGACCTGGGGCAGGAGGCACTTCTCCAAAAATCAAGTTTTTGCTTTAGATGGCCATCAGAGGGAAAGTGCCTTTGAGGGAAAGTGGACTTTAACTTATCTGTGACTGATTAGTTTTCTCCAATGAGGGGAGACCCAAGATCAGGTGATGATAGTGGTTCTGCTGAATCAGAACATAGCCCTGCCCAGCCTGGTCTCCTGTCTCAGAGAGTGCAGTAATGAAGTATATGAAAAGAGCATAAAAGGAGAACCAACACAAGAGTCCTTTCTCTGATACATCTTTCCAGCTTCTAGTGCTCTGTATGGAGGCAGTTCCTGAGCTCAAGGCTGTATCTGAACTACTCTATGTAGTGGCTGTTGGGGAATTCCCATTAATTTTTTTCTCTCTCTCTTTCTCTCTCTCTCTCTCTATATATATATGTATATATATATTTTTTTTTTAAACCCATTTATTCCTCTGGACTCTACAGCAGTGACCTTCACATTCAACTACCCATTGTGTAAAAAGTGCTTCCTGTATGTTGTAAGAAGCAAAGATTAATTATTCCTAGTTTGCTTTTTCTATCCCACCCCATGCTAAATACCTCAATCACATCCAATTTCAGCTGTCTGTTTGATAAGCAAATGAGTTCTTGTCTCTGAAGTCTTTCCAGTTATAGAAGCCGTTTGGTACCTCTGGTGTTCTCACTGCTTCTCTTCACTCTGCTATACCTTTTTGAGAGAGCATGACCAGAATTGCATGCAGTGCTCAAGACATGGGCACACCAGGGATTGACAAAATTGCAGACTGATGTTTTCCATTTTGTTGTCTCTTCCTTTCCAGCTTGTCCTTAGCATTGTGTGAGAGTTAACAAGCAGTTCTATTGTTAGAAGAGCCTACAGGGAGAGCCTCACAGGCTCCTCCTGGAGGAAGGATGTGGATAACAGGACATGATTTAGCTGTTTAATTTATGGTAGACTCTTTGATTCTACAAAATTAACTTCCTTCCTGCAGAAAGATGTCACATGAAATTTTCAGTTGAAATGTGCAAGGAGACAGTGGGAAACCAGTGTTCCTAGCAGTGCAAAGCTGCGTGCTTTGATCTTTCTCCATGCTTGCTGCTCAGCTCCACTTGCCTACAGGACAAAGTTTGGGGTCGAAACTGGGGAGTCTGCCTTATCCAGAAGCTGCCAAGCAGACTGTTTCTCTTGGATCAGGCCCTATCTCAGCAGCTATGTCCTTGGCTTTTCACATGCAAAAGAAGCACTTTATTAAAAGAAACAAGACACTTCCCAGAGCCTGACAGCTTGCATTTTGAACTATCACCCCTAACAAGGGACCTTAAAACTGACCCCAAGATGTTAATTTAACCATTACAATTCCATTAGTCTAATTTGTCATGAAACATCTTTAACTAATTACCTGCATTTGTAAGTTAGTCCACATGCCATGAGATAAGAAGTCAAGCATAGTCATAGGTCACTGCTCTGGGCTGCCATCATATAACACAGACCCTAGATGAAAGGGAATTCAGAGTTGATAGGAGGATTCTAAATGACAGCTACTCAGTCAGTACAAGGCAGCCGTGGCTGTAATGTAAAAATTGGACCACTGTTTAAGAAGTGGTGTGTTGGAAAATGAGGGCATGCCCTCATTAGCAGAATAAGGTCTAGGCAGACTGAGCATTCCCTATGAGCATTTGTCTTGAAGGTGGTAATTTGATAAATACAGGTCCCCACTAAAACCATTTGCTAAACTTGGCAGACAACAGTATCAAACATTTATGACTGAATTTAGAACTGTCCCTTTTCACTGAGACCTGATTATGTCCTGAATGTTACTTTAAAAAGCTCAGTTGGGAACTGCTGTTGGCTTCCTCAAATGACAAATGTTGAAACAGAGGGAAAGGCCAATTAGGAGTCTGATTAAAGGTTGCTCAAGCCTTTCACTGAGGAGTATGTTTGGATTCAGCTCCCTAATACTTGTTGGAAATCTGCCCATGAATTTCTAGTGGGAGCTGTAACATGCTGCGTGCCACAAACACCTCTCTTTCTTAGATTTAGCAACTGTAAAACTCCCTCATTTCTCTTGTTCCAGTGCCTGTGACATTCCCCTAGAGACTAGATGAGAAGACAGGTATGGTATGTGATTAATGCAGGATGAAGCATTCAGAACATTTCCTCATTCTTTTTTCTGTTTCCTTCTTCACTGACAGAGGAGGTACAGGAGGTGGCCGAAAGCAGTTTCCCCCCCCCCATCAATATACAGAGTGTCATCCTCACACTTTTGGCTGCTGGTGCTGAGTGTGAGTGGTAATTAAATCCCTGCATCTCCCCCAGCCCTCTGTCCCTTTGCTGATCTTCACAGCCAGCAAACACAATTGAATTCTTCTTTTCCATCACTCATTTGATCAATACAAAGGGCCAGCAACGACACAGCTATACCGGTCAGGCCAGCCCTACCTTTGTACTCCCTAAATATGGGCTCTGTCCAAGCCATAAATCACAGCTACTCTAAATTATAGAGGCTGCCAACACATCAGAGGGCTGGAGCGGGAGCTCTCTGTGATCACAGCAGGGAGGGGAGGATAAGGATGGCCCTGACCAAGCTGTCTCTTCTGTACTCAGCAGCTTCATTCAGACAGCAGGGAAGAGAGAGCTCCTGGGAGTCTCTGTGCTCTCGTTGCAGGGATAAGCCTGCTGCAGTGGCTCAGCAGTGTTCTGGTGTTACCTGCTGTCCTCAGGAAAAAGTGAAATCCTCTTTCTACATGCCATAAGGCAGTCATTGAGATCAGAAGGCAGCTTCCCTTAGTGGTGTATTACTGCATACTTTATACCTACAGATACCCTTTTCTGGGATCCCTGTGGGAAGGGAAGGCTCACTGATTCGTATCTTGCCCTTATTGTCAGCCAGCACTAGGAGTGCTCTGTCCTCTGAGGGGGAGCAGCAGCAGCACCAGGCTGTCCCCAACTCCTGCCACGCAGCAGCAACAGCCCTGATCTATTGCACAGCTTGGTGGTGTGAACACCATGGCACTTCTTTCTTTCCTATGTGGAAGGTCACCTCTGAAATTCTACCAATATTCCTTCAAATCTTTAAAGATAAATGAATCTTCAGGTCTCCAAATCTTTAGCCTGTCTGCATCAGGCATAAGGTATCTACCAGTCTGCAATGAAAAATCACAGACAATCCATCCTTTCGATCTCTTGCTTTTATCCTAAGCTGATAAGGGAGGCCCTCCTGTGCTTGTCAGCTTTGCATTCTTGGTGTGTGCAGCATAGCTGAGTATTGCAGATTAAAGGTGAAGAGTTGAACAAGGAAAAAAAGCAGGAATGAAGCAGCTGTTTAATGAGATAGAGAGGCTTTCCTCTTGAAAACTGCTTATCCATATCCTGTCTGTTGGTAATTGCAGAGCATTTTCTTTATGGAGCATCCTAGCACTGTCTTCCCAGTTTATTTTATTTTACCATTTTGCAGGATCATCTTTTCACCTTGGTAGCATTAAATCATTCTTTATGAAATTGTAAGTGACCCACAACATATTTTTTTTCTCAAGCTGCTTAGTTCTGCCTTGCACATCCTTTGTTTTATAGTTACAACAAAGTTCAAGCATGCTTAGGAGTCAAAGCTTAGATGTTCTCAATCTGTACCTAATTTTGGGCCCTTGCAGTTCTAGTTTTGGATGCTCCTTTCCACCCAAGACTGTCTCAAGCTGTAAGAAAACCTCTAAAGTTACAAATCCAGATATTGTCAAGCTGACTTAAAGTGATTGGATGTGCTATGCTGACAGTTAGACCCAAACTTTGTCAAAATGAGCTTCTTGGCAGCTGTTAGAGCCTACTCATGTCACTAGCTGTCTTTCTCATAGAGTTAACTCTGGTTTTGCAAACTCCTCCCTGTGCCTTGCTGTGTTTTTCAGGTAGATCTTTCACCTTCTGGTGTCTCTAAGTCTCTTGTAGGACAGCTTCACCACTGTGAACCCATGCCTCCGTTGGTGGTGGTGTTTGCTGGGTTTCATTTCACAAAGAGACCTAAGAATCTATCATTGCAAAATCTTCATGAGCTTAGGGTGGGGGCAGAGCAGCTATGAAAGATGATTGGAAAATGGCTAATTTATGTAGGCTGTCACTGTTTTTGTCTCAGGAGATGTGCTGGAAGAGTACAGCAATTGCTGACAGACAAAAGCAAGAGAAAAGAAAGGATGCATCTGTCAGGAAAAGAGATGCAGTCATGACTGGCTTGGTATGATAAATAGCATGTGCTGCTCAGAGATCTGGTTGTGGTCAGTACATATCCTCCTGATTTCTCTCCAGTTTGCTCCTGAAGGTCCTTCTGCTGTGGTTGATATGAACAGTCCTGGTTCTTTTTGTCACCTGAATCCAACTGAATTCTAATGACTTGCTAATTCGGTTAGAAGCATGAACATTCTAGGGCTGGGAAAAGAGTGATCTGGGATATTTCAGGTGCCAAAGATTCCTGATCTCTTTTGTATAGATAATGTCAGTGTTGATATATGTATAAATGATAACCGAAGGGTTGGAGAAATGGCAAGAGTCTGGGTTGGAATAGACTGGAAGGACTGAAGCAAGTTATTTCACATGACTGTCTCTTCCCCATCCTGTGCACATGACTGTGTGCAATAGTAATTTTTTTTGCTGATGGAAATGTGGTGGCTCTATTTCCTGCCCCACCTTCATCTCTTTGTATTTTCACTTGTCCATATAGTGTCATATACCCCATAGCACCATACAATTAGAAGAGATTTTTATGCAGATGCAAACAGATCCCTAAAGAAACCTAGCACATGGACATAACACCACAGGCAAATTTTAACTGATTATACAGCTATAAAGAAATGTCTTCTTTTCAAAATTAGAAAGATTTTAACTTTTCTTGTTTTTTAATGCTTACAGCTTAACATTTTCCTCACCAGGCATAATCTGAAATGGAAGAGAGGAAGCTCAGGCTTAACACCAAGTACCTTATGGAAGTGCAGGGTTCACAAACCCTTAAAGAATGCAAAATCTTTCCTTCCATTTGCAACACCTCTCCCCTCTGCATGCAGAGTGCAAACTCTGTATGCATTTGGCTTCCAGATCTATGACTCCCACCCTCCTTTTTATAAGCTGTGAATTCTCTCCCTTTCAAAGCATAGATTTTATGCCCCCCCTTCCATGCCCCCAGGAAAGTGTTTGCCCTGCAAGTGCCCTGCATTTTTAAATACTGTGGAAACTCCTTGGTTTATTTTGTTTCTGTACTGCTGCCTCTGGTTCATGATTTGTGTTCTTGTCTGCCTCTGCTAATAGGTGTAGTGTGGCCTGGATGGGGTGATTTTTTCTGCAGTTCCAGTGGCTGTATGAACTAGAACTGTAGCCTTCTTGCTAGCACTGTTTCTTAGGTAGTAGAGAAGAGGTAACACCTTTTCTTCCCTCTCCATCATTAGCCTGGTTTTATTATTGCTGCCAGCAAGTGATATCAGTACTGTTTAAGTTTCCTTGCCCCAAGACTAGATGGATACATTCAATGATTCTATTAACTCTTCTCTGTTCTCAGTGGCACTTTTCCAAGCCACAGCTGATCTTGCAAGCCTTCACACCAGCTTATCCCACCTCTTTTGGCTTCTTTCCCAAAGGTGTAGAGTTCTGAGGGGAACGCTCAGCAAGGATATTTTTCCCTTGATATCATTGGATTCAGAATTTCTTCTTTTCTTATCTACAGGTCTGCTCATTCCTCTCCATTGCTATCAGCAATGAGGAGCAGAAACTACTTACAGAATATAAAATCTAAACCAAATCTGTCTGCTTTTTTTCTTCAAAGGTACAAATCAGGTAGGGATGCCCTGATACTTGTGCTGCCTATTAAAAAATAGCATGTTACATAAAGAGCAATACAAAACCTTCTCTAAGAGTGATCTCACAGCAAAGCAGGAGAAATGTCGTGTGTGGAGGAACCAAGGATTAGCGAGTGCCTGAAGCAGAGACTGTATGAACAGCACCTCTGACAGCATTCCTCAGAGCAGCATCAAGAACTCTGGCAGACCACAGCAGAACTTTTCTACTTCATTCTGTGCTGAAAACCAACTGGTTTCTATTCATTAGACACTAATCAAGGTCACCCCTTCATTGCTGAATGCTCTGCATTCACGATGCTGTTGGCAGGAGGGCTTGTTCTGCTCCTGTGTGTTCGGAAAAAAACCCTAACAACATAAAATAAAAGGAGAAGAAATCCTTTGGCCAACCATCTGTTGGAGCACAGGCCGTGGACATAGTGCAGATATAACACCTGGATGCATTTTGCAAGTGTGCCCTGTGAAATTCGCTGGGAAAATAGATTGCACCAGACTGTTCCTGCAAGTGCAGTTAATCACACCTTTTCTGTATTGCTGCTACAGGATTAACACAGACATTGCTCCTATTTTTGAGTTTATCAAAGGCAGCAGCACATCTCTCTAATCTCCTGTTTCCCTGCTCTCTCTAAAGTGTTCAAATGAATGGAGCACTGATGAGCAGGGACGTGGTGCCAGCAGGGATGGTGTCATTTAATGCCTCACTATTTATGCTATTTAATGCCTGTGTGGCTTTATGTGTCCTGGGTGACTTGCTAACCATCTGGCACCCTCCACCCTTTCACAGGACAGACGGAGGTGTAGACAGCACCTTCATCTGTCTCCAGTCCAGAGAGTGACCAGCAGCAATAAAACAATATAGTTCTGATCTGCCTGCTCCTACACAGCCTGCACCTGCTGTCACTGAAGGATGAAGCTTGGAGGTCATGGTTTGGTGACCCTTGATACCAGACAGTTTGGATCATAATGAGCTGTGGGCACATACCTATATTTCCATTGAACTACTTGGCACACACAGCCTGGACTTTTCATCCAGCTGTAAAAAGCATAACAGTATCTGATCTGCCCTAGCACCTGTTTGTCCACA
Source organism: Indicator indicator (assembly GCF_027791375.1). Classification (NCBI taxonomy): domain Eukaryota; kingdom Metazoa; phylum Chordata; class Aves; order Piciformes; family Indicatoridae; genus Indicator; species Indicator indicator. The sequence continues at coordinate 20,568,475 of NC_072022.1, read as the reverse complement.
GTTAGCTTGTCAGAGGGCTTCAAACAACCTGAATTGTGTATGTCACAGCTCCCTGGCCTAAGAGTTCTACATCTGGATTTACTGTATCATTGAATTACAGCCCGAATTTTTAGCTTTATTACTTTCACCAATCACAAATACGTGGGCTGTGTCCTCCAAACTAGTGGGCTGAGATCCACCCTGCTGCTTTCACACCATTGTCAGCTGGCATTAACTTCTAGTCATTTTCTCCTTCGAGGCCAGATTGTAATCAGTGACCTAGAAGTAAAATACTCTGTATTCTGTTAGCAAGCAGTCCCTGGAGTTGTGCAGTCTAAATTGGGATGTCTTCTCAGCTAGCTCTTTTGTGTATCATCCTGTGGCAATTGTACAGTAATTACTAACAATCCTTTTTTTGGTACCAGTATTTATAAACTGCTTTCCACTCCCTCCAATGTATTTCTGTCCAGATCACAGTGAAATGAGGACTTTCTTTAGTTTGTGTAGGGGTCATGATATCCTGCTATAAAGCATTAGTTTTCTATCATGACATTCTCAGAGATTTTATTATAGATTCACTGATACTTCTGCAAGGAGGGCGAACTGGAATCTGTGCTTGACACTTACTGCACTGCCTGTCAGCAATGCAGCTGTGAGACCTGACCCTGAAAACGCTCATGCCTGTGACAGTATTTGCAGAAGTAAGGACTAGTCATGTGCAGAAGCATTTTCACAATCAGCCTTCATGTTTATGGGATCACTTGTGGACAGTGCTGATAGTGTGCCGGGAGGTGCTGGCTGCGCTTTTCAGTGCCACTGCTGAAGGTCCATTTTATTCAGCACTTTAAGGAAGAGCTCAGCTGACATTGTAACTTTGATGCAGACTGTCAATACGAATAAGGAATATCTCCATGGGGTTGGGGTTTTTTTTGCCTTCAGATTCAAGGTCGTATCCAGTTGGTCACTCTGTGGCGGTATCTAACGAATTATCAGCATCCCAGAAAGTACACAATTTGAGATTAGAAGCAGCACCACCTTGTTACCATGATAGTCAGTTGTGAATGGAAGTGCAGTGCAAAAAAGGGCAAGGTAATGTGACATGTGAGTGGAATAGCACTAAATCCACGTGTTATGAAATTGTCATTCTGTGCCGCTGTTCAGCATAAATGGACTAATCTTCAGCTTGAAAATGAGGAGAGCTTGACTGTTAAAGAATAGGTCATTTGGCTTCTGGCAGCAGCAGAAGATGCTGTAATATTAACTGTAAGAACTTGTGCATTCTTGGTAAGGAGATAAAAATGATTAAATTGCACTGCTTGCTTCTCTGTCTTCTAAAGCAATACATATTTGGACCCAGATTCATCTAAGCATTTGCATAATTCCTCAGGCCATTCCTATTCAGCCATGCATTTCAGCTTCTGCTTAAACTTAGGCAAATGCTGAAGTTCTTTTCAATTCCTGGGGCTTCAGCCTTGCTGAACAAGGTTTTGGCCATTAGTTTATAATGTTCCAGTAGCTTCTGAGATTGCTTTGCTGTAGCAAATAGCAGATTGCTATATTTGTTGTATTACAGGCTGAATATTCTTTAACAACTTAGAAAGGCCAAGGGTGAAGATCTTGGAGCCCTGGAGAGGATCATTTTCAACAGAGTCCTCTGTTGGAAATCCAAGAGCCAGAGAACTAGAGTCATGTCTCCTAAGAGTTTCATGGACTCCGCAACTGGCAGTCACACTGCCTGCCTCCCTTCCGCTGGGTTCTTCCTCAAAAGGAATGAGCAGAGCCAAGGGAAAGGTTTTGTTGGGCTCTTTGGGACAAGGAGTTCTTCAGGCCAAATTCTGTTCTGAATTAGGCCTTATTATTTCAGAGTAACTGCTTCACTTTGGTCGGGCTGTGCCAGGTGGCAGACATTGTCAACACAAATTGCAACTTTTAAAAAGCCTTTGAAAAAATTGCAAATATTACTGTGTGCATTTCTATCCAAATGTGGGAGGGAGTAATGAAGCATCTTGATAGGCTAAATTTTTTGTCTTGTGGGGATGAATACTGCCTGGCATTATCAAGTTATTGTGTGTCAGTTCAGTTTAGCATCATAACATGTCAGCCAATACAGTTCCACTGCTTCATGAAGAAATGTGTGGGAACTGGAAATTTTTTAATTGGGATTGACCCCAATCTAAAATGAAATGTTTGGTTATGGCTTTTAAAAGAAAATAACAATAAAACAATTGTCTCTTTTTATTATTTTATTTGGAAAAAGTAGTTTTCAAACATTTGGTAGGAAACCCTCTCCAGAATAGATTTGTGGCTTGAAGTCTTGTTCACAGTGAAACTGGTGGGAATTTTGCTGTTGACTTTCATGTAGGCAGAATTTTACTGAGGCTTCCTTTGCACCAGGAGGGATTGTGTAGCTCTTTGTCTGGAGATGTTAATGTAACTTCAAAGCCTCTTGGCCCAATTTAGAAATAAAGTGTTCTTATGTGTCCTGTTGACTAGTTGGAGGTCTTGCTCCATGAAACTAACATGATTGTTGTCTCTATCCCAGAGACCTATAAAGAGCTTAATCTGTATTTCTTAAAATGGGGACCAGTTGCATGTTCTTCTGCCACACCAGAAGCAGAAGAAAGGCCAAATGTCCAGCTTACTGCTCTGCTTTCCTGGGCTGTCTTCACATCATTGCTTTAAAATGTTTGCTCTGTGAAGGGGAATCCTTGCTAGTTCCAGATGTAGGTGTTTACAGTGGGATCATACTTCTGTTTTAATGCAGTGCTGTGCATCATACCAGCTCTATTTGCCTGGTTCCACCACATGAGATGATCCACCTGCTGCAGAAGTTTCCTATCTATAGAGCAGATTTTATTAACCCCCAGAGAGGCCTATTTGGAAGCTGGTTTTCTATCCCAGCTTGGGGTCCCGTTATTATTAAGAAGTCTTTATGAGCAAGGGACAGTTTGTTCCATTGCTGAGTGACTGAAATCCTTTGTTATCTCTTCTTCACCTGGGACAAGGTGTCAACAATAGCGAGAGAGGGAAGAGGGAGGACTGGAAGAATCAGAGGAGGAGGAAAATACATCTTTCTAAGGGAAAAAGAGTATTCAGTGAGCGATCTTCATGAGATACATTTGGAAATTTGCTAAAATAGGTATGCAATTTTTTTTAATAAGCAACACTACAAGAAACTAGTTCTGGACTTAACCTACCCATTTGTCCTTGTATTTAGGGCTAGCTCAGTGCAATTTTCCAGTTTTGCACTTCAAGCCCACCTCTACCTGCTTTGCTGACAGGTTCCAGCGGACTGAGGACAGTACTTGTAGACATCAAAAAGAGCAGGATCCTCCACGGAAGAAGTGGTTCCTAGGAGGGGCCTGAGAGTGGAGTTTCAAAAGCATCATGTTCCCAGAGCAGGGCCAAATTTTTCAGAATAGCTGAACAACAAGCACTCCTGCTGTGACAGATGGCTGAGTATTTCAAAGGCTCTTGCCATTAAAGCTGGCTGGATATCGTCTATTCTCTTGTTTTTGACAGGAGCTTGGGGTTTCTGTTAAAACTAATGATAGCACAGAATGGGCAGATTTCCTTTCAGCATTCTATTTTTATGTGAGAGTTTTAATTGTTTTGGTCAGGGAAACTCTCACTCTCATAATACATTTATTTACCACTCACTGTGCTGGAGAGCCAAGTGATAGATGCTTCCAAAAGTCTGCTCACCTGTTCTGGTTCCTCTATGGCATGAAGCTTTTCTGAAGCTCCAGCCAAACGCAGGCATGCTGTGTGTGATGTGGTGGCCAGAGCCCTGGAACACACTGCTGCCATTTGGGTCTTCTTGCCTACGTTTCTGTTTAGGTTTTCTAGAGTGGGTTAGGCTTTGAAATACTGGATTTGGAATCCCAAGCACATGTTCTTTGGTGGGAAAATGCCTTCTCCTGTGGCTGTTCACATTCAGGATTGGGAGTAAAAGTCAAGCTTGCTTTGCATGGAGCTGGACATTCAGAAAGTGGGATCTTGGAACTTGAGGCTGTTTCTGAAAACTGTGTGCTTTAATACTTCCATGGTTTGACAGTGTTTATGCACCTTTGGAGAGGCAGAAATAAAAAAAAAATCCTTTTCTCCCATATGAATGTGTCTGAGCTCTTTTAAACTGTTAATTAATTGAGCAATCATAATGATATGTCTGTGGGGATGAAGGGGGAGGAATAATTTACAGGTGGGAGAAATGAGGCATGAATGACTTCCTAGCCTTACCTGTGCCATGCTGTTAGTCTGTGTCAGATCCAGACAGATACCTTCTGTCCTGTCTCCTTTTGCATCTGTGGTGGGTGGCTGGAAACATCCGCTTCCTTCCTCCTTCCCCCATTTCTTCTGAAAGGGACCCATTTTCTTATCACCAGGATGCTGTTTAATGGAAGTACAAGGAGTTCATGAGGCACATCTCTTTGAGGGGGGGAGGCTTGGAGGATGAGACATTTGTTTCAGCTCCCAAGTGCCACCCACTGAACAGGGCATGGCCAGACAGCCATCTCCACTGCAAGGGAGAAATGGATTCAAGAAATGAAACCTCTGGGTGCTCTTAGGACAGGTAACCACACATTCTGCTCTGGCTTCCTCTTCCTGACCTTTTGCACAGCTGGATTAGGGTGTGCTGTCCTCTGCACAGCTCCCACAGCAATTCAGGCTGCATCTTTGCTGCATTGAGCAGAGTGACTCAGAAATCTCTGACCTGGCTCTGAAATACTAACTCACCTCTGAGAAGCAACACAGCCCTTGTTTGTCACCCTCTCTTCCCTGTCTGGATCCCTGCATCTGGGGCCAGTAGACGCCTGTACAAAAAACATTGTGCAGCTCCTGGCACATATAGAATAAATAACCACAAGATTAATTCAAATTGCTTACAATTTGTGGGATGGGCAGGGTGAAAATACTGCTCAGGAAAAGGTCCAACACACAATTTCATCTACAGTTTGGCTGGGAATCCTGTTTAAATTTAGTTCTTAAACACAGCTGTGAAACTCATGAAGATGTCATATTGGTTGCTCACCCAGCAACCTTAACAGCCTCCTGGGAAAGTAATAAAAACACCAATAGTGAGCAGCAGTTCTAACAGGCTGCTTTGCTTCATTCCTCTGGCTACTCCTCATTGAGCTCCTGCAACTCAAGGCATGAAGTTTTTCTTCTAGCCAACCTGGTTCCCACTGCTTCTCCTTACCAGTTATTCATATCCAAAAAGAAAAATACTGACATAATTGGCCCATCCCTGGAACACACCAGGGCTTACCTGACAGGGCTTGTGCTTACCTTTAGTTATAGCTTTTCAAGTAGTTTTTAACTGTACAGCAGCAATAAGTCCTCCAGCAAAAAGCAGTCGTAAGTGGTGGCTCATGGTAAATACTTTGTCTGGTTGTGTTTTCCATTCTTCTTCAGTTTATGTCCCTTGTAAAAATTTTCTGGTAAAGCTGCTACCCTCTCTGTGGTGAATGTAAGCCTATTGATTTTCAGCTCTTCTAATTGCATTTTACAGGCTTCCTACTGCATCTGGGACAGGAGCCTGAAAAGTCCTGCTTAGTGAAATGGATTGTCTTCCCCAGGTCACTGACACCCTATATCCTGCCTTATCTAAATTAGGCAGTCTCCATTATTCTCTGATCTACTCCCAAAAGGAAAGGGGGTGTGTTATGTGCAGATACAATGCTTACACATGCATTTCCTGTTGAGCAGTTATTGGTAAAGGAGATGAAAGCAGGTAGAGCTTGACCTCCCAGTTCAGTGCACATGCTCCCAGGGACACAGTGCCTGCTAACAGCTGGCTTTTCTGCACCTTGGCAGGTGATGGAGTTCCCACTAGTTCAGGAGCCCACTGCAATGGTTAGCACATGCTGTTGTGAGAAATCTCATCAGTCAAAAGCATCTCATAAATAATTTAGAGCAAAGCAATTAGCACACACAGCTGTAGCTGTTTGCAAAGTCACAATTATACCTGCCAGGGCAATCTGGAAATGGAAATTTCAAAACTGTTTTTTGAAGTGGCTAAAATGGTCTAGCTTGGAGCTAGGGTTGGTGGGTAGTTGCTGATGAGTAAGGAATAATTGCACTTTCATGTCCTTTTATGTGTAATGAAATCCAGGACAGAATTTTAGTAATTTTTGCATCTTGGGAAAGGGATCTAAGGGACACATAGTTCAAAAAACTCCAGCAGTCAAGGCCTTATCCTTCCAGAGGCTCTGCAACTCATTCAGTTTCAGAGTGATGGGGACAAGTTTTATTAGAGACTTAAACCTGCATTTTGAAGGTATCAAATAGTTAATGCTTGTCTATATGTACAGGCTGCTCAGGGAGGCTAGGCAGGAGGAAAAGGAAGAAGATATTGCTGGAAATATCTCTGCTGAGTGCGTTTGCCTCAACATATTCATGGAAGTAAATTGTTTGAGAACTTCTGAGTAATAATAAAGGAGAGAGGAACCTGGGCTTGAAGTATCTCAAGCAACTACAGAGAAGGTGAGACAACAAAGGTTTGTTTGCGCAGGTGAGTCCTGGGAAGGGGTTATCCATACTAAATCTAGAGATGGTACCAGGCTGGGAAAGGCATATGTAAATCTATTTTAGGGTAGGGTTAGAACTTGCCTACCTTCATCCTACCTTGTGACAAGGTGGTAGACCAGATAACATTGCAAGATCCTGTCCAGCTCTTCTGAGGGCTGTGCATTCAGTCATGATATCTTTGCTACCTAAGTTCCCAGAACATGTTTACCTTTACAGGATCCTCCTTTGGCTAGGGAATTAGTATTCCAATTTTAACAAGTGGGAACTAAAGTGCAGTATTTTGCCAAATGTATTGTGAAAAATGCATCAAAATGTGTTTGGTTCCTATTATGAATGCTACAAAACATGTTTAAAGACCAGCTGAATTACAAAAGATTGGAGTTATCATTTGTAGCAGTGGCATTATTTTACTCTGTGGTTCTCCTGTGCAAAAATGAATCACAGCTCCCATTGTTGTCTGCACCATTTGACCTGTTCTTCTAAATCAGACTGCCATCAGCTGGCCAAGAAAGCAGCATAGAGGAGCTGCCTGCAACTTTCCAGTGGCCAGGAAAATGTCATTGGTGAGGCTTAGACAGTAACTGAAAGCAGCAGCTACTCACTGACTATGAACTGGATGAAAATCCCTGCAGTCAATCAACAGGCTGCCCAGCTGGTCTGGCCTCACAGAGACAAGTAAGACCTCCTGTAAGTGATATTAATTGCAGTCTATCTGGAAATCTCTTACAATAGATGTTGTTTGGCTGCAGTGGGTACTTTCTCTAACAAATTATTGAATACATTATGGCAATGTACCTTTTGGGGCTCCACAATGATTAGCCATTAGTGTATTTTGCCAAGATGCTCAACTCAAGTCTTTAATTCTCTTATTTCTTTCATTTATTTATACATATTAAGATTAGTAGAATCTGGGGGGAGTGAAGAATATCCTCTAGAACTGCAGATGAATAATTCCTCAGCAGCCAGAACTTTAAAAATCTTTATTGAGCAGTTATTCACCCTTCAGGTCACTGGGGTGAATCTGGAGTTTTCTCTTCTTGTGAGTTAACCCAGCTTTATTCCAATTTACCATGTTAGCTAGCTGTGATCAGTGCTTGGCTCTTCTTAAGCCAATAAGCCAATTTAACATATTTTATACGGTTCTAGGTGGTATTATCTTGTGAATCACAAATAAGTGTTCAAGAAATATAAGTGAAAATAATTTCCTAACATGCTTTAAATAAACATCTTTTCATCCTATGCAGACAAAAGTAGTGAGTGCAGAATTTGGATCATTATCCATAAAAGTCTCCAGGATTATTAGGAGGTATCTTTCTTGAAGCAGGCTGAGCCCAGCCCTGATCTTTATTGACAGTAATGCAATGCAGAAATGTGAGAAACTGCTAAAAATCTCAACTAGGTCAAATAAGAATGAGTCAGGATTTTGTTTGAAACAATAGGCATAATGTTTTCATAATGCAAGAAAATACTCATTGTACAAGAGAGAGATGAACTTCTGTTTTTAAAAAGGGGATTGTCTGCCTACAGGGTTTGGCTGAGCTCTGCCAGTGACTGTGCTATGCAGAAGTCTGCAGTCTCCTGTCACATCCCTCGCTCTGGAAGCTGTCAAGTCTGGATTGGGATCTGTCTCCATTGTCTTTGATAATAAGTTAGTCAGGGAAGAAACTGTTCTTCACTAGAGGTAGGATTCGTGTCCATCAACTTTAACAGGTAGGAGTTGTCTGGGTCTGTCTAGGATGAATAGAGAATAAATGGTTTCCTCACCTGGAGATTCCTCTTCTAATCTAGATGGGATGACTTGCCACTAGAGGAGCATGTAGTTTGCTGTTCATTTGAAAAGTCCTGGCAGCAAGATCGGACTGAATGTCTCTTTTTTACATAGCCAATTTTGATTAATACCACAAGAATTTCATCACAGTAGATTCCCTGATGTTTCTTGGTGCTAGCATAACTCCAGTAAACATTGTACAGGTTATGCTTTGGGTAAGTTTTGATGATTATTCTGTTTTACATACTGAAAGATAATATGGAATCCTTTAATGAGCCCTGTTTTCCCTTTTTAGTCTCAGCCATTAGCAATAATGTCTGTGCTTAAAATCTTCAACATTTATCAGTTTGAAGTTCAAGTGTTCACAGTCACCAGTCATAGGTCAGCCACACTGGATATCTTTCAAATGCAAGCAGCTGATGCTTCAAGCTAATAAGGGTGGTTATTCACCTGAGGCTCAGCCTTGCACAGAAATCTTTCATTTGACTGCTTATGTAGAGTTTACATTTGTTTTCAAGATACTCAAACAGAAGAGGTTGAAGAAGTTTAGCTCTCTTGGTAGTAGGGTGTGACTTCTTCTGTAGCTCCTCTAGGGACTGCAAAAAATGCAAGGTTGCTTCTGAATACTTTTGGCCCCCTCCATGTGGTCAGGATGCTGTCTGCTTAGCTTTTAAAAACTTCAAGGATACAGAATAAACTGATGTCTCTGGACCAGAGGCTGACACTGAGTACCAGTCTTCTGCTGCATGTCTTGAAATACCTAAATCAAACCACACCCATCTCTGTGTGATGATAGCTCCCAAGCTGTAGCAGCCCTTAGTTTGGGTTGGGGCTTTCCCCTTTTGCTTGTAACTTCAGCTCAGAAAATTGGCTCATGTCTGAATAACAAATGTATCATTACAAACATTTACTGTTAAGTGACAGGTCTCCAACTAAATTGCCTGGATTTTCTTTCCTTGGAGTAACATTTTAATAGAAATGAATAATTAATATTTTTTTTCCAATTTGAAAAGAAAAGTTCATCATATTTCAAAAGCCATAGATCCAGCTCCAGATGATATTGCATTAATATCTTGACAGGACACTGGGAAAGGCTGATATCCTTGCCTACCTCATTTTGAACTCCCAATTTGATCTTACTTTCTCCTAGTTGATTCTCCCAGGCTAAGAAAAATGCATAAACACAATTTCCTTTCACTGATCTGAAAATATGCAGGAAGACCCCTCCAGCATTCTCTTTTCTCTCTGAAGATGGTCTCAGCTTCTCCAACCTTTCTGATAATGAAGATTTTCACTAACTGCAACATTCTTATTTTTGTCCTACACTGCACATTCTACATCCTTCTTCATGTACAATTCTGGTGCTGCAATGACTGTAGCTATCTACTGCTTTAGAAGGAGTTTGACAAATACAATAATGCTGTCATTTGGGGAAGCTGATAATCAAATCTTTGCTGCAAGAGGTTTTCACCTCTTTTCTTCTCAAGTCCTAAGAATTGCAATGACAGCTTGGTCCTGCTTCTAATTTATTCTGTTTCATTCTTTTGTTTCTGCTGAGACAACCCCTCACAATCTGATATGAGTGAAGAGCAGTACAGTGGCAACAGAAAGCCCTACATTTAGCTGCCAAGCAAAAGACAAAATGTACCAGGGGGATGCTGTGCATCAGTAGTGCTTCCAGGAGGCAGCCTTCTTCCAGATCTTGCCTCCAGTGTGTCACTGTTAGAGAGAACACAACCAACAGGTTTTAATGAAGAATACTGGCAGTCAGCTGGAATAAAAGAGATCATATTTATCCTTTCTGCAACACCATGTGGAGTAGCATCATTTATCTTGTTTAAGGGTTGTTGTTCACTATGAGAGCACAGACTGGGCATGCCCATTCTAGGACCATGGTTCCATGCACATTTTTGCTGGTGGCTAATTGGATTCCTGCCTACCCTTCCAATCTTGACCACTTCAGCCTGCCTCTGCTTCCAGTGGTCCCTGTGCAACTTCACAGAAAAAAGTGCTTCTATTTTTTTTTTCTCCCATGTGGATAAAATCAAGCATTCCATTTCTAGAGAGCTTCAGAGAGACAGAAATATTGGCACACATGGAGGGACAGAGGAAGGAAACGGAGATACAGGAGCAAAATGGAGTGACTAGAAGCAAAAGGCTTCCTCAGTTGTTTTCATTGCTAAATAAAAATATGGAAGCGTACCTAGAACTAGCTTAAATTACTGAGATGAGTAGCAGCCCTGGTGAGCTACAGCATGCAGCAGAGTGTAGTCACCTGCATGTTCTCTGTTTCACAAGTGGGCTCCACAGCCTGCACTGTATTGGTACCATGACAACACTGCCTGTGGTACCTTGAATAGTTTAAATATAGCCTATACATGGTCTCTGTTAGCTCTGGTTTGTGCAGACATAGCCTATACAGGGTCTCTGTGAGCTCTGGTTTGTGCAGAGCAAGGTATAATTATGGACTAGCCAAAGGCAAAGCAAAGCACTGGGGGTGGGGGGGGTGCAGGGCAGGAGGGGGGAGCAAGCTTTCTTTCACTTTCACAATCCCTTTTACAGTTATATCTGGGGTATGTTGACTTCAGCCTGCTTGTTTCCAGAACATGCCAGCAAGGCAGGGAAGCAGCCCTGTTTCTGGAGTTAAATCTTAAAAGCACTCCAGAAACTTGTCTATTTTGCAAGCAGCAAGAATCACTTGGGCTTTACTGCTCCCACCTGTATGAAGGCAGCCGTCAGTGTCACAGTGGAGCTGATGGGCTGTGTGGATCTTCATCCTTCAGCACAATGCTGGGTATCATCACTTAAGCCACTGGTGAGGCAGGCCAAGCTATTCTGTATTGCATACAAAGTGGACAGAAGTATTTTCTAGCCCTGCAGGCTGGGCTAGAGAGGTAACAGCCTCCAACGGCAAGTGCTGGTGGCCACTGTGGGGTGAAGCACTGTCCTGCAATGCCAGATACAGGGAGGTTCACTCCAGGAAGCTGTGGTGGAACGGTATGTTGCTGTTTATACACATCATCCTCTATCACTAAGCATCCTGCCTCCCTTGAGAAAAATTAGCCTTGCCTCTGAAATCCCCATCAGTGTTGTAATTACGAAAGTACAGATATTTTAAATGCAGTTGAGTAAGTGTGCAAGTAGCAGTGGTTTAATAGTTTAAAAGCTCTGCCTGTATTTATATAATTGGGTTATAATCATAGAGGAGGAACTGAAAACTTCACCCTGCAGGGATAGAAATGCCAAAGGTCCCCTCACCCCAACCCCTGCAAGAAGCTGCCTTGGATTAATTGTATAGGCCACGGCCATGGAGCACAGTCTCAACAAGCTATGCAAGTCTCCTTTTAGAACACTGTGGGAGATTTTAAAATTAGGTCACATTGCAGATCCAATTCAGGGTTTGCTGCATACATTGCATTGCTAGCCCCTGCTTTGGGTATAAAGTACTAAGAACATTTGGAAAACTGGAAAGTTTTTAAATGAGGTTTGTGCATACCTACAAGGCTGTAGCAATATAAGGCTTGATCTTTAGCAAGTCCATTGAATTTCAAGGAAAAAGAAATGCCACTTTTTGTTTACTGTGAGATAGAAGCCATGTTTCAATTTTAAGATTCACCTCTGAAATATGCTAAAGTGATCTTCTTTTCAGGACCTGCTGTGCACTTCACCTTGCCTGTGAGGATGAAGTGAGCAAGTAAGAGCAGAGGTCCTGGAATCACAGGCAGAGTGTAAGCATGTGGGGTGGCCATGGGGAGATCAGCAGCAGGGACAGAGCTGCTCCAGCTGATTTTCTCTTCATTCAGTAGGCAGGGGCTGAAGGTACAGAGGCAAGATTATGTCATGAAGATGTTTTCTCACAGGGAAATCTGGGGGAGTCTCTGTTGTATTATTGCTTCCTGCCCAGCCACTGTATTGCTGTACTATAGCAGGATTAATTTCATGAAGTTTCTTGTGGCCTGGAGAAACTTGAAACTTCCTGAAGCATGGGCCAAAGTGCAGACACACTTCATTGTCTGTAGTTGCATTCAGGTTAGAGTTCACCTGCTGTGAATGTACCTTTTTAAAAGCTTTCTTTGTTGTAATTTAACAACAATCCTTTCAATGTATCTATTAACAAGCATGTGCTGAGAAGTACAGATATTTCTACCAGTATAGTCTTTACATCACAACTTGAAGCTATGTGAAGGAATTTGCAAGCTCTGTGGAGCAGTCTTTCATTTTCCTCCTATTCAGAAGTGGAAAAATAGGCAGGGACAACAATGAAGAAATTTAATTTTCCTTCTTAAACCCTGCCAGTTTGAACAATCTTTTGCTGACTTCCTTGATGTGGCTATTCACATTCTTTTGTGAATTCAGACTAGTTGTTAGCAGCCTCCAAATAAAACAGGGTTATATGGAGATTTACCTTGGCCCTGTTCTTGCTTGGTGACACGAGACATAGAGCAGCCAACTGATGCAGCTTATGCTACATGTCCTATTCCAGCAACTGCTTCCCAAACAAGCTCACTGCTGTCCAGAGTAATGGGATTGTTGCTTTAGCTCAAGATGTGGGAGATTCAGTTCTGGTGTTTGTGTCAGTGATCAATGAAGTCAGGAAACTGCCATTACAGAGCATTCAAAAGCCCTTTTATTCTGAAAGAATCAAATCCAGGCTTCTGTTAAATGCAGTAAAGGCTGCCATCATTAAAACATGGAGGCTGCAAGTTTGGCCACAAAAACATTACAGTAATGCAGCTGGTATTTGGTCCTTTCTGCCAGCATTGCCAAGTCTGCCTTTTATTTATTTACTTATTTATGAACTAATTTTCACAAGTGTCACGTCTTTCACACGTTCCATAAAGCCTCAGTGTTTACAGGCATCTTACTCATCTGAGAGTCTCGGCTTCCATGATCTGCTGCTAGGCCTCGTGGTCAGAAAGTAAGCAGAAATTTGCGATAAGGCTGATCCTCACAGGCAAAACCAGAAAGCTCATAAAAATGCACATTTAAAAAGCCAAATCGTGATGTTTCAAGAGGATCTCATGAACTTGAGCTCCCATTTATGTGTCTCAAGTGCCCAGCATAGACTGTACTAATGACTGCCTGGGTCATTGATGCAGAGGTGCTGTTACATACAGAGCCAGAGAACGCTGTAGCACTCTCCACTGATGGCTTGGGGGAGGAATCCTCTTTCCATTTATTATACTCCTGTTTAACTTCATGGCCTGAGCACTGCCTTGTGCACCCTGTTTACTGTGTGTTTCATAAAGGCCAGAGGACTCATCCTGTTGCTCTGAAACTGCTTAGCCCATCTTTGGCAGGATTGACTCTGCAGGAAGAACAAAACGTTGCCTAGGAAAGCTCTGCATTTAACAACAGAGCAGGGCTGGACTTCTTTCAAACAAACAAATAAAAGCCAGCAGCTCTCAGTTTGGCATGGGCGCTGCTGTTTTGTTTGTTGCATCACCCCATTGTCTTCTCTACCCCTTTTCTCAAAAAATTCCTTTGTTACTGCATTTCTCAGCCCATGGCTTGGATCCACATTGTAATTCCTGGAGGAATGCACAAATAATGGATTCTGCACGATCGCAAAACAGTTCACCTCGTGCAAAGCTCTAGCAAAAGTGATGCATCGTGGCTCATTCCCTATCTTTCCTGCTTCACTGCCTCTTTTTCATTTGGAGAAATTCCTTTAGCTTCACCTCACAGGGACTACGCAGTGAGAGGAAGTGTAACCTTTCTACACCCAGCAGCAAACATGCGACGGTTTTGGAACATTTCCCATTTTCATGTCTCTGCCCAACACAGCACAGCAATTAAAACTGGCCAGTACCTTCTTCCGCACGCTTCAGGCAAGGAGTTGTGGTAGAGATGTGGAACCCCCCCACCGCCTGGGAAAGCCCTGCCTGCAGCTCCAGCGGAGGCAGGCTTGCCAGACTGCTTAGCTCAGAGTAACAACCGTATTCTTTAATGCCTTTTTTTCCCCTCCCAGAAACACATCCATATATGAAGAGTCAGGTTGTGTTTTGAATTCCTCCTTTCTGCGGCCACTGCCAGTGTGCAGCCAGGGACGGAACAGCCGCAGCCTGCCGGGCCCCATGTCAAGAAGCGCTGTCCTCAGGCGGGGCTAAAGGGGAAGGAAGAGGGCTGCTGCCAAGTGACAGCAGCCCGCGTCACCTCTGCTCTCACACATCCCTGGGACGCCTTGCTCGGGCTTCCCGGAAGAGCAGAGTAGGAGGGGGAACCGGGCGGGCCGGGCATTAGAGGCCCTGCCCCGCGACCGCCGACCCTGCCCCGCTCCCCGAGCGGAAGGGCGCAGGCGCGCTGCCCCCGCCGGTCGCTGCCCCCCGCCCGTCACAGGGCTGACGCGGCGGCGCCGGCGCAGCGCGCTCCGGTCCGGCGTGTGGTGGCGGCGGCGGGAGGGGGGCGGAGCGCGGCCCTGCCGGCTGCCGGGACGAGCCAGGCGGCCCGACGGGCAGAGGTGAGGCGTGGGGCGGTGGGCCCCCGCGGGCCCTGACGGCGGTTGGCGGTGGCCCCGACCGAAGCTCGATATGTGCTCGGTCCTGCCCGTGCAGGGCAGCGCGGCCTGGTCAGCGGTGGCCGAGCCCCGGCGGCCGAGCCCCGGCCGCCCGGTGAGCGGTTGGCAGCTCCCACCCGGAGCTCCCTGTGGCAGCGTTCAGGCTTAGCTCACCTGGGTTTGTCCCGACTCCGGTGGCCGGAGAGCGGCGGGTCCGAGAGCGTGGGCGCCGAACGCTCTCACCGCGGGCGGGAGGAGGCCGCTGCCCCTGTGCTGCCTCCCGGCCCTCTGCAGTCCGGCCTCTGCTGCCCGCCCTGTGGGGGCCGGGGGCCGGCGGTGGTTCTCGGCGTTGTCACAGAGGTTTGACTGGGCTAGCGGGAACAGGGGTTTGGGGAGCATCCTGGGGCGTTGCAGAGCCTCTTCTGTGCCAGTACGTCCTGGGGAGCACTCGTAGCCTCTCCATAGCTACAAGACTCGCAAAGTCAGAGCGTTGGTGGCAGCTGGGCAGTTGTACAAAGGGATCCTCAGCTGTTGCAAGAGGACTTATTTTTCACCACGCTCTCACCCCAACTTCTCTGCCCCCAAGTTGTCTTTTGCTCATAGAGAGTCCCAACCTCTTTGCTTTGTAAGCAGGGAGCTTACCTCTGTCAGTGCTATTTGCTCTTCCATCCCTGAGCCCTTCCAAACTGGGCTGTGCTGGTCAGGCAGGGATAGGGAGCTCAGCAGGGGTGGCTGTCACAGGTGGGGTGCTAAACTGTGGGCAGGAACAGCAAAGCTGTGTTCCTCAGCTGAGGACTGAGTTTAACTGCTGTGCTCTCCCTACAGCCATCTCCAAACTGAACTTGTTCTTGCTCAGAAGAGAAGCAGATTGCCTTTGGTAATAGCCTCACCTGTACTTATCTCTGTGTGTGTCACCAACACAAGTAGAGAAGTAATCTGTTTTTCAGAATTACAGGAAAATATGTTTAATACTTGTGAAATACACTGTATCTTAAGGTAAGCCTTTAGAAAACATCAGGGAGACCCTTGATCCCAGATGTATGCAAGGACCTTGACTGAAATTTTGGGCTCTCTTCCCTTAACATGGCTTAGAGAAGCTCGATGGACTCTTTTCAGCTACTTCCATGCTTCTGCCTTATAGAGGTATTCAGGAAGGAAGGGACAAAGCTTCAGTGGTACTTCATTAAATACTAATGCCTGAAGTTTCAACATTATTTATGTCTTTATGCCTTACTTTTACAGAAGGAACATTGGTTTCTTTATTCTAGAATCTTTTTCATCATTGATTTCTGACAGTATTTCTCTTAAATGCTATTTTATCTGATATCTGAGAAACACATACCTCCACTAATCTAGTTTAGCCTAAAAGGAGGATGTTTCTGTAAGTAAATTATAATTCTCTTGCCAGAAATAAATTTGGCACATGTGTAGCTAACTGGGGGTTTGTTCCCAAAAGCACTAGTTGAGAGAAGGGAAGAGACCAAAGTTACTGTTGGAGTTTAACCCTTGCAGTGTGATAGCTGAGATCATCAGCTGTGTGACTTGCAGTGCTCCCATGAGTTGTTAACTGGACTTCAGCCATTTCTGCTTGGTCTTGTGTTAATAAGTTATGTTTGTCAAAGTGTGTTTCCCTAGGTCTTGTTTCACCCCTGGGACAAAATGTTCAGTTTCGAGTTCACAGAACTGTGGTGGGCAGGTCAGAAAAGGCAGCAAAGGGGAGATAGTTCTCAGTGCTGTGAACCTTCGTTACTTCTGCATGTGCTAATTGAATCATTTCAGACTTCCTGACCTTGTCAGTTTTGCTCTGACCACGGGGTGGTTTGTGGAGAGACACCCTTCCCCAGCTTCCTCTCTCCATTTCCAATTTTGGATTCCAGTTGGGGGAGGGCAGGCATCTTCTTGCACAGCATATCTCAGATCTCTAACCTCAGGCCTGCTTTCTCTTTCCTGCTTATCTTCTGTCCTTGGGAGCTTGCCCCAGATCTCCACTGTGAAAGATTGGACTCATTGGGTGTTGCAAGAGCTGCTGCCTGCCATGGGAGCTGGTGATTCACAAATTAAACTCATGCCCACTCAAGGTCATATTTTCAAGGCTGTTTGCTTTATTTACATTACTGATGCTCTTCAAAATAGCCTTTCATATTTTGAATAGCAACATTAAAATCTAGGCATTCGGGGGAAAAAACTCAAACAAACCAACCAACCAACAACAAAACAACCTAAGAGTTAGCAAGTGAGCTGTATTTGTATTTGAATTACTCACCAGCTGTGTCCCTTGATCTGCTGGCCACCTGGATGCAGCCTAGATAGCTTGTGGTGAGCTAAGTATAAAGTAGCTGTGCTGCTGAAGAGTGATGGGTTTCTTCAGAATGTGTGTGGACAAAAGGTTTCTGTGGTCTGATACTTCAGGTGCCAGCTAGAAACCTTTGATTAGAGTCCTGCCGGCAGCATTGCCTGGGACTGCCTTTCCCATTTCTGTTCTTTTCGCTTGAAACCTGGGCTCTCTAAACCTGGCAAAAATAAATAGGACTGCCAGGGATTAATTTAGCTGTTAAACTATAACAGGTTTAAAAATGGATGAAAGATGTGAACATGTAGTGTCTTTTCCAGTACTCTATTTCACTGAAGCTGCAGCCATCTAAGTTGCAAACAGTCAGCTACTAATTGCTCTACTGAAAGCAGAGCATGTACCTCTGCTGAATTTGTTACTTGGTAAAGAATCAAGAGCCTTCCATTCTTCCATTCCTCTCGTGTAGGTGTTCAGTGAATTTTAGGTAGGCTTTATGTCAAGTTGGTACAAGGTCATGCTCATTTGTAGCTTACCAGAGCTCTTGGGGTAAGTAAGCTAAAAACTGAGTGGCTCCCAAATACGGTTTTAGGAGCTCAGAGTATAAAGCAAATTTATTACCAGAATCTGCCATTAGGACAGAGCTGTAACAGTCTAGGGGTGTCTTTGTCCAGTGCAAAAGAGTTTGTGCCTTTGAATGTTTAATCATTTGTAGATAAGTCACTCACAGCTGAATTACAGTAAGTTTGGGTCTTTGGGATGTGTACATTTTGGGCTTTTTTGAATTTAAGATTTTTCTGGTGTAGTTTTGGCAGTATCCCTGTGCAGTGGAGGTATGGCTTGTACCAGCCAAACAGCTCTTCTACTGGTGCAAGTTCCTCTACTTCAGAGGTTCTTAATTTGTGTCAACCTATGGGGCAAAGATGTGACTTTCTCTTCAGGTTCTTAAACTTTGGGTGCTGCTTGCTTTACTTTCCGTCTTAGATTGCTCACTTCAGTTCCTTTTCTAGCAGACCACTTTTTAAGCTGGCCTTTTGCCCTGCTGATTTATGTTGCCAAGTAAAACCAGCAATACTTTGGTATCACTGATGGAAAATAAGTTCTTCAAGCAGCACTTTTAATTAAATATTTGCGTATGGATTATCTTTTGTCACTCAAAGTAATGCTGCTATTAGAAAAGTGAACTATTTCAGCTCCTAGGACTGGAATTAACTGCTCGTTGGAGGCCTTTGCTTTAAAGGGATCCAGACTCGAAACTGATTATGTTTGAAAAGGAAGAGGGGAGGGTATAAGAAGTTTGCTTGGATTAAATGGCAATTTTTTCCCATTTTAAGGAGAAACTTAGTTGTACAGAGAAAACTTTGAATCTGGAGAAGTTGGTGTGTGCATCACAAACACAAAACATTTTGTAATCCTGTAAGTTACAATGGGAAGCATTTTTAATGATCTAAGTTAAAAATGAAGCAGAACAACAGGTGGGTAGAATAGCTTTCCTAAGATCCTTTGTTGCAAGTTTAAGAAGCTGTATTTCATGATGCTGATGTGCAAATGAGCTGTTTCGATTGCTGTCACAACTGATTGTGTTGAAACTGTGGCACCACTCTTGTCTCTCAATTCAAGTTCACCTCAGGTTATTTTTGTTGTCAAGACTTATCTTTGCTGGAATCTAGTTCAGTATTATTCCCTCTGTGACCATTAATTCAGTCTATTATGGGTGAAACAATGGCAGCTGTAGACATTTCAGCTCCTGTGTATTTTGTCTTCAGAAAACCAGTGGTCACTCAAGCTTCTTCCATCCCTGAGGCAGTGCTTGTTGGATTTTGGTGTGGCAGAGCCAGGAGAAAAGCGATGACTCCAAAGTGCTTAGGAGTTCTTAAAAACAGGCAGATGTGTTGCACAGTTCCTGGGCACATATTGGTGAGACTCTTGAGAAGCAGTGAAACCTTCTTGGAGTGCTCAAGGCTAGCCATGTTGGCAGAAACTCCTTGTATATGTAGTTCTGTTGAGAACACTGTGATGTTGCTGGATTGGTTTGGTTGAGCTGGATGGAAGTGTAGCTGGAATAAGCTGTCCTAACCAGACCCTGGTTTGGCTGGCGTTCCCTGGGGCTGCTCAAGGCATGTTTTGGAGGTACCATGTGCAACAGAGAGATACGTAGAGTTTGTAGCATAAAAGCAGGGAGGAACTGGATCTAGCACGGAGAAATATGTCAGTCTAAGAGCAAGTATGAGAAAAGAGCTAGACCCTGTTGCAGTGCTTACACTGTTAAGCTGTACTGTTTTGCACATCTATGTCAGGGGACATAGCCTGGGGACATTCCTTTCTGTGTTGTAGATGGTGAACTGTGGACTCTTTTCTGTGGTGGTAATACCTACTGTGAATGTTAAATTATATTCTTGATCCTTTCTGTATTTCTGTTCCCCTCCCACTCCTCTGTGGGAAAATAAATTTGAAAAAGCCACCTGCATTTATGTCTAAGATGACTAGAGTGAAAAATGCTGAAGAACTTCTAAAGTCAGACTTTAAATACCTGTTTTTGTAGGAGCCAAGCATTCATATTTGCCTTTAAAGTCCAATTGTTAATGTGTTATTTCCATTTATAGGTTCCTTTTCTTTTAGCTCAATGATGGTTTCATGCAAGTCTTGGGAGAGATGTAGCTAAGGGAAAACTAGTTGTAAATTTGTCTGTATGTCAGAATCAGTTGGGTAGAGTTGGGAAGCAAAGCTCATTTCTGAATTTGAGAAAAAAAACAAGCTGTTGTAAAATACAGGATGTGGTGTACTTTATGAGGCTGGGACAATTTGCATGAAACATCCTATGTCGTGTCCTCAGCTGATACCTTCCCCCTGTGTTTCTGGAGCCTTCTGCCTTTGAATTAATATTTTTAGTTATGTTGTGAAGAAGAGTAGATACTACTGTGCAGGCTTTATGCTCATGTAATCTCAGATATATCCCTATTGCACACTTTGAGATGCAAGATTTTACTGGGCAAAGGGATTTTTAAGATGAGTTACTGGTGTCCTGCATTGATAGCTTGGTTTTTTTTTAATGCAAAGATAAACACTGACTACAGTAACTGATGGTGGTGCTGTCCTATGGGATCAGCTGTTGCTGTAGACAGAGGAACCACTTCAGAGTAAGCTGTGTCATTCTTTATCTAGTCAGAGAATTAAAATTTCTGTGGCAGTATGTGCATTGCTGTTCCTTTAAGGGAAGAATTTGTGTGAGCATGTGAAGTGTCTTCACACAAAGTGCCTGCTAACATTTATTGCACAAGAATAAACGTTTGCTTTGTATCACACTGATGGAACTGGGTACCTGCACACACTTGTTGACTAACTTGGACTTCAAAGTTTTGTTTTTCAAAAGCATTTTGAGGCAAACAAGCTAACCATGCTTGCTCTACAGAGTGGGTATTGAGAGAAATTTAACCTCAGGCTAGAGTCAGAAATTACATATAGGGAGTGTGGGGTGGGTGGGGATTACCTGTTTATCATTTTACCTCAAGGGAGGGTAAATGAGAAGAGGCTGTTTATGTGCTGGGCCATTGCTACTATTGCTTCTTTTTTACTTTTGGTGCAAATGAATGTCCTAGGGAATGTGGGATTGTGTTTGGAGAATGGAATTTTAGATAGGTGTGTTGCCTGAGGAATGTGTCTTAGTGTTTTGCTATTATGTTACAGTCCAGATAACAGAATTAATTTCCTTTATTCTTTCAGCTGTTTTTCAAGATCATAATGCAGCAGAAGAATGAAAAACTGTAGAAGACGATTGCTTTGGAAAAGAAGTCAGTTGCTGACCTGGTCTAGAAGATGGAACGTTGGATTTGGAGAGCTTGGAAAGTACTGCTTCCAAAAGCAATTTTTCCTAGCTAAGAAAACAAGGCTGAGTACTCAGCCAATTGTGAGCTTAAATCACAGCAAACTGTACAGCAGACTGCAGTGCAGAAGAAGAGTGCTTGAGCACCAAAGCAAGTGGACTCCTGATGTGCCTGTAGAGGCAGAGGCCTATCAGAAACCTACTGTTGAGCCCTACAGCTTTGCTTACAAAACTACTGAGAGCAAAACCATCCCGTCCCTATTGCAGAGCTGAAAGCTCATCTGGAGAAGTAGTAAGAAAGCTCAATAATGAATCTGTTCACAGTGAAGATTCCTTGAAAGAAGAGTTTGAAAGTGTCACTCTTCTTAATATCATCTGTGGCAATATCCATTATGTCTCCTGTGGTACTCTGGGTGCTGCTGCCTTACCTGTAAAAACACGTGAGTTTGTATATAGCAGGGAGGAGAGCAGTAATGGTGAGGGCAACACAGGCCTAATAGTTTTTAGACAACTATAAAAGGAAATGCTGTTGCAAAGGGAGTGGAATGGAACTTGTGGCCCCTTGACAACTATAAAGAGGTCAAAATTTAACCATCACACTGTAAAAAAGAGATTTTCGTTTATGATGCATAAGAAACTTTCTATGGTTAGGTCTCGCTATAGAATTATAAAATCCCCGAAACTTCGAGCAAAAGGCAAAACCTGCAAACTGAGAAAAATCAGAAAAATCAGGCCAAGGTGGGTGCAGAAAGGTACAAGGGACCATCCGGAGACGCTCCAGCAGGATTTTGAAAGTAGATTGTGTAATTGGCTTACCTACTCAAGATCTAAAAGTAGCCGTCTTTGGCACCAGTACAGCTCACCAGGTATGAACAATAACACACTCAAATCTTCAGGTGAGGAGAAGGAAATCCCTGCACCTGAGATCTGCCCTACACAGGATGTGTTACCGAGTGCTGAGCTGTGTTCTCAGGAGCCAGAATCTGGTGGGCAGGATGGCAGTGTGGATGCTGTCCTGCCAGAACTGTATGATAGAGCTTCTCCAGAGGTAGAGGCCTTTCACCAGGTGGAGATCAACGGGGCTCTGGCAGAGGATCATTGCTCTGACATTTTAATCTCTGCTACAGGAAAAGAAATTGCTGTTTCAGATCAAGAAAACACAGAATCTGATGAGATTATGGGTGTAGATGGAATGACACCATTGCAGTCCTCCTTGCAGAGTTCTGATGTCAATGACAATTTTGCAAATGGACCTTTATCCATGGAGATGGCACAAAATGAGGACAGCTCTGGCCACATGGAAGTAGAGGACTCCTTAAACCTGGACAATTTTAGTGCAAAGTTACTAGATCATCCTTACTGTAAAAGTCCTCTTGAGGAGCCTTCACCAGAAAGCACAGGACTGAAATCAGGAGCTCGGAAGGGAGGCAAAAGGAACAGTCAGAAATCTTCCTGGGTGGATGATGAGCAGTTGGCAACGTGGCTTTGTGGTATACCTTTTACATATTTCAAGGTTTCCAGAAGTTCCTGAAACTGCTGGATGTATTGTGGAGTTTGCATGTTGCATTAATTCCCTTCTTAAAAGTGTTTTGTTTGGGTTTTTTAATTGTGAACTGTAAAGGGTGCTTAGCATAACACTTAATGACATGAGGCTGCAAAGAGGAGAGCTGCATGGAGAAAAGACAAATCAATGCTTACCTGATAATCTGTTTTGAGGGATAGTTGAGTGGTGTCTCTGCTTCTTTTGGTTTAGAGAACTAAATGTAATTTAGTTGGGATCTTTGTGGAAAATTTTTGATAGACATTTTAAATGTCTTTTGTCAGTTTCAGAAGGTGATGTGGGGTTAAAACTTCCAAATTTTTGAATGCTTGACAATTACAATACTCACCTTGGTTTTGAAAATCTTTAGTGTTCTAATACTTCCTTCCAGCTGTACCCTCTCTTCTCTTGCTCTGTCATAGACCAAAACTAAATCACTTAATGAATCTCAGGTTTTAATAGCCAAGTATTGTTTGTCATCTGGTTTCCTCTTAGTTCATCACTTAGGCTTGTTGGATCTTACTAGACTATTTTTTTTTCAAAGGCAAGACAAGTCATAGCAAAGGTTCAGCAAAAAGGCTTTGAGATTTTCTTTTTTTTTTTTTTTTTTTTTTTACTCAGTGCTGAGCACGCAACATTTGATAGCTTCTCTAAAGAGGGACATGCTAAAAATAGTAGTTGGTGTCTTATGTATAGCAGCATATAGTACACATAAGAAGAAGCAGTAAGCTCATGTGTTGTACCACCTTGCACACTTAATGTGCCATGTTAAGGTTCAAAGTTCAGTGGTGTTCTGGTAGCTGAAGTCTTCCTTTGGAGAAATGGACTTCATAGGTTCCCATACACTGGAAACTGGTGTCAACTGCTGTTAAAGTGATTGTTTGAAATTTGGCTTGCTCCAAGTTTTCTGCCTGCCTTTTTATCCTTCAATTTTGCAATCGGTTCTCTAAAAGCAAGGAGACATTGAAACTCGGAGGTTGATGTAGCTTTTCACATCCGTATCTGCAAGTTAGTGTGGGATTTGTTTCTCTGTGAGCCAGTGGGGACCAGGTGTTATGTGAGAAACTGAAACTGTGGTACCAGAGTGAACAGACCACTTCTGCAACGGAGCTGTGAAGTTTGTCCAGAAGAACAATGATAGTCTTTGTTAACAATCAAGAACCAAGACTTACCAGAGTGGCAGAGGTTAAAGTTTTGTAGTCTGATAGGTAGTCATGTTCTTGAGAAGCCTGAATAACTTAAATAAGACAAAGAGCAAATGCACTAAACTTTCCCACACTCAACAATTTTAAGAGAGTTCTTACCTAACTTCAGCATGAAAGTAGGTGAGAGCAATTTCCATTTTTTTCCAGAGCTGATGATTCCTCTCTGAGGATTGAAGGGAAGTCTACACTATGTATACTTTGATACCAATATTACAGCATTTCTGATTTTCTCACCTGAAGAACTAAAAAATAATTCTAATTTCAGTATAAATAGGTACAGGAATTCTTGTCTGTTTAGGAGTGTTTTTAATAAGGAATGGCACCCTAAAAGATGCTGCGAACTTGCCCAGAATTTCTAGGGGAGATGCACGTAGGAGGTGCAAGTGTTAGGGATGCTCTCGAGGTTTGAATTTCTCTGCAGCAGCTGAAGAGGGCTGCAGTATTGAGTGCATTCTGATGTGCTATTGGATATCAAACAGAGCTCCGTGGTAAGTCCTGTTCGTGATGGGTGCCTGATCTTGCACCATGTCTGAACTTCATATTTTCCTCCTTGAGTTATTCAGTTAACATCAGAGAAAGTGAGGTCAAAGTCTAGCTAAAGGTCTCCTGGAACTCTGCTGCTGTTAGTTGTAAGTACAAGAACAATCCTTGCTCTGTGAGTATGAATAAAAAGCTTTTAAAAATTGCATATATTAAAAGAGAATAAGGTACTCTTACAAGCCCTGTGCATCCTTTATCTAGACTATCTAGCCAGAGTGAGAAATATCCTCCCTGTCACAGTCTGCTTAGATGTAAGGGATAAAAGTTGCTAGCCAAGTGTGTGGCAGAGCTGTGAGGAAGGGTATCTGTCCATGAGGAATGGTTCCTTGTCTAATCTCACTCTTCAGTCCTCTCTTCTGTTCCACATCTGGGTCTCTCTGCACTGCTTTTCTTAGCTTTTTGTCTTTTGTTGTTTATCTCTCTCCTTTTTTTATTTTTTTTTCTTACTGCTCTGCTTCTGGCACTTATTCTTCCCATTCTGATCTTTGAAAGTTTTCAGGAAGTGCTCTTAAAGCTTTAGTAATTGGAGAGCTCATCATACGCTGCACTGTCCGCTTATGCTCTCTGCACCAAACTCCAGCCTGAGAAGAGTCCTGGAATTTGAGTTAGTGGAATTCCCTGGACTCAGATCTCAGATCCAGTTTTCTGTACACAGAACATGTGTTTAGTACTGCATTTGAAAATTAATTTTCAGAAAGCAGGATGACTTGATCATTTTTTCTTTTATTCACCAGCAAGGGTTGAAATCCTTTTTCCATTCTCTTTCATTCTCAAAGTGACTTTGGATGCTTGGGTAGGACTTATGTTGCCAGTATTCCAGTCTCGTGTTTGAGGAAAAAAAAGTAATCTATTTCCTATGTTTTTTTTAATTCCTTCAGCGTTCATGTCTTCATTATTTCCTAGTTAATACCTTGTTTCTGGTGTTATGGTTGCCCAGTGTTTTCCCAGGCAATGTAAGGCTGACATGTCTGTCCTTGTCACCTTAAATGCTATCCCTAGGATACAAGGGTAAATGAGTTAAACTTGCTGAGAATCTGTCTGGTGTCTTTTCTGTTCACTGTGGTGGCAGCAGGGGAACTGAACAGTCTGCAAACACTCTGCCAGCCAAGGGTCCTTATGTTCAAGCATACCATAAGAAGGAGAGACTGGGTTTTCGATGAAAACTCTGGCAGAAATTGATGGCTTTTCATGTTGCATTAAAACTATTTGAAATGCTGATTGAGATAGGCGGGGGAGTGGGTTCTCCTAATAGCACTGGTATTAGTTTGTTTGTGTGTGTGTTTATGCTAAGAATGGAGTCTGATCTTTTCCTGTGAAGCTGAGTGATCAGATTCCTGCTTTTCTATTTTTGCCCTCCTTCCCCTACCCTACTTTTATTTATTGTTGCTAATTTGAGCTTAGCTTTCTTATATATCTATACTTGCCATGTGTGGTCCTGTGTGTTGGTCAGAGGCAGAATGATTGCTACTTGCAGTTTTAAGAACTGAGTGCTTTTTTTGAACTAGTGAATTTGGAAGGTTTTTTATATAGTTGCACTTTCATTTTTTCTTTAAAGGATTCCTAGATGAAGTTATGAAGAAATATGGCAGTTTAGTACCACTCTGTGAAAAAGATGTCATGGGAAGATTAAAAGAAGACTTTAATGAAGATTTCTCCCATAGGTGTGTAGCGGTTTTAAATTCTAAATTCTAGACTTTGTAAAGGACAGATTGCTCACATTGCTACTGCATGCTCCACATCTAACACCTAGCAGAACAGAAGTCTGTTTGACATGACCTTAACTTTTTTTTTTTTTCTTCCTTCTACCTTTCCAATGCTGTTTTAGAAAATCTTTTATCACCAGGGAAATCATGAAGTATCGGGAAAAACATCCAAAACCCTCTACTTGCAATTTCCGTGTCTTCTATAATAAGCACATGCTAGATATGGATGATTTAGCTACACTGGATGGCCAGAACTGGCTGAATGACCAGGTCAGAGCTGCTGATGTTTATGTGCTTCCTTACCTGTTTTGTTTTGGTTTGGGGTTTTTTTAGCCCATTTATATTGGGGTATCACTTTACCACCTGCTACATTATAGGTGGACTATCCTCCACACTTGAGAAGTGAAAGAAACAGTGAGCAGCTTTTACAATGGCAGGTGCAGTAATAGTGGTTACAAGTCTGCAAGAGAGGAAGTGTCACAACTTTCCCTTTGAAGAAATGATGTTATGCTAATTTGGGAAAATAGTGGCTACCTTTACAGGTTTTAGCATATTCCCCTACCCCACAAGCTTGAGCAGATTACAAGGGCAGTAGAGTGGAGCAGCAGACTGTCCCCCTCAGCCAAAAACCCAAGAAGGTTGCAGTGCCCAGGGCATGCACCACTAAACTTAAGTGGAATTAAACTGCGTTTCAGATTGAGGCAGGCTTCAAGCAGCCAGTTACAGTCTCTCTCTGGGACAACCACTATTAGTTCCAGAGTGCTTGTCCTTGAGAACAAAATGTTACTATCATTGCTAAGCTCCTTGTTGCAGTTGTAATTGTGAAGGGCCCTGTATTTGACAGGAACTTGTGAATTTGGGTTCTGCAGTATTGTTCTATTTGTGTTCAAGTATTTACTAACTCTTACAGGTAATTAACATGTATGGTGAACTCGTCATGGATGCAGTCCCTGAAAAGGTGAGGGCTTTTGGTATGATGAGAGATTGGGAGGGAAGGATGAAACATTGATGTTTCATACAGAGAACAGAGACTTTAAGCTCAATGATGTTCTGAGTAGTTCCATTATAATTTGTTGCTATTTGCTGCTCAAATTTTCTTCCTTTCCTCTGCTAAAATACAGTTTTCAGTGTTGTTTCAGGAACTTACTTGATTAGCTCTGCAGGTGGTCTGTGTGGTGGCCTGATGTTGCTGAGGTATCTGTAGAAGACAGGTGCCCTGTTTTCATCTATCCCAGTCTCCTTTCTCCCTTGGAAGTTTCTGTCTTCAGCACATCTACTTCTAAAGTGCTTTATCCATGCCCTTGCTCACCAGTCTGGTGTTTCAGCTGAAATTTCTGATGAAGATGGATTTCTGCTGAGATGACAAACCATGAATGGTAGCAGCTGAACCATGCACATGTGCTCCTTGCACTCACCCACCCGCCCACCTCGCAGCTGTGGGGGCCATAACAGCTCAAACTGCGTCAGCTGCCTGCCTGGTAAATGTGAATTGATACAGAGCTGCTTGGTTCCTCGGCAGGACTCTTTGGTTTGTGCATCCTCAACAGAATGCTTACTGCTTTCCAACTGGAGTGTCTAACTTGGTGGCAGTTTGAAAAAAGAAAAAAAATCAGGAAAACACACACACCCACACCCCCTTCTGTGGCTAAATTTGCAGCAGTGGCAATTATAAAAAGCCATCTGTTTATTAGTAGAGCTGAACAATTTTCAGGTGAGACCACAAAGGGAGAGCCAAACAAAGCCATTTTTTTCTGCAGAATGTAACTCTTAAAACCTTAAAGCTCAGAAGAAAGAGCATCCTTGCTTTGATTGGTGGTGCTGGTGATTCTTCATTAGTATTCTCCGTACTTCCTGAGTGTGTGCTAAGGTTGTGGTATTGGAGATTGTATCTGTTTGCTTGTGTCTGCTTTTTCTTCATAGTGCATAATTGAAATCCTCATGGGAGATTTTGTGCTGGTACCTCAGAAAGTAGTTTTGAAGTCTGTTGGCATAGCTAATGGGTGTTAGGCTGTGTTTTCAGATGCTGAATTTTCTAACTTCTTTTTCAAGTAATAACTACAGCCTACTACCACCTCTACGCTGGCAGAATTATTAAAAACAGATGTTGCAGATATCCACTGGTATTAATCTGTTCCTGTAATTGCAAGAAGCTAAGCATGAGGAATAATAATGTTAACCTGGAGCTAAATAGGGGGTTTTAATATTTTTTGCCATAAATACAGGTGTTTAGTTACAAAATGGATGTGGTATAACATAAAAATGCTGTTAAATCACAGGATGTTGGTGTTTTTTGGTTGGGTTTTTTTTGGTGTGGAGCTGTTCATGCTAGGCGAATACAAATGACCATGTTGTTGGATTAAGTCTCCTAACTGGTTTGATCTATTTTTTTACATGAGAGCTTCCAGCAACTAAAACCAGAAGTTAACTCCCTTCTTCACCACCTTTACTTTGCCACTCCTGTGTTGCCTTTTAATCCCTGTAAAGAACAACAAAATACGTTATTCCTTATCCTGGTGTTTCTCTTCCAAATCTGTCCCCAACAAAAAATTAAACATATATATATATATCCAGGGATACAAAAGTATCTCTGCAGTGGCTCACATCATAATTGTAGGGAAAAAAAGGCTTGCTTTATTTGCTTGCTAATGAACAGCAATAGTTCAGGCTTAGCAAAGCCTCTTTTGGTCCCTTCTGGGGTTTTATTTCTAAACCTGCATTAAATATCACCTCATTACAAGTTGTTTTGAATTAATTATGTTGGGAAAGGGGAATGACACTGCATGAAGATTTCTGTGCTCATTCTTCCTCTCTTTCTTTTCTAGGTTCATTTCTTTAACAGCTTTTTTCATAGACAGCTCGTAACCAAAGGATATAATGGGGTAAAACGATGGACTAAAAAGGTATCCTTTAACTCCCCGTGGTCAGTGCTCTGCACTTTCTGGGCTGGGTTGAAGCATTAACTCAGAACTGGGTTACAATGTGTTACCTGCAAAGGAGCTATGCAGAATGAAAAGAAGTTCATAAAAATAGTAGAGTGGCACTATTCAAGTTAGCATGATTACGTTGTGAAAATATTCTTTAAATGGCTTCATCTTCAGTGCTAGGTTATCTCTGTGTATGTTCATGCAAGCTGTTAATTCAGCTGCAAGAAATGTCTCTTAGTGCTGCTGACAGTGCCAGGTACACTAATCCACAGGAGAGCTGACTTAATTCTGCTTCTTCCTTTTATCTCAAACTGGGACTATTTGGTAAAATCAACTTGTTACTCTTGAGTAACGCTTAGAGATACTAGAAAGCAGAAATTGGAGACCCATAGTTAATAAGCCAAACTCTTGTTCGTGTGACAAAATTCACCTTGCTTTCAAGGAGCCATGCTGGATCAGGAGTTGTGATATTTTCTGAGATAGCTAATACAAAGACCAGTGCTGTCTTCTGTTGTTTTTTTTTTTCCTGTGCACATTTGTCCTTTCTAATACGAAAGATGAGGCAAGACTAATCAAGGGCCATATTTGAATGTATGATCTTTCTGCAGAAGCACTTAAATAGCACACGTCTGTGAAATGCTAGAGATGAACTCATTATCCAAATATAAAATCTGTTCGTATAATTTATTAAAATCTCTTCAAAGAGAGACTCAGTATTGGTGCTTAATATCCCCAGATATAATTTTTTTATGTTCCTTTTTCTCTAAGTTTTGCCAAAAAAAAAAGTGAGGGTGGATTCTGCATTTCTGGTGCTGGTGAGGAGGGACTAGATGAGAGCAGGACAGTCATTTACACATGCACTGAAATTCCTGAAGAACCTCTAAAAAATGAATGAGAGCTAAGCAGCTTTCGTTGGAAGGATTCAATAGACTGCTGCTTCATCCTGCAATGTACAATTAAGTGCAACCTGCTTCTGCTTTTGAAACACACCAGAGTGTTGTACCAGGTTTTATAAATGTGCTTTCCTGGGAGGCTGGAGCCTAGAAGGACATGCTCTTCTGCGTCTTACTGCAGTGGTTTCAAAGCTTAGGTTTGTGTATTTCCCTTCTGGCCACTGATCAGACTGGCACTCTTGTTCTGTCCTGCTGGCACATCAGCTAGCTGGCTCTGCACTGTCTCGCAAATCTAGGTTGCCAGCATTCTTTCTCTACCTCAGGTCATAACTAAAGCCCCTTCCAGCTTTTGGCTGCCTCTTTCCACTCTTCTGCTACAGGTTTGCATGCCTGCAGCAATCCCACAAGAGTCATGTGAGGCCCCTTGAGTTTGGCATGGCTCTGCTATTGCTGGACATCACGGAAAATGCAATTCATTTATCTTATTCCAGTTTTCCTTTGTGGTCTCAGCTTGCTGCTGGCTGACATCTCTTTGCTTCCCTCCAAGAATGATGGATTGTTGTGTAGCAAGCATGCTGTAATCTGGTCAGGAAGCAGTTTCTGCAGGTGGGAGAAGGGATTGTCCATGCCTGTGACAATCAAAATACTGTTGTGAGCCAGGCTCAGCTGATAACCACTGTGAAGGCTCAGACTTCTTTGTGTCTTTGGCTTCCTACTGTTACTCAAAAAATGGACTTTTCTTTCCTACCAACGACCTGCCTTTACTGGTGGTGCAGCAGTTGTGTACTGTTGGAATGGCACAGTGCTTAGGAAAAAAAAAAGGCAACATAGAAATCTTCCCACAGGATGAATTAATTTAGATCAGTATTCTATTTTTGCTTATTTTCTGGACTGTATCACCAAAACCCCAGTCATTAGACACCCATTTTGAGAGGAGCTGGGAGAAAGGAGATCATGAAAGGCCCTGGCTTGGCTGGCTTCCAGAAGCATAAGGGCTCATCTGCCACCCAGACACTGGGGGTGTTGTATCTGATCTAGCTGTTCTGTACTTTAAGACTTTCTCCCTTGTTTACTTGCCTGTGACCACAGTACATCTGCTACAGAGTTAAGTTCAAGAAAGGATGAATCTGTTCTGGCTTCACCCTGTCCTTTCTTCTGCTCACCAAAGCATCATGCACTCCTCTGCCTTCCTCTGATGAGTTGCAGAGCCTGTGCTATGGCAGAGGGAGTCAATCTGCACCAGCTTGATGGTTTTGTAATGGGTAGTTTGTAATCACAACTGCTTCATCTGTCACCTATCCACAATGCAGCTCTGATAGAAATCGGTGGTGCTCAAGCTGCAGGAGTATCGTTACTCAAGATAGGTAACTAACCCAAATTGATGCTTGGTGTTACCATCACTGCTTGGGAAATCAACACAGGTTTTAAGGTTAGTTGTGACTAACTCTGCTACTGCACAGTGCTCTTTAGTCACTTTCTGGGCTGTAACTAGATTTTTGTACCTGCTAGTAAATTGTGAATGAGATAAAGATGAAGAATGGGGTGAAAGAGTGGAGAGGGCAGAAGACTTTGGTTAGGGGGTGATGCAGAGGAGACTTGTATACCAAATGAGAATCTTGCTTTATTGTGTTCTGCCTGTGGGATGGTCTCTAATGTATATTGTTCTTCTTGCCAGGTGGACTTGTTCAAAAAGACTCTTTTGTTAATTCCTATTCACCTGGAAGTCCACTGGTCCCTCATTACTGTGAACATCCCCAACCGAATTATTTCATTTTATGATTCCCAAGGCATTCATTTTAAGTTTTGTGTAGAGGTAAGTGATGGCTGTGTCTGCAAAGCTTGGACTGTTGGGTTTTTTAAACAAAACACACACCCTCCTTTTTCTTTTCAGCTTTAAACTTTAAATGCAGTGTGTCTGTTATCCTGCCGTGTATGAAATGAGAATCAATTTGTCCTGCTGAGGAGTCTAAAGTACAGACCTCGAGGGTCACACCAGAGCTGGGAGTTGAGGTCAGATTGCCTATTGCCTAATTAGCCTGACCGTGTAATCAGCACACCTTTTGTGGCTCTGTCTTGTCACTCCCACAAAGAGCAGGGAGCTCAAAGCCAAGTGCCATAGGGAAGCAAACTAGCCAGGAAGAGAGTATGGCAGTTCTTTAAGCTGCTGAGGGACTTATGTTTAGGAAATATTAAATTGTGGTCCTTTTGGGGGGGAGTTTGCCTGTGTGAAAGAGCGGGACTGGAGATGCTGTAGTGCTGCCAGCAGGGTTTATGTGTTACTCTGCTGTTAACAGTGTGTTGCCTTTTTCCTCCATCTGCTTTGGTACAGGGTGTGTACCTCTGATTATAACCCAGCAACCTTTCAAAGCTGCAGCTTGGACATTGGAATTAAATTATCAATCTTCCTGGTAAAAAAGCAGCCAGAAAATTTTTGCTGGAACTAGCAAATTGTAATGACCCTCTTACAGAAGCTAATTTTGTCGACTTAATTGCTTGTTTGATGCAGTAGCCCTTTACTTTTAACTGTGTGTAGCTGTTGGCTTACAGAAGAGTAGTAATTATTGTACCCAGGAGAGTTTCCGGCTAGGACTTCTGAATGA
Source organism: Indicator indicator (assembly GCF_027791375.1). Lineage (NCBI taxonomy): Eukaryota > Metazoa > Chordata > Aves > Piciformes > Indicatoridae > Indicator > Indicator indicator. The sequence goes on along the minus strand of NC_072022.1, from coordinate 20,536,189 downwards.
AGATACCATTTTCCTGCTGGTGTTTGCTGAGGATGAAGCTAATGTTTGTTCTGGGAGCAAGAGACCTCATGCTCTCCAGCTTCTGAACTTGCAGCATAAACCTAGGCTCCCTCTCAGCAGCCCTAGTCTCTCCTACAGTATTACTAAGTGGCCTCTCCCATCTTGCTCCAGGCAAGGCATTTGCACTTAAATTCTTGCCCTTTGTAGGGGAAGGAGGGCCAATACCCAAAACTGCACTGTGATCCACCCACTGAGGTGAATGTTAGCATGCTAGAGTGTGTTTAAATTGTGCTATAAAGCAGCAGCCTGTTTACAGAGAAGTAGAAGGATTTGCTTAACCCAAGACCATGGGCTCATTTATCTTCCTTCCTTCTCTTAGCTTGTGTCAGACTATTTTTTCCTGTATGTCACTAAAACTCTCCCTGGAGCTTTGTTGATTAGCTGCAGAACCGAAAGCATCGTGTATTGAGATTCAGGCAGGAAAATGTCATCATGCCGAGTGTAAGGGTCTTGGTGTCAGCCGAGTAAGCTGGAAGGGAACACATGCCAGACTGTGCTTTGTCTCTACATGTCTGGGGGCACTCTGACTCTGAATGCCACAGCTGGTCTAGTATTAAGTATACCAGTGCCTGGTGAGGCTAAGGGGTGTTAAAGCTCCCCTTAACAGACCAAAGTGAGTCTTGGTGGTGAAAGGCACGGTACCCACCAGAGTTCATTTCTTTACCTTTAGATCTGAGCTCAGCTCCTAATGCTTAATGCTCACCTGAAATTTGTCCTCACTGTCAAAAGGAATCCAGCAAGCATGTCAATGTCTCTCTCTTGTCATTTACCTGGTGAATAATAACTGCTGCTTTTTTTTCCTTTCCTTTTTAAAGAACATTCAAAAGTATTTGCTGACTGAAGCAAAAGAGAAGAATCGCCCTGAGTTTCTTCAGGGTTGGCAGACCGCTGTGACAAAGGTAAATGGCAGCACTTTGAGCCCTGGAGTCTGACTTTCTGGGAGATTTTAGGGGACTGCATCTAAACCTATGTATTTGTACAAGTACTAAATTGTTTTATGCTGACCACATGGAGGGTGCTAGAAGTGACACAAGTGGTTACACGTGGCAGTCAGAGCCGTTGCTCATTCAGCTCCCACTAGGTTTCTCATACTTTCTGCAGCTGACCTGAGACTGATCTCTGGACAGTTAAATACATGTGCAGCAAAACCTGTAGCTGGTGCCCATGTTGGCACAAGGTCAAGGGCTAAATGAGCTGGAAACTCAGCTTCCTCACTTCTGTCAAAAGGACTATGCTGAACTGTGCCAACTGGATGGGGTTTGGTGAGGGAGTGAACAGACTGATGCTGCTACTGCCTATATTTCATATTTGCTATGGATAAAGGGCTTTGGTCTCCAGGGCTGTTTGTGGCACATTGCATTTGATCACAAGTAAACAAAGTCTGGCAACAATAAAAAGGAATAACTCGTGTGTAGTGTAAATGAGGGAATGTGTGATTTGCGTAGCCATCCCATAATGGCTTCAAAGATATAAAACAGGTCATTGCACGCTAGACATACTCCCAGCAGCTCCCTTCTCACACAGATTTATTTTTAGAAGCCGATACAGTAATGAAATGATTCCTCTCTGTGCTCATGCACACCCTGTGCAGTCAGAGTTTGTCCTGTGTTCTGTGAGGTTAGATGATTAGGGAGTTGAGGAAAAAGGACCTTTTCTGAGTGCCAAAGACATAGCAGCACTAGTGAGTGGGACTTGTTAGCTACACATACCAAAATTGAGCATGTTTGAAGAAAAAACAAAGGTTGAAAGTTATCATTTGAGAGACTGCTTTGCACAGACTTGTTGCTTGACAATGTTCTTTGAGACCCTTTGAAATGATTGGGGTAGGAGAGCCACTGCTGGTAGCATGGGTGCTGAGAATAATCTTCCTCTAGGCCTGTCTGACTTTGCTGATATAGTTTGGTGCTGTGTAAAGCAGATAATGCTGTACAAACATTTATTTAAACTAATTGAGAAGCTGTTCTGTGCAGGTCAGTAGAAGAAAATAAACTTGAAAGAAAAATTTGTAATTTGTTTTCTGTCCTACGCTATATATTTTACTAAATGTTAGATGTTATTCTAACAAGGTGTTGAGTGTCACCTTGCAAAAGTTGAGATCAGAGTAAGTAATTACAACTTCAGCTCCTGCTGCTGCAGTCAGCTAGCTCTGAGAACAGGATACCCAAGTGTTTCACTTGAGCCTCCTTCTGGTCTTTAAGCAGGACTTAAGACAATGAAAGGGTAAGTAAAGATCTAACATGTTTCTTCTCGTTTCTTTTCCTCTTAGTGCATTCCACAACAGAAAAATGACAGTGACTGTGGGGTTTTTGTGCTCCAGGTAAGAGGACTGCTTTTCAAAAATCAGTGGCCTGTGTTGTTCGTGTAATAAATGTCCTTTTTTTTCAATCAAGACTTTTCCTTTTCCTCAGTACTGCAAGTGCCTCGCCTTAGACCAGCCTTTTCAGTTCTCCCAGGAAGATATGCCCCGAGTGAGAAAAAGGATTTACAAGGAGCTGTGTGAACGCCAGCTAATAGACTAATAAAATGCAGCCAACCTAATTTCTCTGGCATTTCTGACAAGTTGCAGCTGGTGTTTGTGTACTTGAATTTCTGAAAACTTCCGTGAATTTTGAGCGATTCTCAGCTGAGTGGTGTGGCCACTGTTGTTACCTCAATTTTTTTGACAAGCTCTTTAGCTGGCAGAATATAATAGAGCTGCCATAAAATATTCTTTATGTCAGTTTGGTTCTCTTATGTTCTTTCCTGTATTTAATATTTATTATTTCAGCATGCGTATAGGCAAAGCATGCAACTAAAACCATAAAACTGTAGATTTGGTGCACCTTTGAGATGTAGCTAGAAATGACAAATACAGGTGATTTTGTCTGGAAACATAAAGATGCATGATATGTTTTCTGATGCAATAATGCTTTGAATGTATCAACAAAAAAAATCAATTACAGAAAAAGAACAGCTAGACCCTATTTGATAGTTCCATTGTCCCTATTGTGACTGTATAATAATGAATCGCCACTTTTTAGGGTGGCTAAAAATCATTTACAGATTTAATTTGTGGAGACCCCTTTTTGCTAATAAAGTTTGTTCTGTTAACATTTATCCAGCTGTCATGATCAGCCTGTCCCTATAGATAAAAAGCAGCCTTTGCACAAATAAAGCTTCAGCACTTGTCTGTGTAATAAAAAGTACAAAGGTGTTCAGTCAGTCAGATTGATGGTATGTTCCTATATGCTGCAGAAATCTCCATGATGTGTTTATTAAGGACAAATATAAAGCTGACCCTGAAGAGTCACAGCTTAGATACTAAGATAAACTCCTTGGCTGTAACTGTTTAAATCTCAGATGGCTTTGGCTTATTTTTAAAGTCCACAGTACACAGTGAAATGTACCATTTCAGCATCTCTTCTTTCAGCTCTGTCTTCAAATGAGCTCCCTTCAAGCTTGTCATGGTTAACCTCCCATTGGCTTTTGCCTTTGTTCAAATATAAATTAATTCATTTCTGCTGCATCTGCTGTTTGATTGTCTCAAACATCCTTAGTAGTGTTTGCGTTCAGTAGCACCGATGGGTCTGGTTGGGAATAAAGGTACTTGTGGTGGGTGCTGTACAAACACAGCAAGCTGATGTTTTGCCTCTCTGGAGGGCTGGGAATCCACCCCTGAACTTTGACGTGTTGCTGCACTGGGCAGGGATAAGTGAGAGTTGTGGATCTTGAGACTTCTGGGATTTTTGCCTTCATCTGTAAACTCTGCTGTGCTCCTTGCTGAAGAGAGTTCCTTTCGTTTGAAGAGGTTGTTGAGGAGGTCTGCTAATGTCTTCTTTGTGTTTTTCTGCCAGAGAAGGGAGTGACCCCAGAGGAAAACTATGTTCAATGCTAAGCATCATCTGTTGCACAGCTTCACTCTGTCCATAGCCCTGCCTTCTGATGGAGGAAAACCACTTTGACTTTCCTGTCTTGCAAATTAATTCAGGCTTGAGCTAAGCCAGGTGCAAGCAAATCCCTCCTAGATTACAGGAGGGAGCAAAGAGAAATGAGGGAGCACCAAGCCCAGTCAGGCCAGGAGATGGAAGCGTGTGCACTCTGTATCGTGCTAGAGTTCTGCAGTATCCTTGTGCATTCCCACTTCCCCTTGTTGGCAGCTGGCAAGGGCTGGCTTCATTTAGCAAGAAAAGGCCTTAAGCACTTGGATGATTTAAATAAGGACCTTACTGAATCAGAACCTTGAGACCCAGACTGGCTAAATGTACGTTTGCTGAGGGACCCCCACAACATGTGGTTTTCTGCTTCTGTGAAGTGTTGCTGATGTAAACAGCAGCACCTTGTTAGGGTAATGACTGTGAGCAGTAGGGGGTGACTTCCATGAAAATTTAAACTTAGAACATGTAGTTTCTCATGAGCCAGGGTAGAAGATGTAAGTCAGTGATGCTTTTTGTCTTCTCTCTGCACTGCTGTCACATGAATGGTCCAAGTGCTGCCGTGCTGAACTGATCCAGGTTAAAACTGACACAACAAAAATATTGCTCTTAAGCCAGAGGACAGAGGAGTTCTAACCTCAGTATGACTTGTCACTGAATGTGCATACCAGCATGACCAAAAAAGGAGAGTTGAGTGGCCAGGAGGAGACAGGAAAGCAGTGCCAACTTTGGATGCTTGGAAATGAAGCTATATCCTCAAGCATGACTCCCTGCAGGAAAGGAGTGAAATAGAGAAAGGGAAACTGCATAAAGAAGTTGCCTCTATTTGCAGAACTTAAGCTATTTGGTGAGGAAGCTTGAAAGGTGTGTTATGACAGTCTGCTGGGGGGGAGACTCAGTACTCCCAAGGCAGACCCTTATTTTTTGTGAGAAGTTGCTTCATTGATGGATATTTTTCATTGCATAGGGGTGTGCTGGAGTGCTGGACCATAGGTAGTCCTCTCCTGAAACTTGGTGCCTGCTAATGGTTGGTAGAAAACCCTTTTCCTCTGTATGAGAGATTGGGAGGAGACTTTCATGATGATCCCTTTATTGGTGGCATCAGTAAGAGCACAGTGTTCCTGTGAACTTTGTGTTGAATGGGGTCAGGGGTTTGAAGGAAGTGCATGTGTGTACCAGATCGTTGGGAGGGGAAGGGGCTTGCATTTGAGTCTGTTGTCTTGTGAACCGGGGAACAGGGTGGGGAAAGATGCATGTTGGAAAGTACTTCTGTGCTTTCTTGTCATCTAGCGGTTTGCTGACAAGTGTTCCAGTTGGTTATGGGGCAGTACAGAGGAGTTGCACTTGAGTCTCCAGCTGAGAACACAACAGTGAGAGGCCTCTGGGAAAAAAAAAAAAAAAAAAAAAAGAGGGGAAATTGAAAACAGAGCTAATGTAAGCAAAGTATGTTGGTGCAGGGTTGAAATTAATCACAGGCAGTCAGAATCTCAGACTCTGTAATGGTGTATCCTGTGAAACTGGACTAATTAACTCCTCCTTGAGAATGTCTTTGATGCCTTAAAGGAGATGGACTCCATAATCTGTAGTCGTTTTACCAGTTCTTAAAACATTCAGAACTGTGCAGAGTGTTTTTATTATGAGAGGCACATTTATGTGGATGTACTTATGGCTGTTAGGAATCGCATTAATGCAATCTTCAGAATTTCATAAATCACTCTGAAGTTGTTTGGCTGATGCTTAAATTTCATGACTTGTTCCGAAGAGATTTTCTCACTGTGCTGATTTATACAAACAGTCCCAGAACTGGTGAAACCTCCGTCTTGTGTGTGACAAATTTAACCTACCTGAGTTGTAATAAACCTTAAACACAATTGGAAATAAGTTATTAGTTTCCATTTTGTTTGCTTTATACTTTAAAATGACTCTGCAGCTGATATAAATAAAAAAAAATTAAAAAGGCAAAATGTGGCCTTGATTCTACAAGGTACATAGAGAGATGCCTGTTGCTGAGCTGGTGGATATTTGCAGAAGGGAGACTGGACCCTTGTGCTTTCTAATGCACTGTTGCTCTGTTCTTACCTAGCCCTCCTGAGTGTGAAGGTGATATTTTGAATGCTTCACTTGCTCTGGTGATTAAGCCAGACAGGCTTGCTAAGAGTTGCTGGCTTGTGTTGAATCTCTAGCATAATGCTTAACCTGTCTTTACTTCCTCAGAGTTTTGGTTGGCTTCATCTAGTGTGGCATTGACCCAAGCTGATGTGAAAATGTAAGCTTTGGGAAGCGGTGTACGCTTAACTCTGCCGAGCAGCAGTTGTGCTTTGTGGGTCTGTTCTTGCATCAAATGAAGCTCATGTTCCTCTGAAGCAATAAAACTTCAGTTTTGCCATAAACCTTATTTTCTTTCAGCAGTTTGGTTTCATTTTAATTTTAAAAGCAGCTGATGTGATGTTTGAGGGAGGGTTTGTAGCAGCTTGTTTTGGAATCTGTGTTATTAGGAGAAGCCTCTCCAGCTGATTAGTTCAATAACTCTGAACCGTACGCTAATGATGCTCTCTGTTCCATAGCAGCATGGTGATAAAACTTGCTGTGGTTTGAGCTGTGACAACATACAAGATTTGGGATGTCACATACTGCATAAATAAGGGTGCATAAATGTTTTTGACTAAGGTGGCATTTAAAAAACACAAACCTGTCAACAGAACAGGTAGGATTTAAATTGCTTTTCTAGATCAAACTAAATTAATTCCCCTTTTGTATTGCCTGTTGATTTAGCAATGTAACGATAGAGTTAAATCTCCTCTTTGCTGAATTTTACAAAGCTATACAGCTTGTGAATTTGTGATAATGGGGGGAATGAAGGCTGAGCAAATGTCTCTTTAAGCTATTAATCATGGGACTGGCAACATCATTGTCTTTATTACATTCATAATTTAAAAATCCTATCATGGAGGAGGGAACATGGATGCTTGTTAAATATATTCTTCAGTGGAAAGTACTAAGAAATCAGATCATTAAAGTAGAGAATCATAAAAGACACTAGAGCCTTGCCAGGAACAATAATTACTATTTATATGTAATAGGCACTTGGAGGGAAAGAGATGAGTCTGGTTTGCTTGTGCCTGAACTTAATGGATTTTATGAGTAACCAACTAGAAGGATTTGGGGATTGAATTTTGTTTTTGCCGTATGTAATATTACAAACTGTAGAGCTAAAAACTACTGCTGAGTGAAATATCTTGAGAAATCAACTGATTTCTTGTCTCAGCACAAGCAGGCAGAACATATGCAAAGTAGCTTCAGCTCCTGCCTGAAATTCTGATGAGTTCTTAATTCGAATTCTCAATATCAATACAGGTTGGGGGATGATGTGATTGAGAGCAGCCCTGTGGAAAAGGACTTGGGAGTACTGGTGGATGAAGAGCTGGCCATGAGCCAACAATGTGTACTTGCAGCCCAGAATGCCAGTTGCATCCTGGGCTACATCAAAAAAAAACCAACTATGGCCCACAGGTTGAGGGAGGTGATTCTGCTGCTCTGCAGCTCTGGCCTTTGGCACATGAAGGACATTAACCTTTTGAAACAGGTCTAGAGGAGGCCCACAGAAATGCTCCTAGGGCTGGAGCACTACTCCTCTGGGGACAGGCTGAGAGAGTTGGGGCTGTTCAGCCTGGAGAAGGCTGTGGGGACACCTTATTGTGACTTTTCAGTACTTAAAGGGGACCTGTCAGAAAGAGGACAGCCTTTTTATCAAGGCCTGTTGCAATAGGACAAGAGGTGATGCAGACAAGGTAGAAGGAAGACATTTTTTGCACTCAGGGTGGTGAAATACTGGCACAGGTTGCCCAGAGAGGCAGTAGTAGCCCCGTCCCTAGAAATTTCAAGGTCAGGTTGGATGGGTCGAAGATGTTTCTACTCACTGCAGCGGGCAGCTGGACTAGATGACCTTTAAAGGTCCTTTCCTACCTAAAGCATTCTATGAGTCTTGTTTGATTTCAGGATTCCTGACAACCCATCTCTCCTAATGTGGCACTTTGAGGTTGCAAACCTCACCTATCACTTAGGTTAGCTGAGATTCTTTATGGGCAACTTTGGGGAGTGACTGAGAGGAGAAGGGATCAAGAATGCATTGGGGAATGTTTGCATCGCCTTGGGATTAAATATGTTGTGAGTGGAAGGGTAGGGGGGAAACTGAGCTGTAAATAAGATGTATTTAACTGGGTAATGGGGGTCAGGTCATGTTTATGGTGCTCGATACAGACAAGGAGCCATCTTGTTTGTGGAAACCTTTGGAATGAGTGGGAGCGAAATGTGGGGAAGAGCTGCCTTCTGCGGGGATGATTACCCTGCTGTGCACATAGAGAAGCTATGCCTTGTTTCAAGCCCTGTGAATTTTAGAACAACTTAATGCAGGCAGGAACTGCAGCAAAGGAAGAAAATCCTTTCACAGTGCTGAGCTGAACATCACGTTTGTTTAGGACAGTGAAGGCTTGACAATTTATCCTCGGCATCTCTGACAGCTCCAGCCTATTGAAAAGCAGACAGGCGTGCTTCTGCTCCGCCGCAAACAGCAGGGCTGCCCAAAGGCTCTTGCAGATTGAGTTGATTCCAGCTCACCTTCCTGTTCCTGCCTTCTTTGGGCTTTAAGGGTTGAGGGGTTTCTGTTTTTAAAGAAGTCTGAAGCGGGGAGAAGTTTTATGGTGCATCTTCAATAAATATATTCCTTTCTCATTCATGGAGCTTGTCTTTGGACATCTGCTCTCAGGTTTGCATACTGAAGTGCTTCTGTTTCTCATGAAATTAGTATAAGATGACAATCTTTAAATGCTGCTATTAATGGGCAGAAAGAGACTTTCTTGGCAGCTTTGTCCTCAGGTGGATCACACTTCAGATGAGTGTTGTTTGTTTTTTTTTTTTTTCCTTTAGAACATAAATGTGGCTAAAAGATTCTGAAAAACTTACACAGGTAATGAAATGCAATGCCTTAAATTTATGTCCACTTAGGATTCTTGCAGGCTTCTTGATTGTCTCCAGGCAGGATGCCCAGTCTGTAGAAGGGACCAGGACTTATTTTGAGGAGATCAGCCCTATTTACAAAACAGGGAGTTCAGTTCCCAAAATGGCTATTGGATCACTTTACCACAACTGAGCAATGTAGGTCCTGGTGAAGTTCTTGGCAGAGCTGCAGCTCATGGTCTTTCCCATGGCTTTGGGGGTACCCCAGATGTGGCCTTAGTCAGATGGTTCTTCCTGGGGTACTTTTTGGCCGCCAGATGTCACACAAGGACCAGCAGAGTAGCTTGTGCTGCTGCACACTCCCTGCTTATGGATTGACCAAGCCATGATGTCTTCTGGTTTCGTGTTGCCTGCCATGCTGGTGGTTATCTTCTCACAAGTTTCTTAGCAAAGTCTGCACCACACTTGCAAAAAGAATGTGTGGGTTAAACCAACCCACCCCCCAACACACCCCCCCCCTTCCACCCACCATCAAACCCCCTGAAAGTCCTTCTGTATCAAACATGTAAGTGCTTGGCTCCGGCACAGTTACTCCAGAGTCCCATCAATTTTACAAATTGGCCGAAACATTTTTTGGTGGAGAAGTCTGGCATACCAGAAGTCTTTGGTCTGATCAAACTGCTGCGCTACCATAGATCATGACTGTTATTTTTATAACTGTATTACCATGGCAAATGCTGGGGTAGGGGGGAGAAACCACATCAGTAGTAATTTCTGTCTGATTTGTGGTCATATGCTTATAACTTGACATGGTTTTGCAAATAACTAAACAAAACCAGGAATTCATTTGAGAGGTGGGGGAGCAGAGCTCCAAAAAAACTGCTGCATCGAGTGTCTTGTGTTGGAGAGTCTGACTTGCTCACAGTTTGGATCTTTTAATGGAAAATGGTTTAGAGCAGGAATGAGAACCGATTGCCCTCTGTTAGGCAGTTAAAGCTGTGCCGTGGCTGTAAGCCACCACTCAGTGCTGTGACAGCCTCTGGGCCATGAATTGTTTGGATTTTTTTATTTAATTGCTGGTGTTTGCTCGGTCTTCATCCTAAAGCTAGTAACATTTAGTGCTGCTTATTCTCTGCAATACCTCTGTAAGTTCCCATATAATCCAATCTCTAATTTTAAAGCCAACCGTCATTTTCGAGCTGTATATTTTCCAGCTTTAAAAGGTCTTGTTGAAGGCAAATTTAAATTCAGGGCCTACTGAAAAGGCATTTTTCTTTCAATTATTCATTGGCTAAAATGTCTTTGAACTTGTGTTTGTGTAGCTGGTGAGACACAGGGGTGGGGGGAATGGAGATGATGTGATACCTGGTTGCACTGATGCCATACAGATGCACTGCTCAGCTGGTTTGCCGAGCCCCACAGCAACAGTGGGAGCTTGCTGTATCGACCCCTCATCCTGGGACCAGCCTTTGAGGTGTCTGCTGTGTGTCACATGCTGTCCTGTTCACTAGGTGGCATCACTTCCTAGTCTTAAAACCTTCTAAATACTTTGTTAATTATGCTAATCCACGAGGTGGACTTAAAGTGAACTGCACTGTGATAGCTTTGCCCTTCTATCAGCTTTGTTCTGTCTGCTGAGGAGTTTTCTTGGGTTGTCAGACCTGCAGCATCCTCATCCCTGTTGTGGAGGTTCTGGGTGTAGGGAGGGCTTTGGCTTGCAGAACTGCAAAGAGCCCATTGGAATAAAACTGAACATGGTGACCTTACTGTTGCTAGCCAGCTCTGTGGTCCCAAATCCATCAGTCATTGCCCACCTCAAGTTACTAACATGGTTTATCACCTTTGCTAAAAACACGTTAAAGTAACATACTTGGTGTGGGGGGTAGCTGGAGCAGGGTTGGGGAAGTCTTGCTTGTCCTACAGTGGGAGCCAAGTGTGTGGAAGTGGGGATCCTTTCACACATCTGACCAACCATGGAGGTGCTAGGAGAGCAAGGTGCTCTGGACAGTAGTGAGCTACTACCATTGCTGGGATGTTTTGATGGAAATTTGTTTCCCAAGTAGCCTTGTTGTTTTACATTCTTCTGTTCTTGCCTGCCTTCCTTCTCCTCTTAGCATTAATGGTCAGTCAGTTAAGGGCTGAAACACAGTGGATTCAAGATTCTTTTCTGTTGCAAATGGGAATTAATTCGAGCTTTTGGTTGTCTTCAAAACAAGGAGAGAAATTTTGGCTCTACAGTCCCATTTTAATACCAGACATATCAAGGAGAAAGACATCAAGGTCTCTGTATGGTGTAGCTCTCACCTTGGTAGATACCACTTGTGAATTTGCAGGGACCTGCTGGGCTGAGAACTCCCAAGCCCTAGCCCTCTGGAGGAGTCAGTTCAAAGCATGGCCAACAGCAGGGTGCTGCTCTCCAAGGATGGTGGTCCTGCCACTTCCCAGCTACATAAGTACCTTCCATCCCAACATTTCAAGAAGTTCTTCTAGCCTGCAATATTGATGCTCTCTTCTCAATGCAGACTGTGGAGGTAACATCTGAGTGAAGACCTCCTGCTCAGTTCTGAGCTGAGCTGGCCAGTCACATCTTGCCTGATGCTGGAGCCACACTGGGCTCAATGAAAAGACAAGGCAGAGTAGTTTTTGAGCATGGCTTTTCATGAACAAGCCAGATAAAAATAAATGTAAATTGGAGATCCTGTTTCTCATGTGTATTTTATTAAAAACTACAGAGTTGTTCATTCTTGCTGCGTAGTATAATTGCTAAAACATGATTTGTAACCAAATATAGCTGTTTGCATTAAATATGGCACTACTTCTTCCTAGGGAGGATGATATGGGAAAGGAATGCTCATTTAAACAATTACATGGCTCAGTTTTTGTGTTCAAGTTCTTCACTTTTTCACTTTTAAAAGAGTGAATGGAACCCTCAGATGCTTTTTTAACTTGAATTTGTTGAACTGCTCTTGGCTGAAGAACGGTATGCAATTAAAATAAACAATTTACTTTTAAAACTGGCTTAAATACAGAAGTGGAGCATGTCAAACCATGTTTTGCATTTCCAAGTGATTGAGTAAAAGGTAATGCATGTGACAGATTCTGGTCACAACAGGATGACTCCTTTCATCAGGTGTCCAGGGCCTCTACAGCCATGGAGAGGATGTCCAGAAATCACTTCTGAGAGACATTTACTGGTTTAGTACCTAGAGCTTTTTGAAATGGCTTGTGGCTTTTTTTTTTTTCTATGATATTCTAGAATTTGTAGCTCTTACCCTCAAGAGTTAAATTTGCTGGGTGAGCAAGGATGGGAAGATTCCCTGGTTTCCCAGTTCCTTCTGAGCTGGGTGAAGGTCACCTTGTCCTACACTTTGTAGCTGGCCTGGAGACTGGTGGCAATAGGAGATGAGATTTGTGCATGATAAAATGTGCAGATTTTTGCACTGAATTGTATCAATTCATTCTTTGTAACAGTCCAGAGGCTGATGTGATGTTTAAAGTGTTAGCTGTATCTCAAGAATGCTGCTTTCTGCTTTTATAACCCATTAAAAATCCCACATCCCTGAAACTCTGATGACTGAAGAGCAGAGGCAGCACATCTCTAGTTGTTTAGGTAATAGGTTACACTGAAGTTTGGTGCATGCTGTTGCATTCAGCTTTAGCAACAGGTTATTTTTTAAAAATGACATGTGAATGTTTGACTCAAATCACCTGAACTTAGCCTGGTTTTTAAATCTAGTTGTTGATGACCCAGGAGAAGAGTTGTTTGCTGCTGTGCTATACTTGGCACTCAGCTGAAGGTCTGAAAATTTGCTGGCTGAAGTTTGGTGTTGACTGCAGAGCCTGTGTGTTGTGGTAGTCCTAGTATGCAGGAAAATGCCTCTCCAAACCTCCTCTCTGGGACTTGAAGAGCCAGTCATATGTTCATGTCTTTCATTCCTACAGACTCCTCTTGTGACAGCTAGATATGAGCTGTTTCAGATATGTGTCTAAAAATCAATAGTCCTAGAAAAGAGTAAACAAGTTCCCTCTGATTTGAGATTAATGTCTCCAAGAGCCTGCAAGTGGCTCTTGGGAGGACCATCAAAACCATCCTCAGCTCCATCCCAGTAGCAGAGTTTTCATGTGGGGGAAAAGAACAGTTGCATTGAATTAGAAATGCTCTGAGGAAACAACAGCTCTTACTGGATTAGAATTAAAATCAGAACCTTTTTTTTTTTTTTTTTGAGTTGGTGGAAAGTCACGTATGGTTTCAACCTTACCTAACACTGGGTTTGGTGAGGTGTCTCTAGAGTCATACTTCTGAAAGCTCAATCCACAAAATGCTTAAAGATTTTATTTCTGTCCCGAAGGTGAAAGAAAACATCTTCAAAATGTCAGAAGTGCTGTTTAGCTGATGAGCTCTGTTTTTTGTAAGGTCAAGAAAAAATGATGGATGCTGTTACAAGTGTTTTGTGCTGTTACCTTTTAAAATATATATGTGATGCTCAAGTTCATAAATGTAGCGTGTGCCTTTCAGAAGCTAAAAAATAGCAATGGAAAGCAGGAGTCCTTGGTCTGATCCTCTTTGTTTCTTCTGAAATCGATTTTTTTTTTTTTTTTTCCCCTAAGTTCTTTTGGTGTAAGTAATTTTAATGAAAAGGAGAACACTGCGAGGTGGAGTTTATCATCTGGAATATATAGCCTTAGATGGTTTCTTGAAGTACAGAAGACAGGTGAACAGAGTTCTGAGTGCCCTGGAGAAATAGAACCCAGCCCCTTAAAAATAAGGTAAATAAATTTGGAAAATCAGTTGTTAGCCTGCAAGTGGGCTGACCTGATGCAGCTCCAGGTGAGAGGGTTGTGGCCATAGGTTCAGACCCCACAAAGCCTGCTTCTACCTAGGGGTTCGGTGGTCATGGCAGCTGCGCTGCGGGAAGGTGGCAGGTGTGTGGCTGCCATCAGGGCTGCTGCAAGGGCCAGGACACTTCCTTGCAGCAAGGCCACGAGTAGGTGAGAAGGCCTCATCCTCCTGACTTTATTCTTTCAGCATTGTGATCCCATGAGATGAGGGGAGCACATTTCTGGAGGGGAGGGGGAATAAGGGAATTTGAGCAAGGTTGTGATCCATCCCGTGGGAATGTCCAAATCCTGCAGGTCCAGCTTAGCAGAGTATTTGCATTTGGCCATAAATTAAGCTGATTCCTTGCTTGGGTAATGTTCAAAGGGATTTCTTCTATAAAGCATCTTTCCAGTGGGGCTGTGTGAAGTGGTGCTTCTGGTGATTTCAGAGTGATACAGCAAAACTCCTACCCTAATCAGCAAGGACCAAGTTAGTTGCTTGATGTGGTGTCTTGGGAAAGTGAGGATGCTGAGCCTGTGGCATTACTGTTGTCTGCCCTCCTGGGCAGCAGATAATGATCCTGTCCCAGCACCAGGACTCGGTGAAATTAGAGACAGCTTTCCTTCTCTGAACTAGACTTGACAGTACCTGATGGTATCAGCTGCTGGCAACACTGGGGCTGCTGCAAGTCTGCATAGAGGTATGAACAGCCAGCTTTGGTCCAGCTCCTTACTCAGTCCAACAGGAACTTGAATTCATGTCTTGTGAGGACCAGGCTGCTTCTGACCTATCTTCACCTTCTTTCTTGTACCCATAGTTGCTTTGATAAACATGTATAGGTTTGAAGGAAAATGTCAAAAGAGAAGAGGAAACATTTGGGTTAGGCAAGAACCACTTGGGTCCCAGCCCATCTCCTTCCAGGAGAGGGTTGCATACAGGAATGTGTGTGCCTGATGAGCTTTGTGCTGTCATAAAGCTCTCTGCGCTTTGCTTTTGGCCTTTACTACTGGGGCATCCTCTGAGGTGGTGGTTCAAAATTTAGCTTGGGTGTCTCTTGCCCCACTCTATCACACCTCTTTAACAGTCCCAGAGAGCATCCTCACCCTCCCATGCCTCCATGCCCAGCCTTTCAGGAGCTGGTACAGATACAGCTACCAGCCCTGGTTATTCCCCGCAGTCACTGCAATTACCTTACTCCAATCTTCTCCTTGGTCACCACAGTGTGCTTTTGTCACCTCAGCATGGTTTTGGCACAGCACTACGCATGACTGTGGCGATGAGCATGTTCTGAGTCATTTTTCTACTTGTGCCTCTGCCATCAGCAGGGTGGTGACCATCCCCAGGGCCTCATGGCAACCGCCAGGAACCTCTTTGCTAACTCCCCGGGCGTTAGAGGGGGTCTGTAATGCTTTGCAGACCAATTTTCTCTCTGTTATTGTTTTAAGCTCCCTGTTAGCCATTCCTGCTTCCCAGGTTTCTGAATGTTTCAAATTATTTTCCCCAGAGGCATCGACGGCATTTTTCCAAATTGAATCTCATTTATTTTCTGCCCAGGTTTCCAATCTCTCCGGGGCCCTTTGTATTATTTCTCGGTCCGCACTGCCATGTAAGATATATCCAAATTTAGTATCGTCTGTGAATTATATTACCGTGCCCTTTTGGTTCCTCTTCTACTTAATGAAGATATTTCCAAGGGAAAGAAGAAAAAAAAAAAATCTAAACTACATTTTATTAAAATAAGAAGGGGTAGTCTTAAAAACCCCTTTGAGGGTTTCCAAGATGAATTCTAAATATTCCCCCCCCCCCCCCGCCCCAAAGAAATCTTCAGCTTTTTAAAGAGAAATTAAAACCTTCCAAATATCAGAGTTCTGGTGGGTGTAAAAATGTCATCAGTTTTTCAGTTATCTGAGACCTCTGTCCCTGCGCTGCGAGCTCGGCACAGTGCAGTCTCCAAGAGTGACAGAGGCACCATTGATGTATTTGCAGCAGTTTTGGGGTTTTTTTCGGTTGGTTTGTTTTTGTTTGTTTGTTTGTTTTTGAAATCATCCCCAAACATATGCTTGAATTTCTCAAGAAATGTGTTGGCTTTCCCTTCCTGACCTTTTTGGGTTCGCTCTCTGTGGCTGTTCTAGCGAAGATGTACGCTGTCAGGAACGGTGCTGAAGCAGCATATTTTAATGCACACCGTGCAGGCTTAGTCATAGGAAGTGATTTTCAAATTCATAATCATGAATATTTGCACTGTAAGGTTGATTCTGTTGTGAGCTTTTTATTTATCAGCTAAGAAAGCGCTGCCTGTTGGTGCTGGGCTGAAAGAGTATCACTGCCTCCGTGAGGGAGAACAAGCCATGCTATGGAAGCTGTATGTCCTATCAAACAGCTCAGGTTTCTGGCTGTGAATAAGGAAAGAGCACTGGCAGCAGGCAATTTGCTTGGAGATACATATCCTGAAATATTTGCTGCATAATTTCTGGCAATGAGCAATTTCATGGAGACTATGATCTGCTTGTGAAGAGAAATAAGGTGTAAATTGGATGAATAAATTGTTCTCTGCAAAAGATTGCTAGCTCTAGGAGACTTTTCTCTTTGAGGAGTGCTGCAGCTTGCTGGTATCTTGGGTCCTCTGTGTGGTGGCAGTTTGACCCCATGTTCATACTAGTGCTGGGGAGAGGTGTCTCAAACACCCTGTTCTTTGGCACATGCTGACTGTACTGACAGACCTCAATGGTCTGTCTCTGGCAGTGTGCTCTGGTCTTGGGCCCCTCCAGTGGAGATAGCTATGCTAAGCAGGGCTGCAGGGCTTGCCAGCAGTCAGTTGAAGGGTCACTGACTGCTGGGAAAATTCCTGCTCTGTTTTATCCTCAAGAACAGGTGTGCCATAGGGATACATGCAAATTAGGGTGGTAGTTTTGTGTGTTCAAGGTGGGCTGGTGTTGGGGTTTGCAAGCTGTTCCTCAATGTCTTGGATAACAGGTTTTGCTGCTGGCATATCTCTGTCCCCTTTAGGTTGGTGTTGCTTTGTTTCAGCACGAGCCTTGTTCTCTGCAGATGTAGGGACTTCCCCAGGGATGAGGAATCCCCCAGTTCCTGGGTCTGTGCCACCAACGTTCCTGCCACCTCCAAGGGGGATGCTCCGGGTGGAGCCACCAGCTTGCTGCCATGCTGATGTGCAGCAGCTGTAGGAAATTAGAGGAGCCTTGGCGCTATTCTGGGAAACACCAAGGGAGATTCCCGAGCTTTCTGGAGCAGAAAGCTGGCTCAGAGCTGCCTGCTTTCCATGCCAGGCAGGGCTGATGTGAAGTTGGGCACAGAGCCTCAAGAAGAGGAGGATCCTGCAGCTATAACAGGATCCCACAGAAGCAGTGCAGAGTTGGGGACCACGGGGATGACTGATGGTGGGTCTGGCCCTGGTACTTGTGGATGGTGAAGTAGGCTCCATCTGGGATGTCCACCTGGCACACATCTGGGTGTGTGAGGCTGATCTGGGATAGAGGAGGTAGGGTATCACATGCCTGTGCCCTGGGACAGAGAAGGTGTAACTGCTGCATTGTCTTGGAGAGTTTCAAAAGCTGCAAAGATAAAGCTTTGCCTTGTTCACCATTACTTTGTGGGAACTTTAGCCCTTCCATCTCTTTTCTGACTCTTGCCTGCAAAGAGGTGGTGCCTTGCTTTTAATAATTCCTGCTCATCTTGTGAACAGGGGCATATAGTGCCTTTTCATTTCACCTCAGCAGAAGAGAGACCAACTGCTCATGCCCCATGCTAATCCCACGGAGTAAAATCCTTCCCAAAAGAGGATCTTGAAAAAGCCACATCATGCAAAGTGGTAATGTTTGCACTGGGACTCCCACATGAGCACATGTGGGTGTGGAAAATGCTGGGTCCCGCAATCTCCTTTCAGCTTCAGGTCTGCACTTCATTTGTCCTGCCTGATGGCCAGATCCACCTTCTGTCACCACAAACTGCCTTTCCTTTAAGTCCTGGTCATGATGGGAGGCTCCAGCTCGGTGGGAGGTGTTGCATTACTTACGCAAGTGTTTAGAGAGTGGCACGTCCTCAGGGACAGCAGTGACTTGATCCAAGGGGACAGACCCAGACCTCTCCTCCCCTCCTTCCAAATGGGCCAAACACCAAGTTCTCTGACCGAGAGTCCTTCCTCCCCTTTATCAATAATTTTAATCGTTTTAATAACGTCCCCTTGCACGGATAGGATTACGATTAGAAAATGTCAGAGCCTTGTTATCATCTAATTAGAGTCACATTTCAGCAGAATAGAAAGAAAAATCTTCAAGCACTGCCTTGTGCAGTGAAATGGGAAGAAAGTGATGATTTAAACCAGCTGTGGGCCGAGCCCCGGCTGCAGTCCCGCCTGAGATGCAGGGCACAGCGTAGGACAAGTCGATGGTCCCTGGTCGGAGCCCTCCGAAGCAATCAGTGCAAACTGCTCCCAGATCACTTTTGCAAAGCGAAAAACTCCAGCTCAGGCCAGTAAAAACAATCAGGCTGTCAAGTTTGCCATCTAACAGCTGAGGGGGTCAGAGCAGCAACACAACACAAACCAAAATAAACACCACCTCATTCTGCCAAAAAGCCTTTATCACTCTTCTGGGAGAGTGAGAGGCACTTTCAGATGGATTTAACTTTTCCCAATTTTTTGTTGTTTGTTTTCATATGCTTAAATGTGAGCGCAGAGCTAGGATCTTTTCCCGCCCTTCTCCTAATGCCATTATGGCAGGCGGAGGTACGTGGGGCTTTGCTCACTTAGGAGACCCTCTTTGTTTGCCTTTTGCAAGGAGGGGGTCGGGAAGGCAGTGAAAAGAGCAAGTATGTGCAGTCTCTTAACCCCTTGGAAGGTGCCTAGAGGTTTGCTTTGGCTTAGCTCATCCTCTGACCTTTGCAGTACATCCCAGCTGGGGAGGAGGATGCATGGCAACGGTGAGGAACAGGGCTCTCCTGCCATGCTGGAGCTTGCATCTCCATGGGATCCACAGTGCCTGGTGGAGGGAATCCTCGGCTCCTCTAGGTTTAATCACCCTGAGTGCTGCGCCAACACAGGAGCAATACTGCAGAAAGCTTTCCTGTGTACAGACAAGGTTTCACAAGCACTGTGGCCGCTTCATGGCAGGGAGGACGATGCACATCCCTCCATGCAGAGTCTCATTGGCAGATGCCCACCCAGGGCACTGGGTAAGGACAACATGACATTTGGCAGTGAAGCAGGGCAGCCAGCAGGGACCCATAAAACCCAAACCCGCTGCAGCTGTGAGCCTGAGCCCAGCACAGGCACTGGGAGCTGGGGGTTACAGTCCTGCTGTCATCCCTGTGCAACAAGCGGAGTTCTGTATGCTTGGCCAGATTGCAGGGTTTGGGGAGAAAATGGAGTATTTCCCTCAAATGATGTGCTTGGACATGTCTCACCCCACTCCCTAGTGATGTACCCCTTGAGTTACAAGCTTAAAAGTAGCCACGTTTCAGTGTTTTGCTGTTGGGAAGCAGCCCTGCAGTTGCCTGTGAGTTTAGCAACCTGAATTCATCTAAGGGCCTGGGTTAACCACCCTAGGGCAAAACACATCCTGCTTCGTGGTTCTTGCCTTCAGGAGCCCATGGAAGGAGCAGGAGGACCATGGCCACCTGCTTTTGTGAGGCTTGCCTGAGGCTCACCAGCATTTTGTGCTGTGAACACCTGCTCTGTGGAGAGGGCCAGACCCTGGCCCCAACCAGCTCCACATAATAAATAACAACAGTAAAATAGTTCTCACTTAAATAGCGCTTCACATCCTTGGGATGCTGTAAAGCCCCCAGTGCTTAATCACAAGCTGCTCTCTTGATGTTTACAGTGAACTGAAACTTTTGGTCTCAGAGGAAAATATATTTTCTGGTGCCAAGAGCTACACACGGTTGTGTCGGCAGCTCTGCCGGGGAGCAGGACGAGGCCACATTGGGGGCAATTAAAGCTCAGGTGTCACACTGGTACGTCCGAGGGACTGAGTCCATGGCCAGGGGCTGTTTCTGAGCCAACACCCAGCCCTGCTTTCCCTGCACTGCCACTTTGGCAGCTGCCTTCCAAACTCCTGACGTTTTGGGACTTGCTATATTTAAACAGGCGGAGAGTTCAGCCCTGGCCAGGAACCTGCCGCTGACAGTGATGGCTATCCAGAGTGGCACCGGGCTGCCCCCGCCATGCCGGGGGCCAATGGTGGCATTTCTGCCAGGCAAAGCCTCCCCCATTCCCAATTAGGGGTGCTGCTAATTTTAAATGAGCTGCTGCCACCAAGTAGGAGCTCTTTAAAATGTCATCCAGCCGAAGTGTCTTTGGTGAGAGCCGAGGTTTGAGCATGAAGTGGAGTCTCCGGTCCCTGACATTTTGGAGTAGGAAGAGCTGGGATGGACAGATTTAGGAGAGGAAGATTTTTTTTGTTTGTGTGGATCAGTGTTTTCCAGAGTTTGGGGTGGGGAGAGGGAGATTGCTTTAATCGAAATGAAAACCATCTCTGATTTCATTTGAAAGCACGCTGAAATGTTTCATTCGACCCGATGCTAAGCGTTGCATTTCGTTTTGCATTTTAATTAATTTTGTGATCCTTTAATTAGGCTAATTTCAAAGAAAAGATATTTCTCACAAAACCAGAAGTCAAAACATTTTGAAGATCATTTCTGCCTCTGAAACGCTGCTTAAAAGCATTAAACACTCTGCTCTTTCTAGAAACCCAGGTTAATTCTTGCCTTACAGAGTTTCCAAATGCCTTGGGAATTAAGCCCAAAGAGTGCTTTAAAAAAGGGCCCTTGTTCCTCAGAAAGTGAGCACTGCAGCCTGTGATCCTGGGATGAAAGGAGAAAGGGTCTCATCTCAAACCTTTCCTACCTTGAAAAAATTCAGAGCACTGGTGTAGAGGGAGCTGGAGCCCATTGCTGGATGAGGCCCCTGTGACTTTAATCAGCTGCAGAAACTCCGGCAACGGCAAAATCTGACACTGCCTGAGTTGTTCCTCAGTAAGAGGACACGGTACAGGACCCAGGATGGAGCCTCTTGAGATATTTCCTGCTGAAGAGGCCTTTGTCCCCCTCTATTGCCTTAGCCGCTTCAGTGGACTACGATTGAGGATGTGTTCACACGGAGAGCCTTCAGCTCAGTAGTCAAAGGGCTGAGCCTTTGCCAGCTCCAGCTTCAAGCCCCTTGGCACTGCAAGATCATCTGACAGTTTCTCAGATTGTAGTTTTGCTTTAATGCATCGCCTTTTTCAGTCAATTGACAAAATAGAACCACAGGCTTTAGAATACATACACATTTACATAGCTTTATGGCCAGTAAATCCCAGTCTGAGCTCCTCTGGGTTTCCCAGAGCCATCTGGGCACACCTGAGCTCACTGCATTCCTACCCATAGAGGCAAAAAAATTTTCTTTAGAGAAAGGTGTGGAAAATGCCAGTGTACTACTGTAGCTGCAACAGAGGCTTCAGGACAGACGCTCAGCTGCTGCTCTTGTGCTGCCCCATAGCACATAAGAATCGCTAATAACAGTAAGAGAGAGACCTTTGGACCACACTGAGACTTAAATGAGGAACTGCTCATCTGCTGACCACTGACAGAGCTTGGCCACACCAGAAGAGTCCCATATGCCATACAGGTGAGTCTGTGTGTGTCACCCTAGGGTACTGCTCCCTACTCAGTGCTCTGCTGAGTCAGCTCCAACCACCCCCAGGTGCTCCTGAAGCTTGTGGTGGGTCTCATCATCTCAGGCTTCAGGCACCTGTGCCATCTACCTGCCTGATGCCCACACAGGCAGAATGGGCTCATGCAGGCACAGATAGATACAACCCCAAACTCCACCATACCTGTAGCTCCCATTTAAAAATCTGCAGGTGATGGGGAAAAAAGTGGGGCAGAAGGACACACAGAAATTTAGCAGCACCTTCACCTCCATTTATCTCAGGGCTGTCAAGGTAGGCTGTTGCTTTTTCTAGATCCCTTGTTGTGTTTCATGCATATTGAGTTCAGTTTATAGGGGGGGGATTGATGGATATTGATCCAACTTGCGGGAAAAGTGTGGTTGGGACACTGGGAAAGTGGGCAATGGAGGAGCTGACAGCTGTTTTGTATCGCTTTTTGTATGAGATGTTGAAAGGAGAAGAGGTACCAGGCACATCAACTGCTACAGGGAAGTTTTAAGGCTTGCTAGCAAGAAGGGCTGTATTGGCAGAAGGTAACTTCAGGCCATGTTCTGCATGGCAGGCATGCAAACCAACACCAACCCTCTGTGCACCCGCTGAATGTGTGCCCTGAATTGACTGAGCTGGTGGGAGCATGGTTCTCTGTACCACTGACCTGCTCTGAGCCAGCCCACAGAGGCTTTTCTCCCTCTTCCTATTCCTGGATTTATTTTCTTTGCTCAGTTGATTAGATGTCAGCATGCAGAGGCTCAGGACAAAATGCTTTCCTTGAGATGCCATTTGTACTGAAAAGCAGGATGGCTGTTCCAGAGACTTCACTGTTCCACAAACAACTTTTGGCTCTGTTCTTGCAGTGCTTAATGTGGGGCTCCATGCTCTGATCCCAGCAACCTGCATCTGGCTTGAAGCCAGCCCTAATTGTCCTCTCTTGAGGTGGTTCAGAGAGCCGTCTAGCTCCAGCACAAATTACAGTGCTCGGAGGACGGCTGTAATTTCTGTCCTGCTGTCCCCAGTTCCTGGGAACTCTCCTGGCAAGCAACAAATGATATGACTCATATTCAAAGAAGCCAGATCCACTCCAGCCTTGCATGATATTTTGATTAGTAAGAGGCTGGCATAAGAGCCGAGAGGTTCCTGCATGTGTGCCAAGGCTGCACATGTTATTCGCTCACTGCACCAGACTCTTGCTGCCTGCTGTAGCTTTGGAGAGTGGGTAAGTGCTTCATTCTGGAGTGCACACTTGCATTTTGCCTTCCATGCAGTGGGGTAGGGAGCTCTTGCTGGCAGGCCTCCCTGGCCCCCCCAGCAGAATGCTCAAAGCCCTGCCTGCAGGTCTGGGCTTGGTCCCCATGGCACAGGTTTGGTAGTGCAAGCAGGGCTTCAGTGGCACAGCTCTGTAGAACCCAGCCCTGCCTGGTCCCCTCATTTCACTGCACATGCATTTTACAGCTGGAAGTTGGGCTTTGTTTGTCTAGAAACCTGGTCAGCTTTGCAGGAGTGTGACTTGGGTCCCCAGATGTGTGGGCGAGATGGGAAGTTGCATACACTCACACCTATGTCCATGTGTGCTCAGAAATGCCTGCTTGTATCAGCTCTGCTTACTGCTGGGGATGCCTGGTTAATTTATCAACTGAGAAGCTCCATCTCGCTAAAAGTCTCATTTCCATATTCTTTCCAGATGGTCAAGATGCCACAGAGACAGTTTCTAAGTAAATAACTTGCTTCTTCATGCAACCCACTGTCAGCCTCCCAACTAGATGCCCCAGATGGCTGTAGGGTCCGAGATGGTACCTGGGCCATGAAAGGAAGTGTCAAGTTGCATGAATAATAGAAATGGTGCAGCTGAGGCATGGTGGAGCAAATGCTTGTCATTGCAGCTCCAGATCTGAGCTGAAGAACTGCTGGGAAGTGGTAATGCCCCTTCCCCATGTGCAGGGCTGGCACAGTGGGCCGGTGCTTGTGTAGGGCTAAGAATGGGGATGCCCCTGGAACCACCCCCTCCAGGGCAGAGGTGGCCCTGCTGGGTGCTGCCGTGCCAGGCTCAGTGTCAATGCAGAGCTCCTGCTCCTGTACAGCACAGTTTGCTTTTTTGCTGCCACCTGATCGCAAGTTAAAACCAAAAGATTAAAAGCATTTAATTATGCTGATGCTTTCCCAGCAGATTAAACAAGAGGATAAATAGACTACAGCATGTTATTTTGGATTTGATTTTGGTTTTGAAAGAAGGGGAGGGAGGGAGGCAGGAGGCTGCAGCTCCTTGGCAGCTGTCACACGTTCCGCGTTTGATGGTGTCAGTTGTGTCTGTTAGGAGGTGTTTCTCTTGCCGCTGTCAGCATTTTCCGGGGGAAGCTGAATTCATTGATACAGTCTGTTTGCTGTCCACATATTCACAGTTCATGTGTTACATTTTACATAAAGTAAACTTAGCAAGGGGAAAAACTAATTCTGCAATTCTTCAAAGCTAATGCACAGTAAATATATTCTGACACTGACAGGTATTTCTTATTAAATAGCTCTGAACTGCAGTACTAGGTTTTGCTTAAGTGGCATTATTCTCTCTGAGCAAAGACAGTTCATTTATTAGTCATTCTGAAAACCAAATAACAAATATTATTCTCTAAGCAAACTAAACAAACCATTTAAAAGGGGCCTGTCTGAAATGATTAAAGTACAGTGTCTAAAAAGCAGCTGACATTTTAGTGCCAAAATACCATATGGAGACTCAAGTGCTTTATTAGCATCCTTTGACCTAAGCTGCAAAATCTCCTGACACCTTCGAGCATGGCGGAGCAGCCTTCCTGCATGCAAGGGAGAGCGTGGAGGCAAATCTTTCTGCCAGTTCTTAAGATGTCATTTTGGCACACCGAAGAGCGAGGTGCAATAATTGAGGGGCTGGATGCGAGCAGATTTTTTCAATTTCTGCCAGAGATATGCCATAAAATAATTCAGGGAAGCTGAAAGCGCAGGGGCTTTCCATTTGCACTATAAAAAATAAATATATCGGTTTTGTCTTGCCTTCTTACAGCTCTCTCTTTTTCTCTTAACTAAATATTTCCTTTCTTCTGAGCATCAGACATTATTTCTAGCTTTCAGGCATGCAGAATAAAAGAGTCCGTGCACTTTTATATATTTATTTATGGTCTACATGGGGCTGCATTTGTGTATCCCCAGCTCTGCTCTGAAGATTTCCTTCATGAGCAGGAAAACAATTTTGTACTGCAGGTCAGAGAGAATAACTGATACTGCTGTGTGCAGATCTCTGCTCACTGGAGAAGCTTATTAAGCTGCAGTTGGGTAAGAAAAAGGCAGTTCATCCACAGCAGGACAATAAAGATACGGGGAAGCACTCGCACAGCCGATGGGAAAGGCCCAGGGAGCACCAGGGAGCCACTGGATGCCAGGAGAAGATGCTCGCCAAAAGAGCTCCTCCAACGACCTGTTATAAATAGTTTGGTCAATTGTTCTCAGACTATTCTGCACAGAAAATGCTTGAGATCTCCGCTAGAGTTGATTTAAAAAAAAAAAAAAATATATATATATTTAAAAAAATATTTTAAACAAATGTTTTCATTTTTCATAAAAATTCATCAAATAGTGAGAGGAAATAACTTTTAGGTTGGGGTTTGTTCATGCAGCGTCTCCTGTGGGCGTGTCCTTGCTGGCTCCAAAGCAGGGCAGCTTGAGTTGGCAAGGATGAAAATAATATAGAAGGTATGTGAGGAGTTTAATAAAAACCTAGCAGATACTGAGCTGATGTATGTTATTAACTTGCTTCTCTGGGATTAGGTTAGCCTGGGTAAATGAGGAGGTATTGGTGCAGGTTTGCTTTCTTTCAGTGTTGTCCCAGTGACAGGAGATTATGCGACACTGGGGATTAGCCTGATGACATTACATCACCAGGGTAACAGTGTACATGCTGATGTCATTCAAGACATTTGGTTGGGTCCCGAGTTTCTGGCATGAGCTGATGTTTCTTCCCCCTGTCAACATCTTGGAGCTGTGGAGCCGAGCAGCGCGTTCCCAGACACCCATCCATCAGCTCTCTCCTCTCCCTGGCAGGGAGTGGGTGATCCCTGCAGTCATTCCCTCCTGGCAGATGAGAGCACATGGATAGAGTGTTCACAGCTGGCACCAGCAACTGTTGTAAGATATCAGGAGTGCTTGGGGTTCCTCTGTGGACAGATGAAATGGTTCGATATGATGCTTTAAATAGCTCCTCTTTGGAGAGAAAGAGAGAGGGGTCAGGAAGGCACATGAGGAGTAGTATTGATGTTGCACAGCCGTGGCCAGGTGATGATACAAACAGTAGATGCGTTTTACACTTTCAAAGACAATGCTGCTGGTAACGTGCAGCAGGGAAAATGAGAGCTGCTGTGTTCTTGCATCTCGGTAAGGGGGTAATTATATCCCATAGGTGAGTATAATTGGACTTGAGAGGAATTGCAGCAGAATGGGCTCTGGAAAACAGCCTGTGGCCCTGGTCCCATGCTGTCTTCCCATGGTGCTGCCAAATTCCCATAGCTGTTTTCCCTTCCCACAGTGAGTTGCAGGTGAAGTGATGGCCCGAGCTGGTGGCAGGCGTTGGAGCAGCCGCAGCACCCACCAGCGAAGGAACTGTTTCGTTAACGTGACATCGAGAGCAAATGTTGCTAATGAGGAGCCCAGGCTCTGGTAACCATGGCAATTTATGTTCCTGAAAATATGAAACAAAGTCAGAGAAGGGGCCAATCCTGCTACCCTCTCTGTTCTTACATGGTTTGCAATGCTGGGGATTGCTGGAGGAGTACTGGCTCCAGCAGAGGTGAGTAGTGGAGAAAGCTGGTGAGTGGCAGCAGCTCAGGGGGGCTCATTTCCCTCCCCACGGCTCCCAGCAGCCCATCCAATTCCTGAAACGCTGCCCTCCTGCTGCCTGCTCCACAGCAGGCTGAGCACTTCCAGCTTAGCACCAAGCAGAGACTCCGGCCGGTACCAGCATCGCCCTGGCCGTGATCCCCTGGGCAGGGAAGGCAGTGTTGCTGTCACACTAGCTGCAGCACCACCAGCTCATGCTGCATGACTGCCTCTGCCAAGTGGCAGTTCGCTGGTTGCTCCTCAAACTGTGTCTCCAGGGCCAGCTGGGTTCCCTATAAATTTTTATGGAAAACATAAAATGACATCTGGAAGCCAATGGCAGACGATAGGCTCTCACTCCTCCTGTAAGCAGGGAAGAGCATCGCCCTCTTAATTTTTCACAAATGTTGTTGTCAGGCTCAATGGAGAGAAAAAACTAGTAATTGGGTATCCTGGCTGCTCTTCCAGCTGCAGAGCCATCAGTGGCTCTGTGTATTTTTGGAGGACAAACACAAACTCCAGCCCAGGCAAGAGCCATGCAGCCATTTTGGGTGCTCAGTGCAGACAGGAGAGCTAAATTTCAATGCACTGAATCATAATGCAATGCCAGGGATTGGACCAAAAGCATCACTTCCCAGGAGAAAACTGGTCTTGTTTTGATGAGTAGATGTACCTAGATGCTTCCCCTGGGTGTTGGGGCATCCAGCTCAGGTACTGTCAGAAAAACCTTAAATCCAGGGTTCACCCATTCCCCCTGGGCAGCTAGGGAAAGTTGTGCTGCTGGTAGAGGAGGAGCAGGCATGAAGTGTTTCAGTTGATGAGACCTTGGGGAAATCCGCCGGTAAGCACGGAGGGGCTTTGCCTTAATTAAACTGCAGCAGGGCCACTGGTGCAGAAACCTGACAAGGTGTGAGGGGATTATTTCAGCTAGGGAATGCAGCAAGATGCTACTGAGTGATTGGGGCAGTCAGAGGTGTCTGCCCAAGGTGGCAGTGAGTGCTAATGACCGGCAGTGAGGAGCACAGGCAGGGCCACCTGCTGCCGAGGAGCAGAACAGGAGCAGAACCAGGAGTACATCCCAGCTAGGGAACAAGGCTGTCAGGCAAGGCAGGGGAATGAGAAGAGACAAACAGTAAAAAATAGTAAAGCAACAAAGGCAACAACCTGCGTAGGTTTGTAAACTTAGACACATTAGAATCATAGAATGGTTTGGGTTTGGAAGGGACCTTTAAAGGTCATCTGGTCCAACCTCCATGCAGCGAACAGGGACATTTCAACTACATCAGGTTGCTCAGAGCCCCATCCAACCTGACTTTGAATGTTTCCAGGAATGGGGCTTCTACCACCACTCTGGGCAATCTATGATGGTGTTTCACCACCCTCATTGTAAAAAAATTCCTCCTTCTGTCTTGTGTAAGTCTCTTTTATTTATAAACTATTAACCCTTGTTCTTTCTTAACAGACCCTGCTAAAAAGACTGTCCTCATCTTTTCTTCATGTCCCCTTTAAGTACTGAAAGGCTACAATGAGATCTCCCCAGAGCCTTCCCTTCTCCAGGCTGAACAGCCCTACCTCTCTCATCCTGTTCTCACAGCTGAGCAGTTTGAGCCTTTGGATCATTTTTGTGGGCTCCTCTGGGCTCCAGCAGGTACATGTCATTCCTGTGCTGAGAATCAAAAAAAAATCAAAACCCAAGGCTTTGACTCAGCTGAGATTTCCAACACACCACAGGATGAGGAGCAGCCACCTTGCTCTCCTGCAGACGTGCCTTATGCAGAAGATTTTGCAAAGGCACCAGGAGCCAGGAAGAGCTTTGCATGATGCCCACAGAGACGTGCCCCTGTGTCTGCGTCTCCTCAAAGGACTGGGATGATCCCTCTTCCCGAGGCAGGTATGGCTGGCTGGGAATCTGCTTTTCCCTACTTGCCCCAGGCCCCTCTGGCAGCACCCCTTGGGTTCCCTGCCCATCACTCTTTGCAGGATCAGGCCTGTGTTCCCCCATCTCTCCTGCCCCTCTCTAACCTCGCTTGTGTTTATAAGCTTCAGGAGACCAGCTCTGGTGGAACAGCTTAGTTTTTTAGATTTTCTCCTTTTTGATGAAGTCAGGGTCTGGAAAGTCCTCGAGGACTGCCTCAAAGGAAGTGTTAGGTTTATGTGCAGAATGAGGCAAAAAAATAATAATCTCATTTTACTCTCTTTGGAGCCAGAATTGTTCTCTCTCCACTCACCTCCTTTGCTTCCCCAGGGCTGGGAAGAGAAGGAAAACATCCTTTCTCTGCCACCATGCATTTTCAGAGCCTGTGGATATTATTGCCTCCAAGCGTGGCATGTCCTTGGACCTGCAGATGCCCCAGGATCTTTCAGGAGCTGGTTCTAGTAACTCACTGCAAGAGCTCCCAGAGTCTGGGAATGGGTCTTGCCCTGCACTGGGGCTGCCCCGGACCTCAGATCAGCTTCTCCCATCGGCAATTTGTACCTAAGGACCCCTCACACCTGCCCTGCTAGCCCATGCACAACTGATTTGGCTGCCTGGAGGGCTTCGCTGGGAGGTCTGGGAGTGCTTGAGCCAACAATCTGCCCCGTGGCCAAGAAGGCCCAGGGTGTATCCTGGGATGCATTAAGAGTGTAGTCAGCAGGTTCAGAATGGTTCTCCTCCCCCTCTGCCCTAGTGAGGCCACATCTAGAGTATTGTCTCCAGTTCTGGCCTTCCCAGTTCAAAAAAGACAAGTAATTACTGGGGAGAGTCCAGTGGAGGGCTCTGAGGCTGCTGAGAGGACTGGAACACCTCTCTGATGAGAAAAGGCTGAGACACCTGGGACTGTTTAGCCTGGAGAAGAATATTTTCAATGCTGATCAATACCTAAAGGGTAGAAGCCAAGAGTACAGGGCTGGACTCTCTTCAGTGATGCCCAACAACAGAACAAGGGCAGCAGACACAAACTAGAACACAGGAAGTTCTATCTGAACACGAGCCAAAGCTTCTTTACTTTGAGGGTGATGGAGCCCTGGATCAGGCTGCCCAGAGAGGTTTTGGAGTCTGGTGATATTCAAAACCTGGCTGGACCTGTTCCTCTGCAACCTAATCTAGGTGAACCTGCTTTAGCAAAGGAGGCTGGACTAGATGATCTGGAGAGGACTGGCACCATTCTGTGAGGTGCCTCATCAGATCTATTGTCTTTGCTGCCATGTGATATAGGTATTATTTCTTTATGGTTGGGGTTTTGGTTTTCTTTGGGGGGGGAGGGAGGGTGATTACTTTCTTTTTGGCTGTTATTAATTCCCACCCATCAGGATGTCCTGCAGCAGCCCACCAGCACCACCTGCAAAGGCAAGGATTTAGTATTTTATTCTGGGAGTTGAAGGAGGAGGAAGAGAAGGAGGAGAGGGGTCCAAGGTGAAGCATTAAGACAGAACAGGGGTCAGGAAAAGATGTCAGTAGGGAAGAGGAAGGCAGGAAAGGACAGAAAGGAGACCTGGGCTTCAGCTTGGTGGGGCTTTCAGAGGTGAAAGCTTGTGGGCTGGGTACATGCTGTCCCACTGCTTGGCCAGGTGACAGGAAGGCTTCCAAAAAATTATAAGCAGGACTGGGGTGTGCTGATGCTCATCCTGAGGCCAGGTGCCATGAGCAGCCACCTGCCCTGCTTACATCCTGATGCTTCACCATCTCCATGCTGATGCTGTAAGGGGGCATTCACAAGGAGTACCCCATTGTGCCTGCAAGGATCTGGTGTCTATAGCAATTCCCAGTGCTGCCTGAGTTCTGGCCATTGAGGCTGGGGTCTCCCACTCCCCACAGCTGTGAGCAGGCTGCCTGTGCCAGGGAGAAATGCCCCAGCCCAGCACAGAGCTCCAGGCTTTGCTGGAAGCATTCATCCCACTCTGGTTACCTGAGCACATATTTTGGCAAGCTGTTGAGCTTCGCCGCGACTCATGGAG
Source organism: Indicator indicator (assembly GCF_027791375.1). Lineage (NCBI taxonomy): Eukaryota > Metazoa > Chordata > Aves > Piciformes > Indicatoridae > Indicator > Indicator indicator. The sequence continues at coordinate 20,506,013 of NC_072022.1, read as the reverse complement.
CTGACAGCTCCCAAGTACATCCCAAGGATGAATAAGAAGCGACAGAGCAGGCAGTGATTTCTGCAGTCAGCCAGAGGCTCTGCAAAGACGCTCTCAAACCCGTCTTGCTGTCTTAGTGGCCAGAGAATGCCTGTCACAGCCGTTTGACCTGCAGGCAGATGGTTACTGTCTGTCTAACACTGTCTTCTGGGGCTTGATAGGCACTTTTGAAATGCAGATAGACGGCAAGCCCTCGCTGCGGGAAGGAGGCAGCGGCTCGGCGGCTCGAAGCCAGCCTTAGGGAGAGTGGGGCAAGGTGCTGGGGAGCATGGCTTATGTCTTTTAATGGGGGGCAGCTCAATAGCCCCTGTCTATGTTGTGCAAGCCTCAGGCTGGCATGGCATGGGCGGAAGGGTTTGCAAAGCTGGATGGAAGAGCAGGAACATGTCATGGCATTGATGTCATCTGCCTGTGATGTCACCGCTGTCATCTTCAGCAGAGCACTTCCAGTGATAACAGAGCTTCTGTGGTCTGTCTGCCAGCCTGGCATTTACTCTGAACAGCATAATTAAGCAAATATATTAATAGAATGGGAGCCAGGGCCTGGGTAATGTTCTTCTGTGACAGACAAATGCAGAGACAAAGCAGACGCTTACTTCAGAAGTACCGCAGGATGCTATTACTGGGCACAAACTCGCATCCTATTAGTGCCATTGCTGTTAGGCAGTGCTGAGTCATTTGCATTTTAAACGAAGATCCCAGACCAGATCCAGTCCAGGATCAGCTCCAGGAAAGCTGCAAGGCTGTGTCTGCACTAGGGGAGCCTTATGGGGGTCCAGGAATACTCTGTTAGTGAAAACGGGCATCGTAGGGGCTCCACTTTTCTGCCAACTGCAAAGCCAACACCCACAGAGGTGACATGGGACAGGAACAAAAGCATGGGAGACACTAGTGAGGTCATCACTGCCAAGGTCTCTCCCAGGGCCATGGTATTCATAGAATCACAGAACAGTTTGTGTTGGAAGGGACCTTAAAGGTTCATCTAGCTCTGACTCCCCTGCCATGGGCAGGGACAACTTCCACCAGATCAGGCTGTTCAAAGCACCATCCATCCTGGCCTAAAATGATGCTACCTCCCAGCCCACAGCCATGTCTGTGCTCATGTAGCCAGTCAGCAACTTAAGTGTGGCCCAACAGGGAAGGATCCTGCCAGCTCTGGTTGCAGGGACAACTCCTGCACATCTGCATCATTTAGAAGGATAGCTTGCTGCCCATCTCCACTGAAACAGCTCTGCATGCCCTGAAACTGCCAGTTTCCCATCCCTGTCCTTACATTGCAATCTTAACAAATTATGGCATAAATATGCCAAGTGAAAGAAGGCAGCTTTCACCCAGGCCTGGGGATGTGATAAAGCAGGGAATGTTTTGGTTTTTTTTTTCATCAAAAGTGAGATCTATTTGTTTGAGCAGACAGTGCTGCAGAAACAATCCATTTGGAGGTGTTGGAAGGGAGGAGAGGGGCATCACAGAAAAAAAAGAAGGGCTAATTGTGCAAAGCTGATGAGGAGATGCCTTGGTCTGAACCACAAGTGTGCTAATGGGGAGGTTGCTTAGCTACAGTGGCAATGGTACCTCAGCCATCCCAGGTAGGAGAAGGAAAGTTGAGCATAAGCAGTGAGGAAGAAGAAGGGTCATTAAAATGTTCCCTATAGATGCTTAACTAGCAGTGGTGGGAGGAAATAAATAAGGAGGAAAAGTTGGACTGAGTGCTGGGGCAGAAGCCAAGCTGTTAGGAAGGTGACTTTTTGCTGCCTGAAACCTCTCTTGTCACTAATTTTGACTGGAGAGTTTTGCCTAGTGCAGCTTCTCCAGCTCTCAGGCATCCCCGGCTTTATCCTCTCTCTGCTGCTTTCTCATTAAAATATTTTCCCTTGAAGGTGAAGGTTAGGCAGCTCTGGTGCATGGGACTACAAGCGAGGCCAGGAAGAGCCCCAGCACAGCTGGGAGAGCCGTTTGGTTGCCCATGGATGGGAACATACATGTGCCACCCATTCACGTGCTCCTCCAATCTGCACAGAAAGAGCAGCCAGGTGGCTTCGTGACCTTTCCTCTGTCAACAAACATTGCCCAAACTGACCTGAGCCTGAAGCCTGTGGTTCACATTAACACAAAATCATTAGCAAAGTATTGCCTGCGTCCTGGTCCCGTCCGGCGCTCAGCAGTGGGCTGGGAGGAAATGACGGCGAGTGGCACTGACAGCACCAGCCCCAAACAACAGTTAGGAGGAGAATTATTTTAATGAATACATTTCCTTTCAATTGTATGCGAATAGTGAGATCCCATTAGAATGGGGAAGCAATTAGAGCTAATAAAGATGAACGTGCAGCACCGGGTGCACGAGGAATAACAAACAGCTAACAAAGGATTCAGGAGAGAGCTGACTCTAATCCAAATAAATGAGCAGTGATGAAAGGGAAAGCAGCTTGGGGCTCCTGCTGTGAGGCACACTTCCTCCCTGACGGGTCCCTGCTCGCCATGGCAGGGAAAGTCACACTCAGTACTGGACACAGAGACAGCTGGTCAGTGGTACTGTCCCAGCTGAGCCATGACATGCTGCTGGCCAAGCCTGAGAAGTGCTGGAGGGATGGCTGTGGTCCCTGGGAAGCATCCTGGGAGATTTTGCACACAGGTGGCAAATGGCCCCAGCTGGGGCAAGAGACATGGGGCAGATCTGGAGAGGAGAAAAGAGGCTGAACTGAGAGTGGAGAGAGCACATCAAAGCACACCCTTTCCCATCATGTGCTTGATTATTGGTGGTGACTGCCCACCAAAATTAACAACCATGATCACAACAGGCACAGGACTAGCCTGAAATGATCAGTTCTATGGTGAGGTGGAGCATGGAGGAAATAATAGCCTCTTCACAATGGTGTGTTTACACAGTAGGCTCACAAGAAAATTGGGTAAACCAATAATTACCTGCGGATATTATTGGCTTTGGCAGAGTTAATAATAATTAGTACTCTTCCTTTTCTAGGCTCCTTACAGGAGCGACCTTTTATAATCTGCAGCATACAAAGGACACAAACCACTAAGAATTGCCTCCACGTGTGTCTTGGGGGAAAAAAAAAAAAAAACAAAACAACAACATAAAAAAAAAAAAAAAAAACAAACAAAAACCCACACCAAGTTGTTCTGCTGGCAGACTCCAAGGGTGAAAATCAACCAAAGACACTGGGGTGCCAGACTGAAAAATACTAATGGTGATAGCAATAATAATAACAACAGCAATTATAATGATAAACAATTTTCTGTTTCTGAAAAAAAAAAAAAAAAATCTGGTGCTGGGATTGCATTTTCCCTAGACTATCTAGCCGAGTGAAGCCAGAGATAAATCTAGCTCTGACACTTGACAGACTTCCAGGCTGGTGTGGGATGCTGGAAGCTGCCCTGCTGTTCCTCTTCCAGTGCTGGCAGCTCCTGGTTTGCTTTCTAGCTGCTGCTCTCTGTGGCAGCACAGCATTTTCTTTTCCCAGAAAGCAGATATTATCTGTCGGCTCTCACTGCATTCCCAATCCTTGCAGTGTCTCCACGCATCTGCAAATTCCCCAGAGCCTGCCAGCCAGCAGTCCTGCACCACAGAGCACCCCAGGGCTGCAGGGCCATGGCCAAAGCTGAGGCTGCTGCTCTCCACCTGCACCTGAGCTTGGGGCTGAGCACCCAGCCCCCTCACTGTACAGGACACAGGCAGCCTGTGCCTGCCTGCTCTACTGGCTGCCCCTCCAGGAGCAGCCTTTTCTGGGTCAATGCTACTTGACAGTTTGGGTTAAATGGAATGAATTTCTTTTGAGACATGCTGCAAGAGGAGTGTTCCCCCATCCCACCTCCTTCTGGCTTGCTGCTGCCTGGAGGGGAAGGGTAGTGTGGGATCAGAGGGATCAGCTAGGTGATATTTATTCAAAATTGATGTGTGTGATCAACTGTGTGAGCCCACCACCAGTACTAGATGCTGGAAGGGATGACGAAGGAAGGTGCCCAGTTTCTGCACAGCCTCCATCCAGCTCAGCTTAGCAAAGCAATCACCTCCCCCTCTGTGTCCCTCACCTTCAAGGTGAGTCCAAATCTCAGCAGCTCTTTAGACATCCCCAAGATGCAGCTTTGCCTATCACTACTGCAGCTCCACCTCTCCTCCCTGTTACTTAAATATCCTCCCCACTCCTGCCTCAGAATCACAGAAACATTCATGTTGGAAAAGACCTTTAGGATCACCAAGTCCACCCCAGCCTCACCATATTCAGCCCTACCCTGCTCTGCTCCTGTGCAGCCCTTGCAAAGACCCTCTGTGCTGCTTCTGGTGATCCTGGCACCGCCTATGCTGCCCTCTCCCCCTTGCCCACGGCAGCCTCCTCCCCAGCACGTAGGATGTTGGCTGCCTCTCCTGCTATGGGCAACCTTCAAACGCTCAGAAATCACCAGTGAAATCCCGCCCTGCCCCGAGCTGGCCCATAAATCACAGCATTATAAAAATAAAATGGTTTTGTGCGTGCATGCACATTTCAGGTTGCCTTTTAAACCTGAACTTGTTTCTCACACGTTGGCAGAAGAACAGAGGGGAGCTGGAGTCAGAAGGCAAGCTTGAAAAATAAACGCATACTTCTCTCTTGCTGCTCGTGAAGGGCTCCCAGAGGAAAACAGAGAAAAACAGGGCAGGAAGAGGCCTCGGAGGGGTCAGTGTGCCCCAAAGCAAGAGCAACCTCTTCCCTGCGGATGTCAGGCAAGCTTGTGCCCAAAGACCAGGGTAATGTGGGTATCTGCATGGTACCCGCAGTCCCTTGCTTCCATTGCTCTCCTGATTTCCCCCTTTTTCCCTTTTCCCTCCCCTTTTCCTTTGCTTCCTTGTGGCCCTGTGCTCACCCCCCTGCACTCATCCCTGTGCCTGTGAGTGCTGCATCACCTCCAAGGTGCCACAGGGACATCCCCCTCATGCTGAGCCCTGCCCAAGCCATGCCATATGTGCTCTGCTCCTGCGTGAGCCACCCACAGAAGAGGCTGAAAGTTGTGCTGTCTTAAACCATAGTTTAACATAATTAGACATCCTGTCTTGAGGGCAGTAATTACTTTTATAATCCTTAAACATATTTTTTTTTCCAAAAAAAATAATTGCTTCCCAATTCAATACCTTTCAAAAATCTTTTTTAAATGGCACTGCCTTCTTCAAACACAACTCAGCCAACAGTAATTACAATAAATTATTATAAGTTCTGAGAAAACATATAGAAACTAATCTATGTGTGCAAACTGCTAACCATTCCTTGTTTATCCTTCCCTCCTGCTGCTTCCTTCCTACTGCAGCCCTGTCCCTCGCTCACCCTCCAGCCTGCTGCCCACACTGCCCAACAAGGGGTCCCGGCCTTGACACCCAGCAAAGCAGCTGCCTGCCCTTGCCCATTCTCCCAGGAGATGTTCATAAAGCTCATCACATTGGGGTTAGGCTGGAGGCAACAGCAACCAGCTGCAGCTGGGGCTTTGCAGTCTTGGCTGCATTTCAGAGCACGGCCATGGGCAGGCATCACCGAATTTACCAACATTTTAGGCAAAGCTTTGCTGTGACCTGCGAGGCAAAGAGGGGCACAAGCACTGGCCGATGCATTTGATCCTCAGCTGGGATAAATAAGGCATAATTCTTCTCAAGTCAAAGGCGAGAGCATGATTCACAGCAGCTGAGAATCTGGCCAACAGTGTCAGCAGCACGACAATAGCGTAATGTTTTCATTATGCATTGTTTTTTTCCCCAAATACTTAAAAAATTATCTAGGACTTACTCACACATCCAGTAATAGTTACCAGTCTCGGGTGTTTAGGCAAAGGTTTCTTGAGGCAGGATTGCCGAAGCTTTAGCCATCACCTCTCCTGCTCTGTGTGCTTCTCCTATCACTTCTGCTCTCCTCCTCCTCCGTGTACACAGTCCAGTAACCTCTTCCTGACAATCTCCAGATCCACAAAATTGCTCACTTGGAATTTTGCAGTAAATAGAAAATTACTTTGCTCCTTTCTCTCAGGACAGCACAGAAAATGAATCCAAATGAAAAAGCAAGTAGCGTGTATCTGGTAGACATAAACAGTGCGAGAAAGGCAATTCTGCTTTTCAACCCTGCTGCAGAGCAAATGACCTTGGAAATAATAAAAAGCCTGGGGCCTGAGCCCGATGCAGAGCGGCACGAGCCTTTATTTGGGGAGAGGCTGGGAAGCAAAATGTGGAGGGATGGATCTGTTGATGTGCGAGTCCCCACCAGCTGAAATATCTGTGCTTGGGTCTGCAGCTCACAGCATAAGAGGGAAAGAGCTAGTGAGTCCTTTCAACCTGCACCAAATGCTTCTGGGGCTCTTAGCCCAAACCATCCTCCTCCCCTCCACTGGCTGCTCATGGCATGCCATGTCCAGGTTTGAAATGCCTTCCCCTGGCTGGGGCAGTGGGACAATGCCACATGGCCAGCGTAAGCAGTGCTCCCCATCCCAAATTCAATCACCTTGTGAACATTTGGAAACAACAGAAACACAGCGAGGAGATCTGGGCTAATTGGCAGCTGAGCGAGGGAGGATGGGCTAAATTTGTATCTAACAATTCTAATTACATGTCAAACCACTGCATCAAAAAAAGCCCAAATAGAAAGCATCTGTTGGGCCCATGGCTGAGCTCTGCACCAGCATGGCACAGCCAACAGCATCACCTGTGTACACCTGCGGCACCTGGCAGCATCCATCACTTCTCCATGGAGGGGCCAGGGGAGGATCAAGGAGAGAGAATGAGAGAGTGGATCTGAGTGTGTTTTATGTCAGCAGGAAGAGCTGCTTTTGCTGCTGGATCTGCCAAGAAGCTGGTACCACCCAGAGCACAACTCCCAGCACCTGGTGTTGCTCCTGAGACACTGCCACCATGCAGCACTGGCTGTACCAGGTCCAACAGGCACTGCCAATGCCAGCACTTGCCAAGTCTGCCAGCAGTGAAAACGAATAGGTTTGGGGTCTGCTTTTTTGTCTTACAGCATTTCTTCTTAGAAATGCCAGAAAATGAAAAGGAGAGGAGAGAAGAGGAGAGGATTTTTTTTTTAAAGCCTGTCACAGGCAGTGAGCAGAAAAGAAGTGTTTAAAAAACAGAGGATCCTGAAAAAAAGCAAAGGGGCATCCTGTGCACACTCTGCTGGGCATGGTTTGCTTGGTGCTGAGGATGCCTTGTCTGCCTGTGCCAGGAATAGGTCAGGGCTTCAGGAGGAGAACAGGGGGCCCAGGGACACCAGCTGCCCTGATGCTTCTTTGCCAACCCGTTCATCCAATACAGGGGGCTGAAACCAGTCTGTAATTTCAAGAGAGGCCACTAATGTGAAATAACTCTGTTTCCACTGCTTTTTAAGCCGTGGTTGCTTGCAGGCAGAGCAGGGGGCTGGATCTGCAGCCAGCAAAGCCAAATCGGGGCCTGACCGCTGAGAGGCTGAGCTAAAGCAGCTTGCCTGGCTGTTAAGAAATGGAAGGCTTAGGTTTCACCGGTGTTGGAAGGGGCAAAGCAGTTAGCCACGGGGTCTAGACAGCTGAGAAATGCCCTGGTGACCTACTCACGTATCTCCCGGCGTGGCATCTCCCTAAATCTCAGAGCTTGTTAACTCAGTTGCATTTTTTTTATTTCATAGCAAACTATTTAATCTGAGCTTGTGCCTGCAAAAAAAAAAAGCAGCGAAACAATGAGGTGGGGGATGGGAAAAGTAAACCCCACCTGTTTCCTGTTTTTATTTCCCCCACCCCCACCTTTCTTTATTTTTTGTGTTCCCTGGTTCCTGGGCTCCTGCAACTTGTCCAGAAATACCTCTGCTATTTCAGTGGCATTTTAGAGCTCAGGAATTTAAGGAGGGCTTAGAAATTCCTAACACATCTTTCAACTGCTGAAATGTGGGTGAAGGCAGTCTCAGTGCTTTCTTAGTTAGCATTTCTATTATCCTTTGTGTGTCCTTTCTTCTCTCCTGCCCTCCCCTTTGTATCCCTATGCCTAGGGGTTTGGGTGCCCAGCTTATTCTCCCTATATCCATGGGGTTAGCACGGGCATTTGATACACGTGTGGTGGCAGTAGCAGCAGCAACGCTCCCACAGACAAATCCTCTGAGCAGTTTCTTCAGACTTCTGTGTCTCTGTTGGGAGTTTGGGGGGCCAATTTCCACAATGCTTCACTGGAGGGGAGAAAACCCTGGCTGCAGGACTGGTTTGAAGACCTCAGTTGGGAGACAGGTTTCATCTGATTTCTGTCAGGGTCTGCTGGCATCGCTGGGATAGCGCTTTACTGCCTGTCGTTGTGGTGGGAGCAGCACTCATTTTGGGAGAGACATTTCCTAAGCTCTGCACGTCTCAGTGAGAAGCAGCCAAATTTCCTCGTCAGAAAGATTCCCTGAGAAAACAGTCAGGATGGAAAACCACCCCAGGAAAGCACGTATCACCTTCTCTGTACCTCAGCTGGCTGCGTTAGCAACGCGGGGAGAAAAAACGTTTGCGAGATGCTGCTCCGCTACCTAGGCACCCATCCACATCTCCGATGTGATCTGTGCTGCTCGCCTCACAACCAACCAATATATTTTAACTGCGACCCGAAATGTTGCAAAAGAACCTTTTTACTAAGTCTCTTTGGTGCAATACAGATACGTCAAGGCTGATTGTTATTGTACATGTCAGGGTTGTTGAAGTGCAGGATAAAGAAGGCCATTGTGCTCTCATGGAGGGGACAGCTCGGATGATTAATGACTGCTCCCTCAATTCTCCGAAGAAGAGATGGAAGTCGGATAAGGCCTCTGCTGGCGGTAGGGGCAGAGCACCAGAAGACATACCCGGAGCTCAGAAAAAGGAGGGGGCTGTGCGCGGCAGGGCAGGATCAATGGGCAGCAGCATGCCGGAGCGCCGGCAGCTTGCCGGCTTGGCGCGGGAGCGGGGAGGTGCCGCTAACACTGGGGCTTGTGTTTGCTCCTCTCATCGCCTTTGCTAATCCAGGCTCTTTTTTTTTTTTTTTTTCCTTTCCGCTTTTTTGCCTCTGAAAGTGGCTCTCAGGAAGGCGGATGGTTGTCCATTGAGTAAGACGAATGGCGAAAAATCAGGGAAATTGCTAATTGATCTCTGCCGAACTCACGTGGTGACTGTAGCTCATTTTCTGAGCCTCCGCGCAAATACCTCCCGGTCTAATTTTAAGGCGTGCCAAAGTAAATTACATTTCGTTTGCCTTAAATAAACAATGACTCTTCCAGGAAAGGTTTGTCTCTTTTGGGCACTTGCATCATTTATCATTGCTCCACTGTTTTGAGTTGGCTGCCCTTTTAGGGTGAGGTGTCTCTTGGTTTCAGTGTGTGCACTACCATAGAGAGGACAAGGTCTTACCCCAAGAAAAATGTACTGAGAAGATGTCATTAAAGCTAATGAGAGTCCAGGCAGCTGCAGCTCATTAGCGATTGCCTGGGGCCAATTGTAACTGAGACCTTTAAGTATACATCATAGTCAAATAAACAACATCATATTCGATCTGCAAAGTCTCTGTCAGTTCCTGCCCAGTCCTTATCGCTCAGCCTTACATTTTGCTGAGAAAATGTTCCCTGTTCAATAACAAACCCAGAAGCAAACTGGGCTTGTACTGGGGACCATCGCACTTAGAAGCATTGTGCTGAGAAATGAGGGTGGGTGATGGGGTCCCTTCTCAAGGCTTTGATATTTGAAGTTCATTGATTGCGAGAGTAGAAGACACTCAGGGCTTGAGCTCTCCACCCTGCCCACAGGACATGGAAAACAGGTCGAAGGAGCTGCGAAGATGCTGAAGATGAACACGGTGTAAGCAGTGAGTGAGCAAATATTTTTCCTCTGCTTCCTTTCTTTGACTTCGGACATGACTTACCGTAAAAGAAAATGAGAGGTTTCTGACACTACATTTCTTGTCATTACGAAGCATTTAGCGAGAAATTACAGGTTTACAAGCGTGGGGGTTTCCTTCCTGATCGGCAAAGCCCTTGATGGGGCTTCCCACCGCCTTCTTTTCCCCTCACGGGCAGGACCCCCCTGGGCTGCGGCCGGGAGCAGGCTGCAGATTCCCTCCTGTCCTCACCCCACGTGTGATTATTAAGTTCTTATCGCAATAAGGAGTCACTGACACTGGGCTGCTTTCCAGGGAATGCTGCTCCCTTAATAGGCCATTATATCTCAGTAATAAGGGCTAAACTCTTCTGGGGGCATTTAGTCATAAATTAAGTAAAATAACACCAGCGATCCCGCCTTTCTCCCAGCCCTCACTAAGGGGAGGGGATGCTGCTCGTGGATTCCTTTCTCTGCTGGCTTCTTGGGGCTGATGCAGGGTGCACGCAGCACTGCCAGGGTGGGCCAATGTCCTGTCCTGCTGCTGGGACCATATCTGCCTACCCGTAAATAATGTACTTGATAATAAAATAAATTGCGAACAGGTCGTGGCTGGGTTCACTGACTGCTAGCCCAAGAGCTGGCACCCAGATGAGGTCTCTGCACTCTCACTCAACAAAGGGCATCTTCAGTTCTGGTCATGCTGGGGCCTGGGAATGAGGTGGCTCTTACCATGGGTATCTGTCTGCCTCAGGGCACAGCATCACAGGCAAGCTAATCCCAGTGAAGGAACCATGATGGCAGCATAGATACCACCTTGACTGGAAATGCTGCTTTTGGGTGGCTGAATGCCATCTTCTGTGGCTACACCATGGAGTAGGTACCAGCCTGAGTTCACGAGACCCAGAGATGCAGGTGTTTTCTGCCTGTTGGTCACATCCAGTCTATGATTCTATGATCTTGGACAGAGAGGATACTGAAGCCCCAAACCATATTTAGCAGAGCTACCCAGCCATACCCAAAGCTGGGCTAACAATTTCCTGCTCCCTGGCACCTTTTTTGGTGTCATATCCCATAGTGCCCTGGGAGACCTGAGCTCGAGGTTATCACTGCCCATCTGGGGCTGCCACACCAAACCCACAGGCCCATCTCTGCTCCATCTAGAGATCTCTGGAGCTTGGCAGGGGGCAGCCTCCCACTGGGGGCTTTCAATGTAACCTCCTACCGTGGTGGTTTGCAAGGTATCTCATAGCATGCAGGCTTGTGAGGTGGCCTTCCACCATGGGAACTTGCAAGGTGGACAGTAAGGTCTTTCCTTCTTCCTTTTGATGATTTTGAAAATGCTGACACAAAGGAAGCAAGAGGCATGGATGGCAGAGCAAGAAAGGAGCATCTTCTGCATTAGCAGCTACCAGGGAAGGAGCAACATGTGGGTGGAGTTGGGGCAGAGAAGCTGCATCCTGCCTAGAAAAAAGCAACTCGCTGCTCACTGTTCCTACCCGATCTGGTTCACACTAGGGTAGGATGTCAGGTGCTGTAACCCCATGAAGACCTTGACCAGATGGAGACCCTGCTGCATTCAGCCTCAGTCTGTGAGGAGGACTTCAGCAGAGCTGAAGCAAAGGGAGGAGTTCCTGCAAGCAACCTGGAGAAGGACCGCTGCCTGATGTCCTACTTGGGCCAATGGAGCTGCCAGCACACTCCAAGCTGCAGAAAACAAGAGGGGCACCTCTCTGTCCTCCAGGAGCAGAGACATTGAGGGGTCTTCTTCTCGTGCTGTGTCCCCAGCCCTCATTAAAGGGAGGTACAGCTGTGCTGGCCTGGGAAAGCCCTTCAGACACCCAGCTTGCTTGAAACGGAAGTTGCAGAGCTTTGGCTTCCCTTGGCTTTAAAGCCAATCTGGTGCAAACCTTACAAACCCCTCCACAGAGACACCCCCCCACACACCCTCACTCCAGGTATATTGATTTCATTTGCACCTGTGCATTTTTTGGCTCAGCCTGACCCACAGCAAGCCAGGAGTAAATTCACTTAGGAGACTTCTGGCACGAAGCTGCCCCGGCTGAGCTAAGCCAGCATGAATCAACAAGAGTTCAATAGGTTCTGCTTTGCGTGCAGCCCAAGGTTGGGATGTAGCTTCAATCCTGCCCCAAGACTGCAGAAGAGAACAGCAGGAGGTGTTTGAGGTGAAGGGTCTTGCTGTGGGCAATCCATGTCTCTTTAGAGCAGCTCTTTGCTGCTACCCACAGCACAGGCACTGGACCTGCCTGGCTATCTCCTGCCGTTTCCATTTTACCAGCAACCTGTATGTGGGGGGATGCTGTGACTCAGTGGGTTCCCCCTTCACCTCTCCCCAGGTCCTAAAATAATCGGGAGCAAGAGCTTCTTGGGAGCCATCCAGCTGCTGACCTCTGCTTGGGCAATGGGGATCCATGAGCAGGATGCTGATGCTCGTACTTGAGGTTTCTTGCTCAGTTCCTTTTCTAATCCAAATTTTCTATTGCTCATAACTTATGTCATTTAGGCTGGAATTTTCCAGACATGAGCTCTCTACAAAGGTGGCTCTTTCCTTTCCCTTCTTTTTTTCTTCTAACCAAATGAAAACATACAGCCAAATGGTCTGGCTGTGTCCATTTTCTTTTTTTTTTTTTTTTTTCTTGAGTGAACATACAGCAAACACAGATTTTTCCCATTATATATTAAAATTATAGTTATAGAGTCACCTTTCCTGCTGCAGTGTCAGCCAGGAGAGGGCCTCTGGCCGACCTCCGGGGAACTGGCATGTGGTGCAGGATGCTGCCCTCCAACCAACCTCGGTTTTCTCCAGCTCACCCAAACTCTGATCCTCCCCAGGGGCCCTACAGGTGCCCTGGGAAACCTGAGTTACAGCACAAGCCCAAGCACAGAGCCAGGCGTGTTCCTACTTTAGTATTTGTTTTCCTAAGCAAACTGGGAAGCAGCACTGGGGTGGGGGCCATGTTGCCATTTTCTAGTCCAAGTATTGTGGTGCAAGTTCAAAACTCCTTTTTTCTCACAGATTTCCCAAAGACACTGATTTCCAAGTAGGGCTGGTAATTATACATCCACAGGCATTTCTGATGTATTTACACTGTTGTTCCTTGTCATCTCTCCAGTGTGGGGGCCTGGGGCACTGATCCACACAGTGAAGGCATCTAGTGAGCATCCCTACATGGCTCAGGATGGCTAGGAATAGGAACAGATAGCACACACCACAGCAAACAACTTTCCGAGCTTCCCCCTTCCTTCTGGTAGCAAAGGGGTTAAAGCCGATGAGGCTGAATCCCGGGGGCTGTTGGGGGCCCATGGCTGTGCAAAGTGGTGCGGAAGCGGCTCCCCCCTCTTTGCTGCTGCTCGCCATGATGTCACGTCCCTGCTCTCCCTGCAGACACATTAAACAAGCTTGTGTGCTAGCAGGGGCAAGGGGGCCAGACATGCAGGTGGGCAGCACCTGGTGCAGGATGCCCATGGCTGGGGCTGGTGCAGGACCACAACCCCTGCCAGGGCCATGTGCCAACTCCTGGTCACCAAAAGCCCTCAGAACAGCTGGTGGGTGGGTGAGGCAAGTCACTCTGCAACCCAGTGTTCAGTTGGCTCCCAGTCCCTCTTCCAACACCTGATGGAGAATCTGGAGCAGGCAATGGCTGGAGAAACTCCTCATTACATTTTCCAGGCATGAACAGGTTGTTGAACAGATCAGGGGTTGCCCAGGCCAAGACCCAGGTGGAGGAAACATTATGTTTTGGTGCTTTTTTTGAGGGGGTGAGCAAGGAGGACTGCAAGGGATCCCTGCTGTGCCTTGACCACCCTCTACTCATCCTGCAAGGGGATGCAGGTCCAGCCCACATTCTTGTCCAAAAGAAAGCCCCTTCCCATAGTTCTTCTCCTCTGAAGAGAAGAAATGAGGAGGCTCCTATGTTTCTCCAATTAACGCAATTAAGAGAATTAAACTTCTGGAGAGCGTGAGTTTTTCATTTTCTTTTTATTTGATTAGGAAAATTCCCACCATGCGCTTTGAGCAAATGAAAGCCAGGCTCCTTCCCGTTGTTTGGTGGCCCCGGGAGGACGCCTTACCTTTCAATCTCGCACACTAATGTGTTTAGAATTAAAAATCCCTCCTGCCCCGGGGCAGCCGAAGGAAGGATCCCGGAGCCTCGATTAACGCACGGCTTCCCGAGCAAGGATGTGCTGGAGCTGCCGGGCTCACGGTGCCCCCTGCACAGCTCCCCCAGCCTCCATGCTAGTACCAGGAGGTGCCGGTGCATCCTGGGGCTCCCAGTTTTCTGACATTAAGTCCAGGATAGAACAATAAAAGCCAGTGGGGAAGCCCTGAGGTCAGACAGGCAGAGATCTGTCCTGGCCAGCCTGCCCACAGTGACTCCACCAATGGGAAGGTTTCTGTGGTCCCGTCGCATGGTTCACCGCACAATACTGAAAAGTAATTATTTTTGTCAGCCTGAATATTAAACCCTCTTCACCACAAGGCTAGGTTTAGCTATCAAGGTTACTAAAAAATAAAACACAAAGAAAAGTCTTTGTACAATCCTACTATGAGGCGTTGGGAACTTTGGCTATCCCACAAGCTCTCCAAAATTACGAGCCAGGTCCCCAAAATAAGATGGGCTTAAAAATCAATAAGAATAAAAAAAAATACATTATGGCTTTTAATTTTTCTTCGGCTTTCTGAGCTTTTTGGGCACACAGGGGACGTGTTAGATGTTAATGAAAGCTGCTATTCTCATCTAAACACAATTTCAGGTGGTCGTAACTTTGAAAACCATGGGAGACATCACCACATCCGTGGCGGGTACAGAACTGGACAGAGAAAAGCAATCCAAAAGCTGGGGCAAAATGTCTCCTTTAGCCCCAGTGGGGTTTCTTGCAGCGGGAAGCATGTCCAGAGAAAGCTAAACCAGCTCTTTTCTATTTTTCCCCCCAGCAAAAAATCTGCTGACCCGGAGCCTGGCTTTCCGGTTCCTCCCAATTAGCGTAATGAATCTGAGATAGAGCTCCAGGAGCGCTGTCTGGGATGGGAGGAAACCACAGGACGGCTGGAGAGGCAGCGCGGGGCCGGCGGGGCCGTGCCGGCGTGAGTACAGGTGGCCCGGGAGCAGGCTGGAGGTGAGGCTTGGATTTCCCGGCATTTGTCGCCTCTCCAGTAAAAACGTTCCAGACCCGCTGCGGAAGATGAACGGGGTTATCTGGATTTAGCAGAAGGCTCAAACTCTCTTTTCCCCTCCAACAGAAGAACTGGAATGGCTCCCTGCAGTCAGGAGGCTGAATTTGAAGGTTCCTGGGCTTACAATGAGTACTTCTGATTATATCTTTTTTTTTATTAGGTGAAATATTTTTCTCTGTTAATCCTTAATTCCTCCAGTTTTCCCCAAGAGTTAACCAGAGGACAGAAGCTGGGGGGGGGGAAGAAGCAAAGGGTCAGGTGATGCCACCACGGGGTAATGACACAGAATAGGATTTATGGATGCTTTTCCAGGTCCCCTCTTGGTCCTCGCTCTGTAAATAACTATAAGGGTAGAGACTTGCTGGTAACAGTCCCATGGCTGCCCTGGGCACACCATTTTGGAGCAGCAAGGCATCTGCAGTCAGCATGGAAGGACTAACTGCCCATCACGATGGTGCTGGCAGACCACCACTTTTAAAGGATAAGGAACATTTTTGGCTGCAGCAGCAACATGATGAAACACCAAGAACTGCTGGTTGCAGACTCCTTCGTCGCTGCTCAGAGCATCTGTGGAAGGGAAAACTTCCCAGCGTAACGTCCACAGCCTCTTAAGTAAATAGTCTTTAATGTTGCACTAAAGGGTTGTAGCCTTAATATGTAAAATCTGTTTAGCTTTTTCAATTCTTGGATCGTGCTCTGGAAAGTCCTCCAGAACTCGCCTGTTGGCTTTTTTCCCCCAGCCTTTGGTCTCGCAGGAGCCACAGTGAGGAACGCCCTCCCGCAGAGCCGGCCATAACCCTGGGCGAGCGGCAGCCGGTGGGACATGCCCTGAAGATGGCAGCAAGGCCATGGGCACCACACAGCTGGGGCTGGCGACAGCGCTGGGACAGCGGATACCACAGCTAAATGTTGACTGAAGCAAATATTTTGCTATTAAGAAAAAAAAAGGGGGGGGGGGGGGGGAGGTGCGGGGAGGAAGGAGGGGAGAGCTGTTTTGTAACAAATGCTGGAGCTCTACCCGTGGCTGAGACTTTCTGCCAAACCACACCCCTCGCTGCAAACCTGCCAGGGTATTAAAGGGCTGGTCAGCCCCTCACAGCTGGGTCTCTCCCTGAAAGACAGAGGAAGGGTGGGACGGGCTTTCCCGACAGCACTGCCTGCAGGCAGCCTCATGTGGAGGGAGTTATTTTAAGGGTCTCCTCCTTTTCTTGTGCTTGTAGCCCTCAGCAAGGCAGGCTCGATGCCGAGCTGTGGCTCTTCAACTGATGCACAAAGGCAAGGGTGAGCTGAACACAGAACCCGCTGGGCTCCTGATGGGGCTGTGTGTGCTCAGGCACCCTGACCAGGGCTGCTGGGTGGCATGTAAAGACAGCATTAAAAGAAAGAGATCATTCCCTGAGGATCTCCCGGGCCGAATTAGGGAGGTGGGAGCGCTGTCAGCAAATGACAGACTATCGCGGGGAGAGGCACAAACAAGCGCGTGGGGGGAGCACCAGGAGAAGGAGATCAGGGCGTTGTGGTTTTGTCTAGACAAGGAATGCTGCAGCAACTTAACCCCTGCCCGGGCGGGCTCAAGGGAAGCCAGGCCTGCCAGGGGATAGAGATGTGTGAGAGGAAAGCAGCATCCCTAGAGAGGGTGCTAAGGGAAGGGGCTGTGGCTGGGTGGATGGAGCTGGACAAAGGGACAGAAGCATTGCCCGTGGGCACATAACCAGCCTCAGCCATGGGGCTGCTGGGAGACACGAATGTTTAAGCCCACCACAGTGGAAAAGTGGGTCTGGAGAGGTGGCTGTGCCTGTGGTGAGGACAAGGAACACAGTGGGGCTGAGCAAAGACACTTGGCAGCAAGGTTTTTGGAAAGATGTGAAGAGGGGCAGGCAGGAGCATGCCCAGACAGGAACAGGAGAGTGTGATGAGGCCAGTCAAGGCTCTGGCAGCTTCACCATGAGGATGAGAGAACCAGAGTTCAAGACAAAGTCATGGTGCAGTCAGGGTGGGATGCGTAAGGGTCTGTGTGGGGCCAAAGCTCAGACCCTCCACAGGTGTTTTTGAGGAGGTGTGGGAGTGATGAGTGGAGCTGGGTGGAGGTCTGCCAGCTGGGAGGCTCAGTGATGAGCGCTTTGGGTTGGAAACAGAAAGGCCCTGTAGGTCCTTTATAAGTCAGCTTGGACAAATACGATGAATTTGGTGTTTTTAGAGAGTAATAAGCCAAGGGGGAGGGGGAGGGAGAGGGCATTTACAAACCAAAATGCAAGAACTCAACCTTAAATGCTCTGGTCTCCATGTCTACCTTGCAGCTGAGGAATCTTCTCCCTGGCCAGCAGTACCTGGGTGCTATGAGGCAGAGCAGCCCTGCCTCCTGCAGACCTGGACCAGACAGTGAGCAATGGGCTGGCCATAGAGATGGGGTCCATGTCTGTGTGCAAGTGGTGGTCTGGAGATAAAGAGCATTTAGAGCTGCAAACATCAAGGTAAGGATTCTGTGTGGTGTTAATGGCCCCATAGCTGTGTGTTGGGGTAGTGGTTGGACACAGGGATGGAGGGGAAGGAGAGGGATCCTGGGACAGAGTCTGCAGACAAACTAGGGGAGGATTAGGCTGAGTTTGTGTAAACTCTGCAGAGGTATGAGATGTTGGACCAAGGCAAGATGTATACAGATGCAAGGGGCATCAAGTGAGAAGGCTGTGAAGCGTCATGCCCAGCAGAGGTGGGAGGTGGATGTGTGGCAGTGCTGCTGTGCAGTGAGAGGGCACAGTGATGGGATGCAGGAGCTGTGGGTGCACACAAAGCCCCAACACCATCATACTCAGCATGAGCATATTTGTGTGGTCGCACCCATGGGTTGGCTCCAGTCCAGGAGAGGTGATATCTCTCTTAACTCTGTCTGGTATAGAGGAGAGGCTCATGAGTCACTGCTCTTGAACCACGGCATGTTGGCCTTGTGATCTGTGGCTAACACCAAAATGAGGATACCTGAAAGCATGTGGGTCTGTGATCCCCTCTGTGGTGACAGGGTGCAGCCAAGCTGATGATGTCCTGCCAGCATCACCCATGTCCTTCCAGCAGCTGGCAGAGTCCAGGCAGCACCACACTTTGGCTCAGAAAAAAATGTTCCTATGTGATGTGTTACTGGGCAGAAGGTGCCCAGAAAGGACACACTAAGCTGGCATCATTGGTGCCTGCCTGCATTGTCAGAATCCCTTGGGCCCCTGTGAGTCAGCACTTGGTCGCCTCTGCCTGGAGGCCTGCCAACCCCTGAGCAATGATTTCCAGTGCTTGTGGCCAGGTTGTGTGTCAGGAGGATTAATGATAGAGGATTCTCAGGATTTAAGAGATCTGGGTCTAATTTAAAACCAAAACAAAACATAGAAATTTAGGAGCAAGGGAGTTGCTGTCCTGGGGCAAGCCTGGGATGCAGCTCATCGCGTATCTGATCTTGCAGTAACATGTGCCAGGACCTTCAGAGAAGGTACAAGCAAACACCTGGTACACAGGAAAAACCCAGCCTCCCAGGGGTGCTTTCTTCTTTGTCTTTTGCTATTAGTCATTAGCTTATGCTCCAAAGCACATGGCCTTATCTCCCCTCCAGGCATCTTCCTTTTATCTACCTTGACTCATGGAGGGAGCTGCAGAAACTTCTATTAGCCGCATAAATGTCAGATCTTCTTTAAAATCTTACAAAACTCTCTACCTCGTTGTATCTTACGGCAATGAGTTCCACACATTCATCATGTGTTGGTGTAAAAATGAGTTTCTTATCAGTTTTTAGCTTTCTGTCTTTGGATTTAGCCATCTATCCTGGCAGAGCTTTCTCTGTTGCATCCATGAGTGTCCATCCCTGATGCAGAGGAAGCTGGATGCTAAGATGAGCTCTGGTTTTGCCTGATCTTTTCTGGTAAGAGGCTTAAAGCCAGTGACTGGAAGAGTTTGCAGCAAACCTCCTTTTGCAAAAAGTCTTCAGCAACTTTCTTGTTGAAAATTTGGGCTGGCGGTGGAGCAGCTCTGCATGCCAGAGGGATGGGAAGTTTAGGCTGAAGATGTCTCTCAAGGCAAAGTCTTGGGGTTGTGCCAGGTTGTGGGAGGTGGAGGTTTGGGAAAGGGCTGCAGGGCTTAGCCAAAGACCAAAGGAAATGTGGAAGAGGGGAACGTTTGTCTTGATTTAATTTGACACTTAAACTGGAAGGGGGTGATTTGTAGCTGCTCACATTTAAAAAAGTCCTCCAGATAGGGAAGTGGAGGCAATAGGGGGTTGGATGCCAGATCAGATAAGACCCTGTGGGTAATGCCTCTACCTTACTCATTTTCATCCAGCTTTCTCTCCAGGCTCCTAAAAAGCCCAATGGCTTGAAATCCTCCATTCCTGGCTACTTCCAGCCTCTCCTTTTCAGTGAGGTACCCAAACCAAACGAGATGTGCACTGCTGTACTGATTTATCCTGGCACAGTGCTCCCTGGCCCTCTCATCACATGCCCAAGGGCATCTTGGTGCCCTTGCCACAGCTGAACACCGAGCTGTTCACTGAGATGTCTTGAATGGCTTGGGCTGCCACTCACGTTTTGATATGGGCACTGCTCCTTGCAGAAGGCAGTGAGAGGAAGAGTAACAGTGCTGGAAGGAGTGTTGGAGGTTTTACTTACCACAAGAACAGCCTCCTCAGGGCTCACTGACCTCATGGGCAGCCAAACATGGGAACATTGCAGGAAAGGAGGGAGGCAGGCATAGCCCGGGCAAGTGGAGGCATCACCAAGGAATGTGCCCGCACCCTCCATAGAGCACATCATGGGGTGCTGGCACAAGCTGAGCCCCATACGGAGCCATTCCAGCAGCTGGCTCCTGAGATGGGCCCTCAGCAGGTACCAGAGCAGCTGGAGGAGCATGAGGAGGCTCAGGAAAGTGCTGGCCGGATTGAATACATTTTGGCACTGACTGTAATCCTTTCCTGCAATGGGCTGATTGGAATTGAATTTCCAGTAGGAGCAGTTGTGGTGCTCTATCTGCAAGCCGGCAGGGAGAGCTACAGATTTTTATCCTATGCTTCACAGATATTGCTTTCATTAAAAAAAAAAAAAAATAATAGGAGCGACCACTGAAAACACTCCTGGTGACACTGGGCAGGACAAGATGGGTGTGGATGTGACTGTGGGGTGGTGAGCGGAGGGGGGGGGGAGGGCATCCCCTCTCAAGCTGCTGTGGTGGAGCAGGAAATGCCAGGCATCCAGCCTAGCACTGAGGCAGCACCAGCTCAGCCCTAGCTGTGTACACTGAAGGTTTCTCATCCTCTCTGGGATGCAGATGGGACTCCCAACAGCCATTGCAGCTGAGTGTTGCATCCAAACTGAGTTTCTCCTTCCTGTGCCTTCAGCCCATTGTTTCTGGCTTGACGTATTCTGGTCCCTCTCTGCAGCATCCCTCTGCCCAAGGGATGAGGTATCTGCCTCTCACCTCTATCCCTGAGGGATGGCTGATCACAGCCAGGCAGCTGCTCCGAATGGCTTTGCAGACCTCTGGCAGGTCTCACTGTCCTTGATTTTTTTTTCTCACTCTTTATCACCCATTACATGGTGGCAACCAAAATGGTGCAAGTTCACAGGCAGGACTGTGGCAGGGAAGGGCTGGGGAGAGCACTGGAGGCAAGATATCTCCCAACAGTGTTTTTGTATCTCCCAACAATGTTCCTTTTCAATTTTTTTTGCCACAGTACAAAACTCCTGCCTCACATTCAGCCTGTGATCTGTGGCAGCCTCAACACTTTTCTGCAGAGCACCTATCTTGCTAGCTTCTTCCTGTATTTATTTAGGCTTCCTCCCCCATGACCTGTATTTGCTTGGTTGAACCTTGTGCTTGTCTTGGTGAACACCCTCCTGTTTTTCCTGGCTCTGTCTCTGATTTATCAAGATTGTTTTGAATTTTCATCCTGCCTTGCTGTGTTGCCTGAGCACTCCTGGCTCTGACACAAGGTATGAGCCATTTACAACCATGCACAAGTTAAGAGCAGATCTAGTTCCTCTTCTTCTGACCATTCCAGCCTCATCTCTTTAACAAGGCCTGTCCACAAAGGGGAAATACCCAGGGAATGCTCTTGCTTGAGGATTAAAAAAAAAAAAAAAAAAGGATATGCAGTGTGCCCAGGGAAAAGAAAACATCCTAGAGACGCTGTGAAAGGGGCACAGCACAATTCTGCTGTGGAAGAGCCTCCTCTCCACCCCTGTTGTTATTGCTGCTCCCTCTTTTGACCTGAGCAGTTTGCAAATATTTTCAGTCCTGCAGGTTGTTTCCATTAGGAGAAAAAAAAAAATCAATGAGGCAGCCAAGAGTCTGTGGCTGAGGCTGTTCTCTGCTAAAAATGGACAGAGAGCCTCTTTCCTGAGTGCAGTGGGGTGGGTTTGCCTTTTCCCAGCTCTGACCCCATCGCTTCCCAAAAGCCACCTCTCCAGGCTGGTGCTCTTGGTCTCCCTGCCTGTCTTGTTGCTGCTCAGGCTTCTCCTCCCTTGCCTTGTGCCTGGCCCTGGGGCTTGGCAATTCTCACCAACATGAAAACATTCCTATCATTTCATCAAGTTGCTTAACAGTTTGCCAGAAATGCCTATTGATTTCTTCCACGCTTCTGTGCAGAGGTAAATAAGAGTCATTTGTCACTGTGTTATGTGCTGGTAATTAAAAATTACTGGGAAACTTCAACCCAAAATTGAATAATTTCAAGTGAAATTAAATAATTCCAAGTAAAATCAAATAATCCTAGGTAATCAGTACTAAATGAGACCATTATTTTACTTATCAGTGACTAAAAATTAGCAGGCATTTTTCCTTGTTTGGATGCTCTTCCTCCCCCTCCATGTCAGTAGAGCCTTTCTAATTTGTTTTAATTGTTAATTTTAATGAACAGTGTTTTTCTGATAACATTTTGTGTGTGTGTCTGTGTGTGCTTTTTGTTGTTGTGTTATTTTAGAGATGGCTTTTATTACATTGCGCAAAGCCTGGAGCACCTCAATGTGGGAGCAATTTGGAAGCTAAATTATTATTATTTATTTAAATCAAACCCTCCAGCCTCTTTAACCATTTGGCTGATGCTGTAATTGCCAAGGCAGCGTGATGGAAATGCTCAGTGTTTGTCTCTCTGTGCTACAAGGGCTAGTGAGGAAGTGCTTTGGTGGTGCTCTTCTCTGCTCCGTGACCTTCTGTATGGCATGTGTCCCCTGCCACTCATCTCAGTTCCTGAGAAGTTTCTTTAATCCAGAGCTGTGTTTTTAACCCCAGCACCTCCCATCAGTGCCTCCAGCCAGGGGGAGATCCTGGCACAGAGGCATCTGGAGGTGGCTGCAGGGGTCTTGTCTCATCCAAGTAAGAAGCAAGACCTGGGGGTGGGCAGAAGACTCATAATTTCAGCTCAATTTTCATCTGATTGTGGCAGCTGGGTGTGATAAGGCTGCTGGTGGATAGATTTTGGAAAGGGAGGTGCTTCTTGGATGTGAAACCACTAAAGTTCTGAGGTCAAGGACATCCGAGATGCTCTTTGAAGCTCGCCTGCTGACCACCTTGTTGCCTTGGCTAGTGGGATTGTGTGGGTGTACTGTCTACCTCCAAGATAATCTGCATCCCCAAGAGGTAGCCAGGATGTGTGTCTGATCAGATGTCTCCAGGTGAGCTGTTGCTCCAAGGTCCTCTGATCCTCACCCACATCCATTCTCCAGCTGCTTCCCAAGGGACTCCCAGCCCTGTGCTCACAAACTGCCATGGGAGAGCAGAGTGGGACTGGGCCAGTACTGCCTTGTTCCTCTTGCCCTCAGATCTTGAGAAGTCAGGGCTGATTTGCTTGGTCCTTTCTTGATCCTTTGTCTCTGGCAAGGGGGTACCTAGACTTCTGTCTCACCCCTGGTCTACCCACTGAGGGTTTGCACCTCCTTGCTCCATGGCACAATGAGTTTGCACAGTCAGCCATGGACGATGCTGCCTTTCTCTGCTGCCTTTGCTGGGTTGCGTTACAGACTCCTGTCTATGGCAATTTGCTCTGCACCATCGCCCCAGGGGCACAACAGGATCTTCTGTTCATCAGGGTGTTCCCCACAGGCTGCACCAGATGCCTTTCACCCAAGGGCAGAAGCTTGGGGCATTCCCTCCGGATGTCACTTAACATGGTTCTATCCTGGAGGTGCGGATGGGCCTGGGGTCTAACTGCAAATGGTGCAGGGGTGTACTGGAGAACCCTTGGGTGACTGCTGTGCCAGGGTATGGGAGTCCCTGCTCAGAGTGCCTGGGGATCTGCAGCTGTCCTGTTCCAGGCTGCTCTGTGCCTCGATGGCTGTTAAAAGGAAAAAAACCCCTGCTGCCTGCCCTATGGAGAATTGTTTGTAGAATGCCTCTAAATATCCACTTACTCAGCACCAGCCCTCATCCTGAGACAGCCTCTGATTTGAGCTGACCAAACAAGGCAAAAGATACAATAAACAAATAATTTGGAGGTTTGTTTTGTTTTGTTTTTCCTCTCTTTTAATAAAACCCTTTTCTCTCCCCTTCCCTGAAGTCCTAGAAAATTACTAGTGTTAGAAAGCTTTGTCTTTTAGGATGAGAAGAAATGGTCTCAAGTTACATCAAGGGAAGTTTAGATTGGGTGTTGGAAGAAACTTCTTCACTGAAAGGGTTATCACACACTGGAATAAACTCTCCAGGGAGGTGGTTGAATCACCATCCCTGGAGCTGTTTAAAAGATGCAGATGTGATGCTAACGGAACATGGTTTAGCACCAGACTTGGTAGAGTTAGATAATGGTTGGACTTGATGATCTTAAAGGTCTTTTCCAACTGAAATTATTTTATGATCTGTTGCTGGTGTCAGACCTGCCTCTGCTCTTGGTGCTGTGGTGCTTCCCTAGATGATGCTTGCGCTCAAGGCAGGGAAGGGGCCAAGGATGGACTGAGGCTGAAGGCTGCAGATGGCTGCAGCAGCTGAGGAACAGGGAAAACATTTGGGGATTTTAGGCAGCCGAAAGAGGAATAAGGGTGGACTTGCAAGCTCTGCTCCCCTCCTGTGTGCATGAGGCCCCCTATTTTCCAAAATCCAAGCAATTTTCTGCAATCTCCACACTGGGCTGGGACTAGTGGGCAAATACCTGGCAAAACCTGCTGCCAGGCCCAAGGCAATTGCCCACTTGCCCAGCTCGGTGACCCCAGTCCCTGGCTCCGTGGCCAGCCCCTGCCCTCTACTGATGAGACCTGGAAGTGCCAAACTCAGACCAAGCAGCCCCAAATCCGCAGGGTGCTCTGCGGAGCTGGGGACTCGAGGCTCTGGGTATGGCTTTTCATTGAGATCTGCCTGGAGAGGCTGCTCCCTGCCTTGTACCTCTCACACCCAGGAATAGCTTGTGGTACTTGGCATTCATTCCCCTACGCTTAATTTCATCCCATTTAGAGCTAGTAAAAACTATTCCCTGCAAGCAATTTATTCAACAAATGTAGCTGGCACTTTCTGTTACTGAGTTGTCCAGGAAGAGACCACAATTTTTAATGATTTTTTTCCATTCAGTGAAACGCTCTTTATGACCGTATTTGAGCTTGGGGTTGTTCATGAATGGCAGTAGAGTGAAAAAAAAAAAATAATAAAAATATCCGGTGGCCTATCTGAGCTGCAGTTTGCTATTCAGGCTGCGAGGCTGGGCACCTTATCGCTCTGCATATTGTTTCTCTCCCCTGAATAGGATCCCTTGTCTCCCTCAACTACCTCCACTTCTACCCAGAACAAAATTAATTTCATCCTGTAACAAATCTGGCCGCTTCGTTAAATGAATCTGTTGCTGGCCCTGAAAGATCTCTCGGCATGCAAAATTTCATTTCTGGTTGAACACCCACCGAGCCAGCCAGGGATACGAGTGGCTGGTACCCAAAGGAGCTCAGGGCTGTATTTACACTGCTAACCTGACTCTGATCCTTTCTGCTGCTTATAATGCCCTGGAAGGCAGCTTTTGGAGGTGTGCAGTTCCCTGGGCACCTGACGCTCCCCTCTGAGCTCTCCCACCCTGCTGTCTGCTCCTGGCTGATGTCTACTCGAGCCTGACAGATTGAGCTCTTTTAATTTTTCCTTAGAAATCACAGAATTGTCAGGGAAGGGACCTCAAGGATCATCTAGTTCCAATGCCCCATCCCTGCCATGGGCAGGGACACTTTCCACTAGATCAGGTTGCCCAGAGCCTTAAATCTTCCAGGGATAGGGCTTCCACCACCTCCCTGGGCAACCTGTTCCAGTGCCTCACCACCCTAATGGTGAAGAACTTCTTCCTGATATCTAACCTAAATCTCCCCTCTTCTAGCTTGGATTCATTCCCCCTAGTCCTATCACTACTTGACACCCTAAAAAGTCCTTCACCAGCTTTCTTGTAGGCCCCCTTCAGATACTGGAGGGTTGCAATAAGGTCTTCTCAGAGCCTTCTCTTCTCCAAAATGAACAACCCCAACTCTCTCAGCCTGTCCTCACAGGGGAGGAGCTCCAGCCCTCCGATCATCCTTGTGGCCCAAATCAATCCCTTGAGCCCTTTAATCTGTTGTAGGGGATTGGGTGTTTTTCCCCCTCCACACTAATTTCTCAGCAATCTGGTGTGCTCTGAAG